>NC_135234.1:44864241-45172341 GCF_051348905.1 Ranitomeya variabilis
CGTCAAGAGGCCGGTTGTGTTGAGGGAAGGTGCTTCTATTCTTGCAGTTTATGAGCATGTAATCTGCTCCTGTCCAGAGAGAACGAGAAACTCGAGCCTGGGGTCTGCTGGAGAGACCACACTGGGTGAAAATCACTCCTCTCTATTACTGACTCTGTCAGTAGCTGTTTCCTGTGGCGACATCTGTTTTGTTGAGTCAGCTTATTTACACCCTAGTTCTGCGGCTGAGATAGGTGCCATGTCTGAAAATATATTGAAGAGAACCTTGCGAGGGGAGTTATCGGGAAATCTTCCTCCCTGACTGGAGCGAGTTTCTTCTTTGCAAAGAAAAATAATGGTTCTCTACAACCCTGCATCGATTATAGGGGTCTTATCCAAATCCTGATCAAGAAGGAATATCCTCTGTCTCTTATCTCAAGCTATTTTATCACCAGCGAAGGCCATCACAAGTATCACGTTATGCCATTTGGGCTCTGTAATGCCCTAGCAGTCTTCCAAGAACTGGTAAATGAAATCTTTCAGGACCTCCTCTACATGTGTATGATAGTTTACATCATGGTGTTCTTTCCCGATCTGCCAACATACAGGAGGGACCAGGTTCTGCAGTGGTTAAGGAGGAACAGTCTGTAAGCCTAATATAAAAAATACAACTTTAAGCAGACCTCTCTTCCATTTTTGGTGCACATTGTCTCCAGGACAGGCATGAAAATGGATCCTGAAACAGTATGAACCATCTTCAAGTGACTCTGTCCAGACAGTTTAAAGGCTATCTAGCAGTTTCTCGGGTCCGCGATTTACTACCGACAATTCATTCCACATTTCTTATGTCTGACTGCTCCTATTTCTGTCCTGACCCACAAGGGGGCCAATCTTAATATGTGGTCTCCAGAAACAGAAAATGCCTTTGTGCCTCTGAAACAGGCATTCTTCACGGCTCCTGTGCTGCATCGTCCAAACAATAGCAAGCAACGGTTTGATACAGTTTGTGACCTGAAGAAGTCTGGAATGACTTTGAATGCATTGATTGCAAAACCTGAAATAAAAAATCCTTTATTTTGCTTCCATTTGGATCTTAATTGCCTACAAGCAGCACGGGTAAACCACATTTACATTATTAAGTTTACATTATTTATATACCCTATGGAAATAAACACACTAGAAATAGGAGGAAACCAATATGCCTAAATAGAGCTGAAAGGGTATGTGTCCACATTCAGGATTGCATCAGGATTTGGTCAGGATTTTTCATCAGTATTTGTAAGCCAAAACCAGGAGTGGAACAATTAGAGGAAAAGTATAACAGAAACATATGCACCACTTCTGTATTTATCACCCACTCCTGGTTTTGGCTTACAAATATTGATGAAAAATCCTGACCAAATCCTGATGCAATCCTGAATGTGGACACATACCCTAAAGGATGCAATAAGTGACAAAACAAAAGCATTTAGAGAATTAAAGCAAGTAGGTAGTGAGGAGGCATTAAATAAATACAGAAATTTAAATAAATTATGTAAAAAGCAAATCAAGGCAGCAAAGATTGAGACAGAGAGACTCATTGCCAGAGATAGTAAAAATAATCCCAAAATATTCTTTAACTACGTAAATAGCAAGAATCTAAAAAATCATAGTGTTGGTCCCCTTAAAAATAGTCTAGGTGAAATGGTGGATGAGGATGAGGAAAAAGCCAATATGCTAAATGACTTTTTTTCAACAGTATTTACACAAGAAAATCCAATGGCAGACAACATGATTAGTGATAACAAAAATTCTCAATAAATGTCACCTGCTTAACCCAGCAGGAAGTATGGAGGCGTCCAAAAATCACTAAAGTTGACAAATCTCTGGGCCCGGATGGCATACACCCCCGAGTACTGCAGGAATTAAGTACAGTCATTGATAGACCATTATTTTTAATCTTTAAAGATTCCATAACAACAGGGTCTGTAACACAGGACTGGCGTATAGCAAATGTGGTGCCAATATTCAAAAAGGGGACAAAAATTGAACTTGGAAATTATAGGCCAGTAAACTTAACATCTACTGTGGGTAAAATCCTGAAGGGTATTGTAAGAGATGCTATATTGGAGTATCTGAAGAGGAATAACCTCATGACCCAATATCAACATGGGTTTACTAGGGACCGTTCCTGTCAGACTAATCTGATAAGCTTCTATGAAGAGGTAAATTCCGGACTGGACCAAGGGAAAGCAGTGGACATAGTGTATATGGACTTTTCAAAAGCTTTTGATACGGTGCCACACAAAAGGTTGATACATAGAATGAGAACAATGGGGATAAGGGAAAGTATGTGTAAGTGGGTTAAGAGCTGGCTCAGGGATAGGAAACAAAGGGTGGTAATTAATGGAGCACACTCGAACTGGGTCGCGGTGAGCAGTGGGGTGCCACAGGGGTCAGTATTGGGCCCTCTTCTTTTTAACATACTTATTAATAACCTTGCAGGGGGCATACATAGTAGAATTTCAATATTCACAGATGACACTAAACTCTGCAGGGTAATTAATACAGAGGAGGACAATTTTATATTACAGGATGATTTATGTAAACTAGAAGCTTGGGCTGATAAATGGCAAATAAGCTTTAATGGGAATAAATGTAGGTCATGCACTTGGGCAGAAGAAAAAGGATCTATAATTATGTGCTTAATTGTAAAACTCTGGGTAAAACCGTCAATGAAAAAGACCTGGGAGTATGGGTGGATGACAAACTCACATTTAGTGGCCAGTGTCAGGCAGCTGCTGCAAAGGCAAATAAAATAATGGGATGCATTAAAAGAGGCATAAATGCTCATGAGGAGAACATAATTTTACCTTTATGCAAGTCATTAGTGCGACCACACTTGGAATACTGTGTACAGTTCTGGTCTCCGGTGTATAAGAAAGACATAGCTGAACTAGAGCGGGTGTAGAGAAGAGCAACAAAGGTAATTAGAGGACTGGGGGGGTCTGCAATACCAAGATAGATTATTACACTTGAGGTTATTAAGTTTGGAAAAAGGAAGGCTAAGGGGTGATATTATTTTAATGTATAAATATATGAGGGGACAGTACAGAGACCTTTCTAATGATCTTTTTACTCATAGACCTAAGACAGGGACAAGGGGGCATCCTCTACATCTGGAGGAAAGAAGGTTTAATCATAATAACAGACGCGGATTCTTTACTGTAAGAGCAGTGAGACTATGGAACTCTCTGCCATATGATGTTGTAATGAGTAGTGTTGAGCATTCCGATACTGCAAATATCGGGTATCGGCCGATATTCGCTGTATCGGAATTCCGATACCGAGTTCCGATATTTTTGTGATATCGGAAATCGGAATCGGAAGTTCCTATAAGTTCCCAGGCATGTGCGGTGCGTATGGTTCCCAGGGTCTGGAGGAGAGGAGACTCTCCTTCAGGCCCTGGGATCCATATTCATGTAAAAAATAAAGAATAAAAATAAAAAATATTGATATACTCACCCCTCCGACGGACCCGGACCTCAGCCATGCAACCGGCAGCCTCCGTTGCTAAGAATGCAGTGAGTGTAGGACCTGCGATAACGTCGCGGCTTGTGATTGGTCGCGTGAGCGGTCACATGAGCGGTCACGCGACCAATCACAAGCCGCGACATCATCGAAGGTCCTTCACTCTGCATTCTTAGGAACGGAGGCAGACGGAGGCAGACGCTTGCAACGGTGACAGCCAGGGGCCATCCGAGGGTGAGTATATCCATATTTTTTATTTTTATTCTTTATTTTTTACATGAATATGGATCCCAGGGCCTGAAGGAGAGTTTCCTCTCCTTCAGACCCTGGGAACCATCCAGGATCACTTCCGATATTTGTGTCCCATTGACTTGTATTGATATCGGGTATCGGTATCGGCGATATCCGATATTTTTTGGATATCGGCCGATCCAATCCGATACCGATACTTTCAAATATCGGAAGGTATCGCTCAACACTAGTAATGAGTGATTCATTACTAAAATTTAAGAGGGGACTGGATGCCTTTCTTGAAAAATATAATGTTACAGGTTATATATACTAGATTCCTTGATAGGGCGTTGATCCAGGGAACTAGTCTGACTGCCTTATGTGGAGATGGGAAGGAAATTTTTTCCCCAATGTGGAGCTTACTGTTTGCCACATGGTTTTTTTTTGCCTTTCTCTGGATCAACATGTTACGGCATGTTAGGTTAGTCTATGGGTTGAACTAGATGGACTTAAAGTCTTGCTTCAACCTTAAAAACTATGTTACTATGTTACATTTGGCTTTTTTTTTCACGTCACGTGGGTAATGATGGATCACTTCTCCAAGATAAAAAAGGAATGTAGTCAGCTTACCGGTCTTAGACGAAATCCCCAGACCTGCCAACGCCCAGCACAGTTCGGGGTGAGCGCCCACAGCAAATGAAGACAAAAAGAGAAATGATCCAGCAGGAGGTGGAGGCGGTTCAGACTTTGTGAGACTTTATTAGACAACTAAAGCGATAAATCGTTCTTCAAAAACGATCATGAGTAAGACTTCATAGTTGAAACGCGTTGATCCTCCTCACTGGTGTGCCAGGTGTTTGCTATGTAAAGATTTTTCTTTTTGAAGAACGATTTATCACTTTAGTTGTCTAATAAAGTCTCACAAAGTCTGAACCGCCTCCACCTCCAGCTGGATCATTTCTCTTTTTGTCTTCACTTCTCCAAGATGGTCCATTTCACTACACTATCACTACACTCTGCTTGCATTCAGTTTACTTCTAGCTTCTGGAGGGCCACCTGAAAATTACTAAACATCACTCTGAATTTTTCTATGGCCTACCATCCTCAGTCTAATGACCATATGGAGTGGGTCAATCAGATCTTGACCAACTTCTTGCTGCACCCAATGCCCACTATAGTGACTGGGCCAAACTCCTGCTTGGGCCAAATTTTCTTACAAAAACCATGTCAGTGAATCCTCTGCCAAATCTCTGTTTTTTTGCGGTCTAGTGCCAACATGCCATTATTCCGTTCCCTGTTTCTACTACTTTTGATATTATTGCTGCTGAATCCCTCATCAAGGTTTTTTTTTATAATCTGCGAGTACATCAAATCAATATTATTGAATCCCCCTGAAAGTATGAAGAAACACGCAGACAAGAGATGTCTAGATTCACCTCTGTTTCATCAAGGGGACAAAGTCTGGCTGTCATCTAAGTAAATCCATCACAAGTTAGCCTTCTGTCCCTTGGGGGTCCGCTGAAATACTACCTGAGGTCAGTCCTGGTGTAGCATCTGGTCCTGTCTCCCTTGTTTCTCCTCAGATCATGGTATTGTCAGCCACTGTGCATCTGAGGTCGGACTTGGTGAGGCACCCAGTCACGCTCCTCTATGCTTTCCTCCGATGACGGCACAGTGGTTGCACCACTCAGTCTGTTACAATCCAAAGCACACATCTGTTGCATTTCTGAAGAACAAGGTGAAAGTGGCCAAGTGTCTGCTGATCTGAACTTGTTTGAAACACCTATGGTAAATTCTGAAGAGACAAGTTGTCATCAGTCTCCATCCAGCAACCAGGCTCTAAAAGAGGTCGTTCTTGAAGTTTGGAAAAAGATAGATTTTGCAATATGTTGCCAGCTTGTTCATTCCATGCTTGGAAGACATGTTGCTCTACTCATCGAGGTCATACAAAATACCAAATGTAGTTGTCCTTTAATTAGGTATATTCATTTTTGTGTCAATAAATTCGAGCAGAGATGAATATTTTGTAATTAAATTTATATTATTAATCTTAGAGATTGTTCTCATGTTTAGTGAGACATAGATTGAAGACTTACTTTTCAAAGGGGGTGTACTCATTTATGCTAACCACTATATGTTACAGAAAATGCATCATGTATTTGGTAAGTATATATTTTTTATATCCTTATTTTTTCACATTTTAGCTATGTTCTTTTTTCATTCTTTCTTTGCACTTTTTTTTAGCTTTAGCAACACAACACAATACTGTTTCCATACTAGTATTCACATGGAGGGTGAAATATACATTGAATTTAGTTGCAAACATGTGACGAATTCAGATTTTGAGGTGGATTCACTGCATTTTCAGTAAAATTCACAGGTGGATTGGTAGAAGGATTATCCAACCCATATTAATATAACTTAATGTGTGAGTATAAACAGGTAGAAATATCACACCTCAATGCTGAATTTAAGGCACCCTAGGTTGGAATGACATTGCATATATATTTTTTTGTATTAAATGCTACTTAAAGAAATAATTGTATATGCTCAACGTCTTTTCTTTATGTAACACTTTTATTCACTGTATCACGTGTGGAAGTTTATTCTAGAGAAAGAAAGACAACTCTGAAATATTGGCTTTTATTGCTTCAATTTTGCTTATGACAATAGATTTATATTGCTATCAGTTGAAAAATATGCTTTTATTTAGTTTTTGATGCAGTCTTTGTAACTATTCTTATGTGACTTTCCATGACTTGGAGACTGCCGTTCATCTTAAATATGAAGGACATAGCAAAAATAACTAAATAACTAAAAATAGTGATCCAACACTTGACATACAGTATATTTACACAGAGTTTGATAAGATTGGATTACCTTGAGCCTAGAAGAAGAGATGAGACTAAACAGTAACCATTTAACCCCTTCATGACAAGAGGTATTTTCGTCTTTGCTCCCCTTCTTCCCAGAGCCATAACTTTTTTTTATCTTTCTGTCAATATGGCTATGTGAAGACTTGATTTTCACGAGACGCGTTGTACTTTTGAACGACACCATTGGTTTTAACATATCGTGTACTGGAAAACAGGAAAAAAAATTCAAGTGCAGTGAAATTGCAAAAAAAGTGCAATCTCACAGTTGTTGTTTTTTTTTTTTTGCTTTTTTACTTTGTTCACTAAATGCTAAAACTGACCTGCCATTATGTATTCTACAGGTCATTACAAGTTCATAGACACCAAACATGTCTAGTTTTTTTTATCTAAGTGGTGAAAAAAAATTATAAAGTTTGTTGAAAAAAAAAATTGTGCCATTTTACGCACCAAGCTGACATTTTTAATGAAACTATTTGGCGCGGATAGATCTTTTGATTTCCCATTATTGCATTTTAATGCAATGTCATGGTAACCAAAAAAACTTAATTCTGGTGTTTTAACTTTTTTTCTTGCTACACCGTTTAGCAATCGGATTAATCCTTTTTTTATTGATAGATCTGGTTATTCTGAACACGGCGATACCAAATATGTGTATGTTTGATTTTTCATTGCTTTATTTTCAATGGGGCGAAAGGAGGGTGATTTAAACTTTTATATTTCTTTATATTTTTAAAAACATTCTTTTTTCCTTTTGGCATGCTTCAGTAGTCTCATGGGAGATTAGAAGATGCCATAACCCAATCGGCTCTGCTACATACAGGTGATGATCAGATCGCCTGTATGTAGCAGACTTACTCATGAGCGCCGACCACCACCGGGCGGTGCTCATAGCAATCAGACAGTAACAACCATAGAGGTCTGCAGGAGACATTTGGTTGTCATGCCAACCCATGGGTGGATTTCCAGCAGGCTTGCTAGAAGAGCATGTTAAATGCCGTTTGACAGTGGCATTTAACTATTTTAACCCCTTCCCGACCTTCGCCGTACTATTACTGAGGAGGTCGGTACCGCCGCTCTGATGCGGGCTGCGGCGGTGAGCCTGCATCAAAGCCGGGACATGTCAGCAGTTTTGAACAGCTGACATGTGCCCGCAATAGCGGCGGGTGGAATCGTGATTCACCCGCCGCTATTAACTAGTTAAATGCCGCTGTCAAACGCTGACAGTGGCATTTGACTACCGCTTCCGGCCATTGGGCCGGAAATGAGCGCATCGCCGACCCCGTCACATGATCGGGGGTCAGCGATGCGTCGGCATGACAACCTGAGGTCTCCTTGAGACCTCTATGTTTATTGATGCCAGATTGCTATCATCGCCACCCTGTGGTCGGCGTTCATAGTAATGCAGTAAATCTACTACATAGGGGCGATCTGACGAACGCTCCTATGTAGCAGAGCCGATTAGGCTATGCCAGCTACTATCCTCCCATGGAGGCTATTGAAGCATGTCAAATGTAAAAAAAGTTTTAAAAAATATGAAAAAATAAAAAAGTATAAAAGTTTAAATCACCCCCCTTTCACCCCATTAAAAATAAAACAATAAAAAGATCAAACCTACACATATTTGGTATTGCCGCTTTCAGAATTGCCCAATCTATTAATAAAAAAAGGATTAACGTGATCGCTAAACGGCATAGAGAGAAAAAAAAATCAAAACGCCAGAATTACATTTTTTGGGCCGCCATGACATTGAATTAAAATGTAATAATGGGCGATAAAAAGAACGTATCTGCACCAAAATGGTATCATTAAAAACATCAGCTGAGCACGCAAAAAATAAGCCCTCACCAGACCCGAGATCATGAAAACTGGAGACGCTACGGGTATTGGAAAATTGCACATTTTTTTTTTTAACAAAGTTTGGAATTTTTTTTTACCACTTAGATAAAACGTAACCTAGACATGTTTGGTGTCCATTAAATCGCAATGACCTGGAGAATCAAAATAGCAGGTCAGCATTTAGTGAACCTAGCAAAAAAGTCAAACAAAAAACAAGTGTGAGATTGCACTTTTTTTGCAATTTCACCGCACTTGGAATTTTTTTCCCGTTTTCTAGTACATGACATGGTAAGATCAATGATGTCGTTCAAAAGTGCAACTTGTCCTGCAAAAAACAAGCCCTCAACAAGCTTCCGTAAGTGCAATCCTTTCAAAGTGGACCCAAAGAATCACAACTTGCAGTGCAAAACAGCTGTGGTCCAGCTTTTTATTCTCCTTCGAGCCCCATGCCCACTGCTCCTCCTGATATCCTTGAATCAATAAAGGATTGCGTTTAGTAAAGATCATGGTGAGTGCCACCTTTCTTTCCTCATTTACAATTTATGTCCATGTGATTTCTACTGTAAAGCACCACTGATGTTAGCTACAGATGGCGTTTGTTCCACTAAGAACTGCCGAAGTTAATACCACTTAGGACTGGCACCATTCAGCTTCATTCAAACATTTACTTATCTAATTAATCTCAATTGCCTCTAAACTCCTTTAGGCCTGTTTCACACTTCAGTGGCTCCGGTATGTGTGGTGACAGTTTTCTCACGTACCGGAGACACTGACTCACGTAGACACATTAAAATCAATGTGTCCCTGCACATGTCAGCATGTTTTCACGAACCATGTGTCCGTTTGAAAAACACGGAGACATGTCAGTGTTCGTGGGAGTGCACGGATCACACGGAGCCATTAAAGTCAATGGATGCATGTCAACACGTACCGCACATGGATGCCGTCCATGTGCTGTCCGTGTGCCGACTGAGGACCACACAGAACATGCAGGAGACAGCGCTAGAGTTAAAATAAAGTTCCTGGTCACCTCCCGCCTCCCACCCCTGTGCGCCCGCCTGCTGACATTAAAATACTCACCCAGCTCCCGCGATGCTTCCTCTCAGCGCCGCAGCTTGTCCTGTGTGAGCGGTCATGTGGGGTACCGCTCATTAGGGGTGTAGCCACATATTCATCACTGTAATGAGCGGCACCACGTGACCTCTCACACAGGACAAGCTGCGGCGCTGAGAGGAAGCATCGCGGGAGCTGGGTGAGTATTTTAATGCCAGTGGGCGGGCACACAGGGGGTGGGAGGCGGGAGGTGATCAGGAACTTTATTTTAAACACAAAAAAATAAAAAAACCTAGATTTTTCATTCCTTCTCTCCAGCGAACGCTGCTGGGGAGAAAGAATGAATGTTGGCTTCAGCACCACATGCAGGGGGGACAGCGCTTAATTCTAGTGCTGTCTCCTGCACGGTCCGTGTGGTCCTCAGTCGGCACACGGGTGGCACATGGCTGCCGCATGTGTGCCACACTGATGTGCCACGTGAGCACATGGACACACGGACACGGATAACTCCGGTACCGATTTTTACGGTACCGGAAATATCTAGACATGTGAGACTGGCCTTAGAGTGAACTTTACAGCTGATACATGCTGCCCGATCCTCGATGATGTCAGCCAGTTTCACTTTGTTATACTGTGCTGTTTCAGAGAAAAAATACTTTGAAAGCCACAGGAGACTAAGCTGCATGAGAGACTAGTCAGACAGGCAGGTCATTAGTGGTTTCTCCCTGCACGCTCCTTCCCTGTCCGACTTAGTTTACCTTGCGGCTTACTGCCCAGTAGATTTTAAAGTATATTATTCTCTGAAACATTGCAATATTTCAGAGTCAAGCATACATGGCTGAAAACATGCAACCAGTGACTGATACATGCTGCCCATGGATCGGGCAGTATGTATCAGCTTTCAGGTTCCCTTTTAAACCTTAAACTTTCTGTGCACTTCTTATCCAACTATCCATTTGGCCAACTGAAATCTAGCTTATGACCCCACCACTCTAGTGAATCCACCTTGACTAAAGTCGCTAATGATTTATTAACTGGTAAGCTAAATTACATTGCTTTATGTTCATCCTCTTTGACATATCTTCTGCCTTCAACACAGTCAACCATTTTCTCTTCTTACAAACTGTGTTATTCTTTGCCATCACAGACCTAACCCGCTACTGGGTCACCTCACACCTCACCAACTGCACATTTAATTTTCATTTCCACACTATTTTCTCACCTCTCCACCTCATTGTTGGAATAATTCAAGATTTTGTCCTATGACTCTTACTTTTCTCTATCTACACTTTTGGCCTGAGACAGCTCATAGAATTCCCCCGGATTTCAGTACCAGTGTTATGCAAATGACACTTCAATTTATCTTTCTGACACAGATGTCACCTCTCCATCAAATCCATGACCAGACTTTAAAAGCTTTATTAATGGCTCCATAATTTTTACAGTATCCCAAATCTGAAGCCTTGGGTTAACCTTTGACTTCAAGCAGCCCTTCAAATAACGCATTTAACTGGCCTCAAGCTCAAAAGCATTTATCAAATCCACTACATTCTTAACTTTGAATGAACAAAAACATCTTTGCATCTCCCAACTAGTCTACTGCAATATTCTTTGTGGTGTTCCATATTTTAGTCCTGCACCCCTCCAATTCATAGTTAACACTGCTAAATAATCAACATTTCTCCTCATTACTCTCCTGTCACTCTTCTTTAACAATTTGTTCATTGGCTACCCATTATTAAGAGATTTCTGATCAAAATGCTAATAACTAATTATTGGGCCACCCAGAAAGAGTCTTCTCCATACATCTCTGAAGTCCCCATACTTCTTCCAATCACAATCTTCCAACTCCAAGATTTGTTTTACATTGCCCTCAAACTCTGAAACTCAGTATCCCAATTATTTCCCATCTTTAATACCTCCAAAGTCAACCTAAAAACTCATCTCTTCAAGACATCACATGATCTGAAACCATGCTTCCACCGCGATGTCAAATCAACATCTTCTACGTTTAAACTGTCTCCTTGTGATCAGGATCTGTTCTCCTATTGTACCTGTCTGTCACTTAGACATGTTTTCTTTTAATATATCTACCCTTTTATGTACTGTTAATTTATCGTTATGTACTTTAAAGCCAGTTTTCACATGAACAGTTCTCATTCTGGAATTAAGAGTGCAAAAAATAATAATTGTTATAACACCATTAGTTTTGTACACAGTAGGTATCACAAGAAACTAAAATTAACAGTTTTTATTGATGCTCAGGTTCATTATGATATCCGGACTGTGCCCACATGAGATTCCTCCTCTCCAATCCTATAGTAAACTAGCTCAGCCCAACAAGAAATTATAGGTATCCTAAGCAAAAATAATTCACCAACGGTATATAAAATGTAGAAAAAGTTTACATAGTATATACAAAGTTTATATGTGTAGATAAAGTAGTCAAAATATTTAAAGTACTAGGATGAAATATTATGTCTACATGTAGACAGGAATGTGTAAGGAAAAACAAGCAAAGTGGATTAAGTGCAAAACAATCCAACATCTGAATTAGATGTAGTACAGAAATTTACTTTGACGGCGGTACACATTATAGAATGACAGTAATTGCCTTTTATATTTACTTTTCTAATATGTTCTTGGACTTGTTTAAGGCTAACAAATGTTTTGTTTTTTTTTTATTTTATTTTACTTACATCAACTAACGACACATTTTATTATTATTTTTATATCAACTTTAATGGTGAAGACTGAAACTGATTTCAAAATAATAAATGCTACACAAATTATTATTTAATCTTTATGTCATATGTATTTCAAAATGCACTTTTACGTAAAAAGAACCTGTCAGTTTTCCTGATATGCTTATTTCATTAAATACTACTATTCCTCAATGATTATAATTTTAAAGAACATTTTCTTAGAATTCTAATTCTCAAAAATCCTCTGAAAATATTTCACTACAATGATAACCAATGTACTTTTTTTATTAGAACATATTCCTCTGATGAGACAGCATCAGACACTTAAAGGATAGTTTACCTCCCTAAAGAAAAATAAGATCAGACAGTTGAAATGCAACTCATCTTACCAAAAATTTGCCATTAAGTGAGGGCTGGAAGGTCAAAATAGGCAGGCTTGCATAAATACAGCGGTAAGAGGTGCAGACAGGGCACCACTGGGCCTGTAGTGTGTACCAAGCATAGACTAGCTCTCTTACAAGAAACCACATGATAGGAACAGTCCAAGGTGGTTTTACTTATATTCATCCAATACATACAAGACATACTGATAGAGAATTTAGATTGTGATCCCCATCGGGGAGAGTGATGATAATGTCTGTAAAGCTCCGTGCAATATGTTGGCACTCTATAAATAAAGAGATTATTATTATTCCCAGCCCAGCAACACCTCATACAGCTTGACTGTTACTTTACGCAAAGGAGTCCTCAGTCAAGGAGGAGTAAGTGGAGCTTTGTGGGGAATAGAGTTGGAGTTACAGAGGCTTCAGATCTACCTCTTCATTTATATACTATATCATTTCAAACACTGATTTTTCAGTAACATGGGAATGGACTGGCCATGTAAAGGTCTAAGGTGTTAATCTTTCCATAGAGTGGTGTCAGCTGACACTTCTTTCTTTTTTCTTTGTAGTTGAACCTCTGATTACGGCTCCTGCTTCCTAAGGTGAAGGGTGTGGAAGCTGCAGGCTTATTCATTACAGTGGAGTTTTATTTGTATGTGGGTGGCTTTGGCGCAACTCACAAATTATAAGTTAGTTATATATTCATACAATCACATATTTCAGCTATTTGTCTCCCAACACTAGAGTGGAAGTGTGGATTTTCAGACTCTTTTTTTTATTTGTTACCTAACATCTGTAGACAGTTTGTATGTTCTCCCTGTGTTTATGTGTATCTCCTCCAGATTTTCCGGTTTCCTACCACATGCCAGAGAAATATTGATGGAGAACTTAGATTGTGACCCTAAATAGGGACAGCGATGACAATGTCTGTAAAGCACTGTGCAATATGATGGCGCTATATAAGTAAAACATAATAGATTATCCACCACTTATTGGTGTAACATAAATGTAACCACTAACTACCACTAACTATCTCTTAGTGGCAGTCACTGTACATTTTCTTCATTGAGTTTGATTAAATGGATTGTGATATCCAATTGACTTATGAATATCAATACAAGCAAAAAGTGCAATATCAATATATATTGCTGCTGCACCTGATGCTTCCAGATTTTATGATGTTTGGTTACCCTGAAGATTATTAACTAGGATCTATTTAATCGGATCAGAAATTAATGATAAAAAGCCATTAATAGCTGGCCAGGCATCTGAATGAACTCAGAGCTTGACATTATATACCGATCACTTGCTTGGAAAAATACAAAACCTGGAAGAAAAGTCAAATTATATGTAACAAACATTTTATCCCTGAAGGATGTTAATTGTGGCCTCTTCGTATAATTTAACAGCTCATCCAGGATTACAGGGTTCAAAAAGTATCACAAAATCTTTGGTCTCTGAAAATGATAATCCATACTTCCTCTCTAACCCATAATATACCTTTTATAATACATACTTCCATTCCCCCCACCACACCCTTCATTTATATACAAGATCTGTTCTCCATGTTATCATAATTTTATTTGATAATGCTTCAGGAAACAACTGTTTGATCAAAATGAATACTTTCTACTACACCAGTCCCTCACCATTGCTCTATTAGAAAGTGTTCATTGTCCCATAGCTGCATTGTCACAGTTTCTAGTTACAGTTACTTGCTAGAGATGACTGAATCAATTTGGAGTGAATCCATTTCAGTTCATGAATTTTTTGAAAGTCCTCATACATTCAATCAATTTTGCAATTCGATTTGCACAAATTGCCAATAAAATGTCCTCCTCCTTTTCATACGCTGCAAAAAATGTCCTCAGTCGCAGAAGGCTGACATGATTTAAGACAATCTGAAAGTTCCGTATTTTGTGGATTATAAAACATAATGGTTTATAAGACGCACCCCAAATTTTGGGGAGGAACATAGGAAATAAATGTTTATTTTGAATAAATTGGTATGTGCTATAATCCACTTTTGCGGTAGTTTACCTGGGGGACAGCAGTGGCGGATTAAGGGACCAGGTGGCAGGGTCGCTGCTGACGTAGGCAGGAGAGGCTGCGGGCTCCATGCTGGTAGGTAGCAGCGGGAGTCAGGCCATGGCTGCAGGCCCCAGGCTGGTATAATGAGGTGTTCAGTGGTACGGGGGCTCTTCTGAAATCTTGTGAAAGCCTGGGCACGCACATTCATAATATTTAATGCAGTGGACTCCGGGAAAATGGCTGCTGGAGGTGTCACAAGTGCAAATAGGATCTTGGAAGCCAAGATTTCAGAAGATGAAATCTTGGTGCTGAGATCTCAATTTGCACATGCGCCACCTCTGATGGCCATTTTCTCAGAGTCCACCACATAGAAGAGTAAAGTGGAAACTGCAGGGCTCCGAGCTGTCACAAAATGTTGGCGGAGCTCCTGAACTCCCAAATAACTGATTGTATCAGCCTGGGGCCCAAAGCCATCACTTTAACACCTGCCTCCGCCGCTGCCAGGAGCTTCCAGCAGCAGCAATCCTGGGACTCTGTTCTATCGCAATCGGTAAGCTCCATTGCAGCTACAATTTGAATTATAAGATGTATCTTCATTTTCCCCCACTTTTTGGGGGGCGAAGAGTGAGGCTCATAATCCAAAACATACAGTACTTTAATAGCCTTTTCTAAAATTCTGGGCAGGGTGCTCAGCATTAATTTTAGGGTGATTTTTGAATTGCGAGAATTTGTACTATCTCTCAGCTCAGTAATAGAGATAAGAAGAGAAAGCAAGGGGCACAAAAATATAAAATGATATACAAATAAGGAAAAATTTGTGCTTACCCATATTAATGTCTATTGAAGAGTCCATTAAGAACACCCGGATGTGCTTTTCCCAGTGGTGCTTTCTCCAGGGGAGTGTATTTAGGTGTCCTCCCCTTTATATCCTTTTTTTAGTTATAGAGGAATATAATGGTGCTCGTTGATTGGCGCATGTAACACCAGCCCCCTGTCACAGGTGTATCCAGTCCTGGTACGCAGAGCCTGTGCACGTCAGGAGAAAATCAAATCTCTGTGACGTCATAGACATGCGCCTATAGTGCACGAGGCCTTTACAGGTGCACTGAAATAAAGGGTCTAGTGCACTTTACATTTTTCTATTCCTTGGTTGCATTTGCACTTTACTTTCATATGTACTTATAATTTGAATTGCTACATGCTGAAGCACATTAACTCTATATTCTTATCAATTTGAGAAATATAATTATTTTGAGGTCCATTCTCTATTAACTTGATCTTCCTTAAAATACCTAATTTTAAAGTATGTATATTTTTCTATTTTGACCAGTAAAATGGAATTTTAATATTCGTAGCTGGTCTGTGAGAACCTTTGGAGCTATATTGTAGGTTAAATATTGGGTTGGGTTGCATGTCTCAAACCTTTTTTTTATTTTTTCAGATCTGTTTTACTAGTACATCTGCACACACCAAGCCGATATGTGCCCTTTTTAGATGTGTTCCTACCCAATTAATTACTATTATGTAATTTTTTAGAATTCGGTTGTATTTTGTAAAAAAAAATTACAACAATTACAATTAAAAACATAGACATTTAATTCTCATTCTCTGCAATTTTCCTTCCATACTTCCTCTTCTTTATCATTCTGAAAGCATTGTAGGCGCTAAAACTTCATTTTTCTATTTTTCCATCATTCATTGCTCCTGCCATTGTTCAATAACTTGCATGCCCCGAATTGAAATGTAACTTTTTGTTTTGCCTCTACAGTGACCATTAGAGTTGATTGGATAAATCCACGGAGGATCAAATTTGAGTTGAATTTTCTGAAATTGCCGGTTAAACACAAATTCAAATGTTGTGACATTAAAATTCTGGTTTTGCAACAATGAAAAAACTTGCCTGCAACCATGTGCCACACTGAGTAAAGAGTGGGCTAACATAATTTTGCTTTTCAGGGGGCTACTTATGATGCCCTACAGCTATGACACTTTGCGGATTATCCTACCTGGTACAGTGGTGATCAGTTTTCCACCTCCAGAGTCACTGGGTTGTCCTCACCTCTATAGTGCAAGCTCTCATGGTTAGCAAGTTCCTCTCTCTATCTTGATTGTAAAGTGTAAGTTCTTTTGGTCAGCAGGATTCTTGCTCTGAATCCTATTCCCCATGTGTCTATTCCCAGCAATTACAAGCTTTCCAGTATTGAGATATGGGTACATTTATTAGCCACAAATTCAATTTTCGGGGAAAATTTGGCAAAGTTGTCAAATTCGAATTTCAAAAGATCCGCTCATCTTTTTTGACCATTTAAATACATTCTGTGAATAAAACTCTGTAGGCTGATGTTTGACAAACAGGTGAAATGCTATCTTTTCTAGAGAGCTGTCTTATCCAATCCCTAGCACAAATTCAGAAAATCATCCTGTGTCTTTTCCTTAAATAGAAAAACACTATAACTAATATAAAACAAATTATGACAATATGCAATGAAGAGATTTTGTATAATTCATACCAATATCCTAGGATGTCCAGCATACATTTCTACAACCGTATTTGACAATCTGAACTGATTCATAAATCTAAGCTCATAAATACATTTGAATACCTTATTAAATTTAAGCATCCAGTCACTGCAGTCAGTGGCAAAATATTAGATTTGTATGTAAACCCTGCCAAAGGGGCTTCTTTATCATTCAATAAGGAATAACTAGCAGAATTGTATCTTGTGCGCTAAAACTACCAGAATAATCCTCAGGAACACTCAGCCTAATAGCTGTATAAAGTAGTAACATTGAGTTTTAAGGACACTTACAAAAATTTGCCACTGGCTCATTTCCCCTGCTTAGTTACATATGAAATAGATTTACATATTAGAAGAATTTATTACTTCCTTAAGCAATCTTCAATTCCTTCTACCTTCAGTAACTCTATGTTAGTTTTTCCACTCATAATATCTACTATTTCATTAGTGTCTGCCTTCCTAGAATAAAGTCAATGATTTAATGATACAGCCACTTTTAACTTTCAGGAATTAATATCTTATTCATTTTTTCATATCAGCACTAGTACATCTACGTCGGAATCCCTCCCTTTCCTCGTACATGACAGCTGTTTTGAAGAGCTGACATGTGCCTCTAACAGCCGCAGGTGGAATCGTGATCCACTCATGGCTGTTAACCTGCTAAATGCTGTCGTTAATCTCTGACAGCGGCATTTAACTTGCGCTTGCTAGAACTGCGCAGGAAATCCCACCCATCGGTGACCCCATCACATTATCGCGGGTTACCAATGGGTTGTCAAGACAAACAGAGGTTTCCAGCAGACTTTTATGGTTGTCATAGATGGATTGCTATGAGTGCCACCTGGTGGTCGGCGCACATAGCAAGTGAGCATATCTGCTACACACAGGCAATCTGATCATCACCTGTGTGTCAACAGACAACTGCAGCTTCTAGGCTCCCATTGAGACCATTGAAGCATGCAAAAAGTGAAAAAAGTTTTAAAAATATGAAAAAAAATATAACAGTTCAAATCACCCCCCTTTTGCTCCATTCAAAATAAAACAATTAAAAAATCAAGTTCAGAATCGCCCAACTTATCAATATAAAAAAAAATTCAACGTGTCGGAATTACGTTTTTTGGTTTCTGCTATATTGAAATAAAATGCAATAACGGGTGATCAAAAGATCGTATCTACACCAGAATGGTATCTATAAAAATGTCAGCTTGGCGCAAAAAAATTAATTCCTTCCCCAGCCCCAGATCATGAAAAATGGAGATGCCACAGGTCTCAGAAAATGGTGCCTTTTTTTTTCTTATTCAATTTTGAATTTTTTTTTCACCACTTAAATAAAAAAGAACCTTGAAACCTCTTCCTCCTGTACAATGACTGATAACATCTCTATATAGAGTAGATAACACAGGATCCACCATTCATAATAGGTGATATCACAGCTCACCTCCTCCTCCTGTACAATGACTGATAACACCTCTATATACACTAGATAACACAGGATCCACCATTCACAATAGGTGATATCACAGCTCACCTCCTCCTCCTGTACAATGACTGATAACACCTCTATATACACTAGATAACACAGGATCCACCATTCACAATAGGTGATGTCACAGCTCACCTCCTCCTCCTGTACAATGACTGATAACTCCTCTATATACAGTAGATAACACAGGATCCACCATTCACAATAGGTGATATCACAGCTCACCTCCTCCTCCTGTACAATGACTGATAACACCTCTATATACACTAGATAACACAAACTCCACCATTCACAGTAGGTGATATCACAGCTCACCTCCTCCTCCTGTACAATGACTGATAACACCTCTATATACAGTAGATAACACAGGATCCACCATTCACAATAGGTGATGTGACAGATCACCTCCTCCTCCTATACAATGACTGATAACTCCTCTATATACAGTAGATAACACATGATCCATCATTCACAATAAGTGATGTCACAGTTCACCTCCTCCTCCTGTACAATGATTGATAACACCTCCATATACAGTAGATAACACAGGATCCACCATTCACAATAGGTGATGTCACAGCTCACCTCCTCCTCCTGTACAATGACTGATAACACCTCTATATACAGTAGATAACACAGGATCCACCATTCACAATAGGTGATGTCCCAGCTCACCTCCTCCTCCTCCTGTACAATGACTGGTAACACCTCTATATACAGTATATAACACAGGATCCACCATTCACAATAGATGATGTCACAGCTCACCTCCTCCTCCTGTACAATGACTGATAACACCTCTATATACAGTAGATAACAGAGGATCCACCATTCACAATAGGTGATGTCACAGCTCACCTACACCATATGAAGGACAGGAAATTGAAGTTTGATATTAAACCTAGTGGCTTGTGAGTATGTTGTGTATCATAGTTAATATATTTAGTATTTAATTTCTGGTCTACCTGCCTGCGATATTAGAGAAATCTCATGCATAAATGCTACAGTAATATTCAGAATAAGACCACCTTAGTTTTGATTGCCTTTACAATTTTATCGCCCAATATGCTACATGTCTCCTTCCATAAATTATGTAAGACATACATTATCATGATAACTGAGTAGGGTTGAGCGAAATGGATCGTTCATTTTCATAAGTCGCCGACTTTTAGCAAAGTCGGCGTCTCATGAAACCGACCCGGTCCCTGCGTGGGGTCGGCCATGCGGTACGCGACTTTCGCGCCAAAGTCGCATTTCAATGACACTAAAAGCGCCATTTCTCAGCCAATGAAGGTGGACGCAGAGTTTGGGCAGCGTGATGACATAGATCTCAGTCCCCACCATCTTAGAGAAGGGCATTGCAGTGATTGGCTTGCTTTCTGCCGCATCACAGGGGCTATAAAGGGGCGTTCCCGCCGACCGCCATCTTACTGCTGCTGATCTGAGCTTGTGCTGTAGCGATTTCCACTTTCCAACACCACCTTTTGTTTGCAGGGACAGTGGAAGCTACATTTTTTTTTCCTCAGCGCTGTATCTCATTGGGCTGCCCTAGAAGGCTCCCTGATAGCTGCGTTGCTTTGTGTGTACGCCGCTGTGCAAACCAACTGCTTTTTTCAAAGCACAAATCCTGTTGTTCCTTCCTTTCTGCACAGCTATCTTGTGTGTTTGTCCCCACTTTTGTGTGCAGCAGTCCTTTTTATAGCTGCCTGCCATACTTTCCTGAGATTACTGCAGGGAGATAAAGATTGGCAAGTCTGCCTCTGTGCCAGTCCTGTGTGTGGCATCTGTCTCTCATTGTGTGCCACCGAAAACCACTCTGTAATACTGGGCCTTTTTTTTTTTTTCTAAATTCTCCCTTTAAAAAAAAAAATAATTAGTGGGAGATAAAGATTGGCAAGTCTGCCTCTGTGCCAGTCCTGTGTGTGGCATCTGTCTCTCATTGTGTGCCACCGAAAACCACTGTGTAATACTGGGCCTTTTTTTGGGGGGGATAAATTCTCCCTTTTTAAAAAAAAAAAATTAGTGGGAGATAAAGATTGGCAAGTCTGCCTCTGTGCCAGTCCTGTGTGCGGCATCTGTCTCTCATTGTGTGCCACCGAAAACCACTGTGTAATACTTGGCCATTTTTTTGGGGGGGGGGTAAATTCTCCCTTTTAAAAAAAAAAATAATTAGTGGGAGATAAAGATTGGCAAGTCTGCCTCTGTGCCAGTCCTGTGTGTGGCATCTGTCTCTCATTGTGTGCCACCGAAAACCACTGTGTAATACTGGGCCTTTTTTTGGGGGGGATAAATTCTCCCTTTTTAAAAAAAAAAAATTAGTGGGAGATAAAGATTGGCAAGTCTGCCTCTGTGCCAGTCCTGTGTGCGGCATCTGTCTCTCATTGTGTGCCACCGAAAACCACTGTGTAATACTTGGCCATTTTTTTTGGGGGGGGTAAATTCTCCCTTTTAAAAAAAAAAATAATTAGTGGGAGATAAAGATTGGCAAGTCTGCCTCTGTGCCAGTCCTGTGTGTGGCATCTGTCTCTCATTGTGTGCCACCGAAAACCACTGTGTAATACTTGGCCATTTTTTTGGGGGGTAAATTCTCCCTTTAAAAAAAAAAATAATTAGTGGGAGATAAAGATTGGCAAGTCTGCCTCTGTGCCAGTCCTGTGTGTGGCATCTGTCTCTCATTGTGTGCCACCGAAAACCACTGTGTAATACTTGGCCATTTTTTTGGGGGGGGTAAATTCTCCCTGTAAAAAAAAAAAATTAGTGGGAGATATAGATTGGCAAGTCTGCCTCTGTGCCAGTCCTGTGTGTGGCATCTGTCTCTCATTGTGTGCCACCGAAAACCACTGTGTAATACTGGGCCTTTTTTTTTTCTAAATTCTCCCTTTTAAACAAAAAAAAAATTATTAGTGGGAGATAAAGATTGGCAAGTCTGCCTCTGTGCCAGTCCTGTGTGTGGCATCTGTCTCTCATTGTGTGCCACCGAAAACCACTGTGTAATACTGGGCCTTTTTTTTTTTTTTCTAAATTCTCCCTTTTCAAAAAAAAAAAATAATTAGTGAGAGATAAAGATTGGCAAGTCTGCCTCTGTGCCAGCCCTGTGTGTGGCATCTTTCTCTCATTGTGTGCCACAGAAAACCTAGTGTGTAATATTGTTTTTTTTTGTTTTTTTTTAAATTCTCCCAGAAAAAAAAAAAAATAGTGGGAGATTAAGATTGGCATTTCTGCTTGAGTGCTGGTCCTGTGTGTGCCATCTGTCTCAAATTATTGGGGCACAGAAAAACTAGTGTGTAACATTGGGCCTGATTTTCCTTTCATACCTATAAAGGTATATATAAATCCTACAGAAGTTTGAGTTCACCTTATAAGTTGTTTTACAGTAACAAATACCGTTACTTTGGTTACGTTTTACAAACAATGAGGAAGTCTAGTGGAAGAGGTCGTGGCCATGGGCGGTCATTGTCAGCTGGTAATGATGGTAGTGGTGGTGGAGCATCAGGTGGTCGTGGTAAAAGCAGTACAGCACCTAAGTCTCGAGTTGTTGAGCCAGGTTCGTTGTCTGGCTACACAAGGCCTCGAACGCTCTCTTTTCTGGGAGTAGGAAAACCACTTTTGAAGCCGGAGCAGGAGGAACAAGTATTGGCTTTCATTGCTGACTCTGCCTCTAGCTCTTTCGCCTCCTCCTCGGAAAGTGCAAAATGTCAGAGCAGTGCATCGTCAGTGGATGCTCCCGGTCAGGAACAAGTCGCTTCCTTGTGTCCTTCACCCAGAACAACAGTGAAGGATGCGTCAGTCGACAGAACAGGTTACTCCATGGAGCTCTTTACACATACCGTTCCTGGGTTAGACAGTGAAACAGTTAACAGGCCATGCCCATTAGAAGTTGAATGGGACATGGAGTGCACATATGCACAGCCACAGCCAGATTACTATGCTGTTCCTTTGACTCAGACCAGAACATTGCCCTCGCAGTGTACTGAGGCAGAATCAAACCCAGCGGAGACTATGGTGCCCCGTCACGAACGCAATACCACCGGCTTACACGGTGACACAGACGAAGTTGCACATGACATAGAAGAGGAGGTCATAGATGACCCAGTTGTTGACCCCGATTGGCAGCCATGGGGGGAACAGGGTGCAGGCGGCAGTAGTTCTGAAGCGGAGGAGGAGGAGCCGCAGCAGGCATCAAAATCACAACAGGTTCCATCTGCCGGGCCCGTATCTGGCCAAAAACGCGTGGCAAAACCAGTTGGAGGACAGCGTGGCCATCCGGTTAAAGAAGCTCAGTCTGCAATGCCTGAAAAGGTATCCGATAGTAGAAAGAGTGCAGTCTGGCATTTTTTTAAACAACATCCAAATGATCAGCGCAAAGTCATCTGTCAAAAATGTTCAACTACCTTAAGCAGAGGTCAGAATCTTAAAAGTCTAAATACAAGTTGCATGCATAGACATTTATCCACCATGCATTTGCAAGCCTGGACTAACTACCAAACGTCACTAAAGGTTGCAGCACCCTCGGCCAATGAAGCTAGTTAGCAACGCTACATCCCTTCCCTCCCTGTAAGCCCACCATTTCCCGCGCCACCTGCTGTATCTATGCAGCTTTCGTCGCCAGGCCAAAGCAGTCATGGAATCACCAGGTTAGTAGTAGGAAACACTGCATGTAGGGCACCGGCAAGAATACCATCTCCAACCCTCTCTCAGTCACCCATGTCCACCGGCACCACCGCTAGTTCCACGATCTCCAGCTCTCCAGTCCAGCTCACCCTACATGAGACTCTTGTTAGGAAAAGGAAGTACTCATCCTCGCATCCGCGTACACAGGGTTTGAACGCCCACATTGCTAGACTAATCTCATTAGAGATGATGCCCTACCGGTTAGTTGAAAGCGAAGCTTTCAAAGCGCTGATGGACTACGCTGTACCACACTACGAGCTACCCAGTCGACACTTCTTTTCTAGAAAAGCCATCCCAGCCCTCCAACAGCATGTTAAAGACCGCATCGTCCATGCACTCAGGCAGTCTGTGACTACAAAGGTGCACCTGACAACAGATGCATGGACCAGTAGGCATGGCCAGGGACGTTACGTGTCCATCACGGCACACTGGGTGAATGTGGTGGATGCAGGGTCCACAGGGGACAGCAATATTGGGACAGTTCTGCCTAGCCCTCGGTCAAGGAAAGAGTTGGCTGTAGGCATTCGCCCCCCCTCCTCCTCTTCCTCCTCCTCCTCCTGCAGAAGCGAGAGCTCGTCCACAGACCGCAGTCCCACATCCACTCCATCCGCAGCTGCCACTGTTGCACACCAGGTGTGCCATTATGGGACAGCTAGTGGCAAGCGTCAGCAGGCTGTATTGGCAATGAAGTGTTTGGGCGACAACAGACACACCGCGGAAGTTCTGTCCGAGTTCTTGCAGAAAGAAACTCAGTCATGGCTGGGCACTGTACATCTTGAGGCAGGCAAGGTAGTGAGTGATAACGGAAGGAATTTCATGGCTGCCATAGCCCTTTCCCAACTGAAACACATTCCTTGCCTGTCTCACACCTTAAACCTGGTGGTGCAGTGCTTCCTGAAAAGTTATCCGGGGTTACCCGACCTGCTCCTCAAAGTGCGCAGACTTTGCTCGCATATCTGCCGTTCCCCCGTACACTCCAGCCATATGCAGAACTATCAGCGTTCTTTGAACCTTCCTCAGCATCGCCTAATCATCGACGTTGCAACAAGGTGGAACTCCACACTGCACATGCTTCAGAGAGTGTGCGAACAGAGGCGTGCTGTTATGTATTTGTGGGAGGATACACAGGCAGGCAGTTGGATGGCAGACATGGTGTTGTCAGGTGTGCAGTGGTCGAAGCTTCAAGACCTGTGTCAAGTCCTTCAGTGTTTTGAGGAATGCACACGGCTGGTTAGTGCAGACAACGCCATAATAAGCATGAGCATCCCCCTAATGCGTCTGCTGATGCAAAGTTTGACGCACATAAAGAAGCAGGCGTCTGCAGCCGAGGAAGAGGAAAGCCTTGATGACAGTCAGCCATTGTCTGGTCAGGGCCGTGTAGAGGACGCGGTAGCAGGCGAAGAGGAGGAGGAGGAGGAGGACGAGTAGGATGATGGGGATGAGTACTTTTTTAATGAGGAAGCTTCTCCTGGGCCAACAGAAATTAGTGGCGTTGCAAGGCCGGGTTCTGTTTTTTTAAGGGAGACAAGTGACGTAGATTTGCCTGTAACTGCCCCTCAAACCAGCACAACCGCAGATTTGACAACTGGAACTTTGGCCCACATGGCGGATTATGCCTTACGTCTCCTCAAAAGGGACCCATGCATTATTAAAATGATGAGCGATGACGATTACTGGTTGGCCTGCATCCTTGACCCTCGCTATAAAGGCAAATTGCAAAATATTATGCCACATGAGAACCTCGAACAAATATTAGCAACCAAACAAGCTACTCTTGTAGACCGTGTGATTCAGGCATTCCCAGCACACAGCGCCGGTGATGGTTCTCAGTCTCACACAAGCTGCAGGGGGCTACATGGCAGAGGTGTTAGAGGTGCACAGATCAGAAGTGGCGTTGGACAGAGGGGTTTTCTGACCAGGTTGTGGAGTGATTTCGCAATGACCGCAGACAGGACAGGTACTGCAGCATCTATTCAAAGTGACAGGAGACAACATTTGTCCAGTATGGTTACTAACTATTTTTCATCCCTTATCGATGTTCTCCCTCAACCGTCATTCCCATTTGATTACTGGTAGTGTTGAGCGATACCGTCCGATACTTGAAAGTATCGGTATCGGAAAGTATCGGCCGATACCGGCAAAGTATCGGATCTAATCCGATACCGATACCCGATACCAATACAAGTTAATGGGACTCAAGTATCGGACGGTATCCCTGATGGTTCCCAGGGTCTGAAGGAGAGGAAACTCTCCTTCAGGCCCTGGGATCCATATTAATGTGTAAAATAAAGAATTAAAATAAAAAATATTGCTATACTCACCTCTCCGACGCAGCCTGGACCTCACCGAGGGAACCCGGCAGCGTTCTGTGCTTAAAATGCGCGCGTTTACTTCCTTCCGTGACGTCACGGCTTGTGATTGGTCGCGTGCCGCCCATGTGACCGCGACGCGACCAATCACAGCAAGCCGTGACGTAATTTCAGGTCCTGAATGCAGAAATAGGCATTCAGGACCTGAAATTACGTCACGGCTTGCTGTGATTGGTCGCGTCGCGGCCACATGGGCGGCACGCAACCAATCACAAGCCGTGACGTAATTTTAAAATGCGCGCGTTTCCTGCCTCCCGTGACATCACGGCTTGTGATTGGTCGCGGAGCCCATGTGACCGCGACGCGACCAATCACAAGCCGGAACGTAATTTTAAAATCCTGAATGCCTAGAATTAGGCATCCAGGACCTGAAAATTACGTCACGGCTTGCTGTGAATGGTCGCGCCGCGGCCACATGGGCGACACGCGACCAATCACAAGCCGTGACGTCACGGAAGGAAGTAAACGCGCGCATTTTAAGCACAGAACGCTGCCGGTTCCCTCGGTGAATTCCAGGCTGCGTCGGAGAGGTGAGTATAGCAATATTTTTTATTTTAATTCTTTATTTTACACATTAATGTTGTTTTGATACTGATACCCGATACCACAAAAGTATCGGATCTCGGTATCGGAATTCCGATACCCGCAAGTATCGGCCGATACCCGATACTTGCGGTATCGGAATGCTCAACACTAATTACTGGGCATCCAAATTAGACACCTGGCCTGAATTGGCAGAATATGCATTGCAGGAGCTTGCTTGCCCAGCAGCTAGTGTGCTATCAGAAAGAGTATTCAGTGCTGCTGGTTCAATATTAACCGAAAAAAGGACTCATCTGGCTACCCAAAATGTGGATGATCTCACCTTCATTAAAATGAACCACTCCTGGATTTCAAATTATTTTGCCCCACCTTTCCCGGCTGACACCTAGCTTTCCTATAAAAAGGTCTTGCTTGTGGACTGGTCTTACTGAGTGTTCCAATCTCTTAATTTGCAGCAGCTGTTTGTCCAGCATACATGTTTACACCTCCCTCAATGGGAAAATTCCCCCCACGGGGACGTGGTCTCGCCACTTGGCGCAAGCACCCGTTACAGTGCTGTTTGTCTGAAGAGGTGGGTGTGCCCGCTTTTGGTCGACGGCACTGCCACTGGGTCCCTCATAGTACAATGAAGTGTCTCTGGCGGTGGTGGTGCGCACCCAACGTCAGACACACCGTTGTAACATGAGGGGCCTGGGGACGGTACCGCCGGCCACAAGAGAGTTCCCCCCCAGCTCAAACTGTGCTCTACCACGTGCAAAATTATCTCGCACAGCTCCACCAATGTTTAGGCTATGCGCTGACATCATTCAATGCCTGGCACTGACAATACCAATTTGTTGACATCTATGATGCTAGTTAAAGTAGTCTGGGTCAGTGTCCTATATTGACACCAGTAAATACTTACTGCCAAATTACTTTGTCAGAAACTCAGCAGATGATCCCACCCCTGTACCTAAGTATGCCACACTTTTTTTTGTTGTTTTGCGAGACATTAACATCTATTTATTTTATGTGAGTACTAACTGTGTCAGACACTCCTTGCAATCCTCCTCCGCTGACCGCAATGCTGACTGTGTATCCATGTAACTGATTTAAAACTGCCTTGAGCCTATTTTTTGTTATTTTAGGCCTTCATTAGCCTGTCTGCGGGCCTTCATTAGCCTGTCTGCGGTCCCTCCTTGCAATCCTCCTCCTCCGCTGACCACAATGCTGCCTGTGTATCCATGTAACCAATTTAAAACTGCCTTGAGCCTAATTTTTGTTATTTTAGGCCTTCATTAGCCTGTCTGCGGGCCTTCATTAGCCTGTCTGCGGTCCCTCCTTGCAATCCTCCTCCTCCGCTGACCACAATGCTGCCTGTGTATCCATGTAACCGATTTAAACTGCCATGAGCATATTTTTTGTTATTTTAGGCCTTTGTTAGCCTGTCTGCGGTCCCTCCTTGCAATTCTCATCCACTGACCACAATGCTGCCTGTGTATCCATGTAACCGATTTAAAACTGCATTGAGCCTATTTATATATTTTATTTAATATTAATAAAGCCATGATGGACTACGCTGTACCACGCTACAAGCTAACCAGTCGACACTTCTTTTGCGAGAAAAGCCATCCCAACCCTCCACCAGCATGTAAAAGACCGCATTGTCCATGCACTCTGGCAATCTGTGAGTACAAAGGTGCACCTGACAACAGACGCATGGACCTGTAGGCATGGCCACGGAAGGTTACGTGTCCATTACGGTGCAATGGGTTAATGTGGTGGATGCATGGTCCACAGGGGACAGCCTACTAAGTCTGTCTGCAGTCCCTAATTCAAATTGTCCTCCACTGTCTAAATCTGAGCTTCAACCTTCTGGCTCTCCTTAAGTGCTTTTTTTAAAAAAAATTGGTGGTTGGGGCCTAATACCTCTGTTTGCCGCTCACTGGTGTTCTCCTCAACTGAATAAATCTGAGCTTCAACCTTCTGGCTCTCATTTTTTTTTTTTTTTTTTAAATTGGTGGTTGGGGCCTAATACCTCTGTTTGCCGCTCCCTGTTGTTTGTCCTCAACTGTATAAAGCTGAGCTTCAACCTTCTGGCTTTCGGCCTATAGTATCAGATATTAAACAGCATTTGGCCTTCAACTTTGGTTGCGGCCTACTAACGGTGTCTGCCGCTCCCTGGTGTTTGTCCTCAACTGTATAAAGCTGAGCTTCAACCTTCTGGCTCTCATTAAGTGCTGTTTTTAAAAAATTGGTGGTTAGGGCCTACTAACGGTGTCTGCCCCTCCCTGGTGTTGACCTCAACTGAATAAAGCTGAGCTTCAACCTTCTGGCTCTCATTAAGTGCTTTTTTTAAAAAAATTGGTGTTTGGGGCCTAATACCTCTGTTTGCCGCTCACTGGTGTTCTCCTCAACTGAATAAATCTGAGCTTCAACGTTCTGGCTCTCATTTTTTTTTTTTTTTTTAAATTGGTGGTTGGGGCCTAATACCTCTGTTTGCCGCTCACTGGTGTTCTCCTCAACTGAATAAATCTGAGCTTCAACCTTCTGGCTCTCATTTTTTTTTTTTTTTTTAAATTGGTGGTTGGGGCCTAATACCTCTGTTTGCCGCTCCCTGGTGTTCTCCTCAACTGAATAAATCTGAGCTTTAACCTTCTGGCTCTCATTAAGTGCTTTTTTAAAAAATAATTGGTGTTTGGGGCCTAATACCTCTGTTTGCCGCTCACTGGTGTTCTCCTCAACTGAATAAATCTGAGCTTCAACCTTCTGGCTCTCATTTTTTTTTTTTTTTTTTTAAATTGGTGGTTAGGGCCTACTAACGGTGTCTGCCCCTCCCTGGTGTTTGTCCTCAACTGTATAAAGCTGAGCTTCAACCTTCTGGCTCTCATTAAGTGCTTTTTTAAAAAAAAATTGGTGTTTGGGGCCTAATACCTCTGTTTGCCGCTCACTGGTGTTCTCCTCAACTGAATAAATCTGAGCTTCAACGTTCTGGCTCTCATTTTTTTTTTTTTTTTTAAATTGGTGGTTGGGGCCTAATACCTCTGTTTGCCGCTCACTGGTGTTCTCCTCAACTGAATAAATCTGAGCTTCAACCTTCTGGCTCTCATTTTTTTTTTTTGTTTGTTTTTAAATTGGTGGTTGGGGCCTAATACCTCTGTTTGCCGCTCCCTGGTGTTCTCCTCAACTGAATAAATCTGACCTTTAACCTTCTGGCTCTCATTAAGTGCTTTTTAAAAAAAAATTGGTGTTTGGGGCCTAATACCTCTGTTTGCCGCTCACTGGTGTTCTCCTCAACTGAATAAATCTGAGCTTCAACCTTCTGGCTCTCATTTTTTATTTTTATTTTTTAAATTGGTGGTTGGGGCCTAATACCTCTGTTTGCCGCTCCCTGTTGTTTGTCCTCAACTGTATAAAGCTGAGCTTCAACCTTCTGGCTTTCGGCCTATAGTATCAGATATTAAACAGCATTTGGCCTTCAACTTTGGTTGCGGCCCACTAACGGTGTCTGCCGCTCCCTGGTGTTTGTCCTCAACTGTATAAAGCTGAGCTTCAACCTTCTGGCTCTCATTAAGTGCTGTTTTTTAAAAAGCTTGGTGGTTACGGCCTACTAACGGTGTCTACCGCTCCCTGGTGTTGACCTCAACTGAATAAAGCTGAGCTTCAACCTTCTGGCTCTCATTAAGTGCTGTTTTTTAAAAAGCTTGGTGGTTACGGCCTACTAACGGTGTCTACCGCTCCCTGGTGTTGACCTCAACTGAATAAAGCTGAGCTTCAACCTTCTGGCTCTCATTAAGTGCTGTTTTTTAAAAAGCTTGGTGGTTACGGCCTACTTACGGGGTCTGCCGCTCCCTGGTGTTGTCCTCCACTGTATAAAGCTGAGCTTCAGTCTTTAGGCTTTTGGCCTATAGTATCAGATATTAAACTGCATTTGGCCTACTAGTGTGGTTGGGCCCTTAAAACAGTGTCTGCTGCTCCTGGGTTTGCTACTCCACTGAACAAAGCAATGCCGCCTGTGTAGTCCTGTTACCAGTTTTGAACTGCATTTAGCCTACTTTATTCTTTGGCCCTATATCTGTGTTTCCTCCTCATCCTGCCCATTGTCCAGCCACTGCTAGATGAGTCTGCTGGTACATTGACCTAGACCACTACATTCCCCTTGCACTCTACACAGCCAGAATCTGACCCTGCTGAAAGTAAGGTTCCCCTTCCCACATGTTATACCACCTTACACAAGGACAAAGAGGAAGGTGCAGATGAAAATGCAGGTTCCTTCATCAGGTGGGGGGCATACTCATTGGTGACGTCACTGGCACAGGGCCCCTCAGAGTACGCAAAAGTGTCGCTGCTGGTGGGAGACACACCGTGCAAACACACCGCTGTACTTTGAGGGGCCCTGTGCCAGTGCCAATGCCAACGAGTGGGCCCCCCCTGCTTGCTTAGGATCACAGCACTTGCAAACTTGACATACTTACCTCTCACTGCTCCACCGCCGTGAAGTAGTCCACATTTCCTGGGCCCACTTAAACCTTGAACCAGCCCTACCCCCCACAACTTTTGCCAAATGACCCCCAATTTCCAATGCCCAACTATTATTATAAAGTTAATTAAGATTGACAAGCTTCAGAAACAAGAATGGATGTTTTTGGCATTAAAATAGGCACTGTAGGTGTTTTCCTGGCCTCCACTCACTGTCGACTATGCTTCCCCATTGACTTGCATTGGGCTTCGTGTTTCGGTCGATCCCCGACTTTTAGCGATAATCGGCCGACTGCACTCGACTCGACTCTGGACAAAGTCGGGTTTCGCAAAACCCGACTCGATCTTAAAAAAATTAAAGTCGCTCAACCCTATAACTGAGCATTGGGTATTCATTCATTAAAAAGCAGATTTACTGTATTACAGTCAGTGAGATTGTTATGCTTGCCATTGACTTAGGACTGCAATGCAGAGAGAGATGGATGATGATTGATGATTAATGATAAATGAGGGATGATAATTGATGATGGATAATGATGAATGAAGGCTAATGATGAGTGATGATACATTGTCTATTATTTTATTTACAGTGCCTTGCGAAAGTATTCGGCCCCTTGGAACTTTTCAACCTTTTCCCACATATCATGCTTCAAACATAAAAATACCAAATGTAAATTTTTGGTGAAGAATCAGCAACAAGTGGAACACAATTGTGAAGTTGAATGAAATTTATTGGTTATTTTAAATTTTTCTGGAAATTCAAAAACTGAAAAGTGGGGCGTGCAATATTATTCGGCCCCTTCACTTTCAGTGCAGCAAACTCACTCCAGAAGTTCATTGTGGATCTCTGAATGATCCAATGTTGTCCTAAATGCCTAATGATGATACATATAATCCACCTGTGCGTAATCAAGTCTCCGTATAAATGCACCTGCTCTGTGATTGTCTCAGGGTTCTGTTTGAAGCACAGAGAGCATCATGAAGACCAAGGAACACAACAGGCAGGTCCGTGATACTGTTGTGGAGAAGTTTAAACCCAGATTTAAATGCAAAATGATTTCCAAAACTTTAAACATCCCAAGGAGCACAGTGCAAGCAATCATATTGAAATGGAAGGAGTATCATACCACCCAGAGGCCCATGATCACTCTGGATGAACTGCAGAGATCTACAGCTGAGGTTGGACAGTCTGTCCATAGGACAACAATCAGTTGTACACTGCATAAATCTGGCCTTTTATGCAAGAGTGGCAAGAAGAAAGCCATTTCTCAAAGATATCTATAAAAAGTGTCATTTAAAGTTTGCAACATGCCACCTGGGAGACACACCAAACATGTGGAAGAAGGTGCTCTGGTCAGATGAAACCAAAATTGAACTTTTTGGCAACAATGCCAAATGATGTGTTAGGCGTAAAGAAAACACCATCCCCACTGTCAAACATGGTGGTGGCAGCATCATGGTTTGGGCCTGCTTTTCTTCAGCAAGGACAGGGAAGATGGTTAAAATTGAAGGTAAGATGGATGGAGCCAAATACAGGACCATTCTTGAAGAAAACCTGTTGGAGTCTGCAAAAGACCTGAGACTGGGACGGAGATTTGTTTTCCAACAAGACAATGATCCCAAACATAAAGCAAAATCTACAATGGAATGGTTCGCAAATAAACATATCCAAGTGTTAGAATGGCCGAGTCAAAGTCCAGACCTCAATTCAATCGAGAATCTGTGGAAAGAGCTGAAAACTGCTGTTCACAAACGATCTCCATCAAACCTCACTGAGCTCCAGCTGTTTGCCAAGGAAGAATGGGCAAGAATTTCAGTCTCTCGATGTACAAAACTGATAGAGACATACCCCAAGCGACTTGCAGCTGTATTCGCAGCAAAAAGTGGTGCAACCAAGTATTAAGTTAAAGGGGCCGAATAATATTGCACGCCCCACTTTTCAGATTTTGATTTTCCACAAAAATTTAAAATAACCAATAAATTTTGTTCAACTTCACAATTGTGTTTCACTTGTTGTTGATTCTTCACCAAAAATGAATATTTGGTATCTTTATGTGGGAAAAGGTTGAAAAGTTCCAGGGAGCCGAATACTTTTGCAAGGCACTGTAATCAATGTGAATCACTGAACCTGTAGTAGAGAAGTAAAGTGGAAGTAAATTGTTCCCTCTTTGGGGTCCAGATTCACAGTTTAGGAGTAGATGATGATATTTTTGCTATGATATAAAGAATGTAAAATGTCCTTCAACATGTTTATACACTATAAGAAAAGTACACTCTGATCTCCCTTGGTTTACTTTCTGACACATTATGTGGATATCTATGAGGTTTAAGTGACCTCTAGAATAGTAGACCACGGTACAACCTTCAATTTATACGCAAACAAAGAAGCTTCGTAGACTGAAAACATTTCCACACACTCCTTGTTCGGTTTTATTGTCTTTGGGTTTAATGAGGATGTGGCATTGTGTATGAGCACCTTGCAGTTATCACTATTGTATCAAGAACGACAACATGCATTATCAGTTATTCTACCTCTACTGGAAAAAAACTTCATGTTTATGTGTCATTATCTTCAAAGAAAAAACAAGACATTTCTACAGCTTTCAAAAGTTGTCAGTAAGAATTCTTACACATTCATATAAAATAAGTCAGAAACAAAAATGCTAGGCTAGCATACTGCATGTGCCATAACCAATTTGATCTTTAAAATATTGCTTCTTCCGAAGAATTCAGCACTTAGGAAGTCACACGCATCTTTACCCTCAGTGCATATAGGTCCATAAGACAAAATTCCATATATATATATATATATATATATATATATATATATATATATATATATATATATATATATACACTCACTGGCCACTTTATTAGGTACACCTGTCCAACTTCTTGTTAACACTTAATTTTTAATCAGCCAATCACATGGCGGCAACTCAGTGCATTTAGGCATGTAGACATGGTCAAGACAATCTCCTGCAGTTCAAACCGAGCATCAGTATGGGGAAGAAAGGTGATTTGAGTGCCTTTGAACGTGGCATGGTTGTTGGTGCCAGAAGGGCTGGTCTGAGTATTTCAGAAACTGCTGATCTACTGGGATTTTCACGCACAACCATCTCTAGGGTTTACAGAGAATGGTCCGAAAAAGAAAAAAAATCCAGTGAGCGGCAGTTCTGTGGGCGGAAATGCCTTGTTGATGCCAGAGGTCAGAGGAGAATGGGCAGACTGGTTCGAGCTGATAGAAAGGCAACAGTGACTCAAATCGCCACCCGTTACAACCAAGGTAGGCCTAAGAGCATCTCTGAACGCACAGTGCGTCGAACTTTGAGGCAGATGGGCTACAGCAGCAGAAGACCACACCGGGTACCGCTCCTTTCAGCTAAGAACAGGAAACTGAGGCTACAATTTGTACAAGCTCATCGAAATTGGACAGTAGAAGATTGGAAAAACGTTGCTTGGTCTGATGAGTCTCGATTTCTGCTGCGACATTCGGATGGTAGGGTCAGAATTTGGCGTAAACAACATGAAAGCATGGATCCATCCTGCCTTGTATGGAGCATCTTTGGGATGTGCAGTCCATCCTGCCTTGTATGGAGCATCTTTGGGATGTGCAGCCGACAAATCTGCGGCAACTGTGTGATGCCATCATGTCAATATGGACCAAAATCTCTGAGGAATGCTTCCAGCACCTTGTTGAATCTATGCCACGAAGAATTGAGGCAGTTCTGAAGGCAAAAGGGGGTCCAACCCGTTACTAGCATGGTGTACCTAATAAAGTGGCCGGTGAGTGTATATATATATAGCGTACAGACCAAAAGTTTGGACACACCTCATTTAAAGCTTTTTCTGTATTTTCATGACTATGAAAATTGTACATTCACACTGAAGGCATCGAAACTATGAATTAACACATGTGGAATTATATACCTAACAAAAAAGTGTGAAACGACTTAAATTATGTCTTATATTCTATATAGGTTCTTCAAAGTAGCCACCTTTTGCTTTGATGACTGCTTTGCACATTCTTGGTATTCTCTTGATGAGCTTTAAGAGGTAGTCACCGGACATGGTTTTCACTTCACAGGTGTGCCCTGTCAGGTTTAATAAGTAGGATTTCTTGCCTTATAAATGGGGTTGGGACCATCAGTTGTGTTGAGTAGAAGTCTGGTGGATACACAGCTGATAGTCATACTGAACAGACTGTTAGAATTTGTATTATGGGAAGAAAAAAGCAGCTAAGTAAAGAAAAACGAGTGGCCATCACTACTTTAAGAAATGAAGGTCAGTCAGTCTGAAAAATTGGGCAAACTTTGAAAGTGTCCCCTAGTGCAGTTACAAAAACCATCAAGTGCTACAAAAGAAACTGGCTCACATGAGGCCCGCCCCAGGAAAGGAAGGAGTCACCTCTGCTTCTGAGGATACGTTTATCCGAGTCACCAGCCTCAGAAATCTCAGGTTAGCAGCAGCTTAGATTAGAGACCAGGTCAATGCCACACAGAGTTCTAGCAGCAGACACATCTCTACAACAACTGTTAAGAGGAGACTTTGTGCAGCAGGCCTTCATGCTAGGAAACCACTGATAGGGACAGGAAACAAGCAGAAGAGACTAGTTTGGGCTAAAGAACACAAGGAATGGACATTAGACCAGTGGAAATCTGTGCTTTGGTCTGATGAGTCCAAATTTGAGATCTTTAGTTCCAACCACCGTGTCTTTGTGCGACACAGAAAAGGTGAACGGATGGACTCTACATGCTTGGTTCGCACCGCGAAGCATGGAGGAGGTGGTGTGATGGTATGCGGGTGCTATGATGGTGACACTGTTGGGGATTTATTCAAAATTGAAGGCATACTGAACTAGCATGGCTACCGCAGCATCTTGCAGCGGCATGCTATTCCATCCGGTTTGCATTTAGTTGGACCATCATTTATTTTTCAACAGGACAATGACCCCAAACACACCTCAAGACTGTGTAAGGGCTTTTTGACCAAGAAGGAGAGTGATGGGGTGCTACGCCAGATGACCTGGCCTCCACAGTCACCAGACCTGAACCCAATAGAGATGGTTTGGGGTGAGCTGGACCGCAGAGTGGAGGCAAAAGGGCCAACAAGTGCTAAGCATCACTGGGAACTCCTTCAAGATTGTTGGAAGACCATTACCGGTGGTTTACCTCTTGAAGCTCATCAAGAGAATGCCAAGAGTGTGCAAAGCAGTAATCAAATCAAAAGGTGGCTACTTTGAAGAACCTAGAATATAAGACATAATTTCAGTTGTTTCACATGTTTTTGTTGAGTATATAATTCCACATGTGTTAATTAATAGTTTTGATGCCTTCAGTGTGAATGTACAATTTTCATAGTCATGAAAATACAGAAAAATCTTGCACTCGATTGTATTCATCGCTAGTGTGACCCCGGCCTAACAGTGGTAACCTGACAATGCCTGTAGTTTACTTAGCAAAATCCTGCTGACAGATTCACTTTAAGTAGTGTTTGCCTCCTAATTAATTCTGAGCATCTTATTCCTGTACACCCTTCATAAAAGGGAACCTGTCACCCCCCCAAGCCCACCAGCATCAAGGGCTTATCTACAGCATTCTGGAATGCTGTAGATAAGCCCCCGATGTATCCTAAAAGATGAGAAAAAGAGGTTAGATTATACTCACCCAGGGGTGGTCCCGATATGATGGGCATAACGGTCCGATTCGGGGCCTCCCATCTTCTTACGATGACGTCCTCTTCTTGTCTTCACGCTGCAGCTCTGGCGCAGGCGTACTTTGTCTGCAAAGTACTGCAGTGTGCAGGCGCCGGGAAAGGTCAGAGAGGCCCTGCGCCTGCACACTGCAGTACTTTGCTCTGCCCTTAACAGGGCAGACAAAGTACACCGGAGCCAGAGCTGCAGCGTGAAGACAAGAAGAGGACGTCATCTTATGAAGATAGGAGGCACCGGACCGGACCGCGACACCCATCGGACCGGACCGGGACCGCCCCTGGGTGAGTATAATCTAACCTCTTTTTCTCATCTTTTAGGATACATCTGGGGCTTATCTACAGCATTCCAGAATGCTGTAAATAAGCCCCTGATGCTGGTGGGCCTAGCTCACCGTCGATTTTGGGGGTAACAGGTTCCCTTTAAGACTGATATATGAAGCACCAGTCTTAAAGAAACGGCCCTGAGTTTATAGTCTCAGTTTAGAAAATAGCATTTATGTATATTTTCATATTTTTTCATGATTCCAAACACACTTATTAAATGACATACATTTTATTAATATGTTTGTCTCAGAATATCAGTTTTCCAACGACACTTACACTATTGTTTATAGAAAATAATTGCAAAAAGCTAAAACACTCATTTTATTACAGATACAGTCTGAGAACGACTTAGCTTGGCTTTCTAACAGCCCTGTCTCTGCTTGTTGAAGCACTCAAGGATGTCGCAATGGCACATATAATATCTAGTTCATCTTATCAAATGTAATGTAGCTCTTGCTGCTGTTTGTCTAGCTGCTTGCTGTAGCCCTAACCCTGGCACAGGCAGGGGAGCATTGTGTCAGTGTGAATTATAGAGGAGTCTGGTGGTCAGTAGTGAAGGCATCTGCTTGGTGAAAGATTTGCAGAGCATGTAACACAGCTTATCTTTGTAATAAACCAATCTGACTAACTTTCTGAAGCTGCCTTTACAGTGAGGATTTAAAAGCATGTCTATCCTAAAGTCATCCCTTTGCTTGATGGTAATATTTTGCCCATCATCCTAAAAGCATTCCAGAGTACCATTTGCTATGCTCACCAGAGAACCAAGGGCCCTTCATTTTCATCATCCTGCTGCAATGCTTGGTTGTCATAGCCAATACCATAATTGTCATACTTTTTACTATGAATGTTATTCACGTCACCGAGATTTGCCAACTCTGTGTATCTCTCCCCTCCTCAACCACGTGCTTTTGCTGCTCTTCCTCTTCTTTCTCATCCTTCTCCTCCTTCAAATCTTGCAGCATATATCATAGATCTTGAGGGTCCCCAGCAGACAAAAGTCAGTGATGAAAAGGTGCAAGTTGCTGTTTCATGTCCATCCCTTCTTATGATCTGGTAAGTCTGTATTCCACTATATATCTAATGTACTAATAATGTTCATTCTAAAAGATTCCCTACTGAATATTTTTGCCTCTACCTTGAAAGATTTCTTCACGTGACACATGTCCCTCATCACCTGCCACTCTTCCATATTGTATTCCTGTTACTGTGTATAGACCTGTGGCTTCCCATCCCCTATGCTATCTGCTGCTCCTCCTTTTTGTATTGCTGTTACTGTGTACCTTCCTCTGGCTTGTCACTGACTTCACTACCTGCTCCTCCTTATTGTATTGCAGTTCCTGTGTATCGACTTTTGGCTTCCCACTGACTACACTACCTGTCTATGCTACAAAAAGAGTTGCAATAAATAGACTGCAATCTAGACCTGGATAATTACTCTAGCCTTTTAAACTGTAAAACTGTTTGAAAGTGCTTTGTTTAGAAATGACCTAAAAAAAATAGGTCACTGTGTGGAACCAAAGCTGTGCCCTGGGTCTTCTGGAAATTGGGTCATGTCTATTGAGTAGAGTCAAAGGGGTTAGTTCACAAAAAATACACTACATAAAACATTACTTTTATTAGTTTATTAAAAATTTCCTAGGCCAAAAAATTCTTTATTACTAGAAAATGGGTGGGGGATTGTTTAGTGGTAGTGGCAGGTACCAATACTGTACAAATGGAGCTGTGTCAACCAGGGTGGCATATGGGTTCAAAAGGATATCGACCCTATTGCCCTCTGCTTTGAGCTCTAACTAGTCGTGAAGGTTGGCACCATCCAAGCACAAATGTTGTCACGTTCAATGTTGGCTATCCCTGTTTTGCACTATTACGCTTGCTATCTTCTCTCAAGAGGTGATGCTGTTAGATGGTTGTATTGGATAATGGACAAGAGATTGAGGGGGGGGGGGGAGAGGGGGGTTGGTTAGGTGGTAAGGGTGTTGTTTAGTAAAATGAAAATATATTATCAGGTCATGTATCTAATGTACAGTATTTGTCTGGAAATTGTATTGGACTGTGTTAATGGCGTGTCATATGCTTTAATAAAAAATATATGATTTAAAAAAAAGAAGTAATACTAGTTATTAGAAATGGCTAATGTATGAAATCAAACCTATCACTGATTCAAATCACAACAGGGACCAATCCACCATGTGCCCAAACCAAACATATAGACAAGTTATTGCAGCATAATAATGGCTCCAAATAAGAAACCACATACAGTTGTAAAATGTTGCTTGTACCCAGTACATCACAAGATGGATTTATATGTTTATATTCAAAATATTCTCAAAGTTTAATGTGAAAGGGTAATAATAAACTAATTATCAAATGATATATTCTAAAAAAAGACAATATTTTAAGAAATGTAATAAAAGTAGGATATTATGTAGTATAATTTCTTGAATTAAAATTAGCCTATTATAAAGTCTTTATATAGCTTTTTGCAGGGCTTGTTTTTTTTTAAAAAAGTGTTTTGGTCATTAGGAGAAGCATAGCAACACAAAGTGCATGTATCCAAAGGGAAATAATTCGGTAATACATTCTGCCTCCTCATGAATGGTAATAATTAGAAGAGCAATGCAGGATTGACAAGCAGACTAGTGTACGGTAAGCAATCAGCAGGAAAGTGTCAGACTCCCCCTAAGGAGGAGGATGGGGTTAAAGCAGAAGACCGAGGCAGCACTCTCCTGATAGCGTTCACCAATGAAAAGTGACAGCATGGAGTATAGATGACCCAAAGAAGCTGCTGAATAAAAATGAGGATAGAGAATTGTACAGCTAGAAAGCAGAAAGTCTTGGTAGAGTATAGATTGGAAATAAATATATTTGTATTTGCATGGCGAGCTTAAAATAAGAGAAGAGCTGGAACAGCAGTTCTGGAAATACTCAGAAGACCAAGGTACAAGGAAGTGTAAGACACATCGAAAATGGAAGTGACATTAAACAATACTGCTGAATAAGCAGCTGAAAATAAAGAGATGTTCCCTGTGATTTCACATATACTGTAATATCAGGATCCTTTATGGCAGGGAATGTTGTGATCTGCACTGGTAAAAAAGAATTTAATTTATATGTGTGTTTTAAAAAAAAATATGAAATAGTATGTGCTTTCGTAAGCAGGTCGTGGGATGCAGAGACAGACAGGTGGCAGAAAAAGGGTTAACAAGCTTAACAATTTACTTAAAGGGAACCTGTCACCTGAATTTGGCGGGACAGGTTTGCGGTCATATGGGCGGGGTTTTCGGGTGTTTGATTCACCCTTTCCTTACCCACTGGCTGCATGCTGGCCGCAATATTAGATTGAAGTTCATGCTGTGTCCTCTGTAGCACACGCCTGCGAAGGCAATCATGCTGTTCCCATTTAGTTTTAGCTCTTTCCCATCAATTTCAGCTTTTTTCCCATGCCTCCAGATCTGTTTGTTGGGTCCAGCAGAAAAATATTCGGCTTTCCCATTGACTTGCATTGGATCCATTATTTGGTACGAATAAACGGATATTAGAAATTATTTGTGCCGACTTTCCTGAATCCTAATATTTCACTATTCGCTCATCCCTGCTTATTAAGAAAGTCGAGAGAGGTTAGCTTGCTATATTTTAGTGTGTGACATGAAATAGAAAGTTAACACTATGTATCAATTTAAGGCAGAACAATAGAGAAAGATTGATGACCTCCTCCAAAATGATTTTGAAAGCTCTCGATTCATTTGTAATCGTGCCACACTGTTGTTCAACCATTGATCTATGTTTGTTAAAACATCTGTTTTAGAGCTCTCCTCATCATTTTAGAAACTCGTTTTTTATATGTGCCATACAGAAAGCCAAGGAAAATCTGTACGTAGACTTAATTGGTTTTGTTACATTAATTGCATTTTGCATTACTTTGACAACTGGGAAAATATAATAATGTATGCCCTAAAGCAATGCATGCTGCCTAATTTATATGTTTCTAACCTCTTCTCGACATTGAACATACCATTATGTCCTATTTTTAAGTTTCTTCCACATTTGGATGAACAGGTGTACCCCAGGTAATTGTGCGGCCACAGTAGTTTTTCCCAAACTGATCTTCACAGGATTTCTTCTTAACTGATAGTCGAGCTCCTGTGCTAATATCAATTATTGGTGCCCAATTTGTTCCTTTCTGTTTATCAATGTGGATGTCATGTTAAAGCAATAGTATCATATACAGTACATGGTGGTGAAAGAGTCTAAGTACTATGCAAAAATCATTTTATTGAGGTATCATATGACAATATTTCATAGGAAAATCAATAAAAACCATGATGACAAAAAGAACAAGATCAGTCATAAAGGACTCGGGAAAAGATGTCTGGAGTCAATGCTAACTAGTAAATAGATCGGGGGAAACAAATTAGTAAAAAGCATAACATTTGTATCTAAAGTAGCGGATATGGACAATTGTCATTAAAAGGTCCAACAATTACTATATCATGACAAGTGTCAAACTAAGTGTAGCCATAAATAAGTAGTAAGGAGCTAAATTGAACCTAAATAATAACAACTGAACAACCTGAAATGTAAAAGATTGATTCTCACCCATGTGCATCTTCGTAAGAGACCAGACAGACAACCCCAACACGCATGTTGCGTGGGTTCCTCAGGTGGCCATAATGATATGTGTGCCTGCATTGTCTTATATACAACCTTAACAGCTTTTCCGTATGTGGACATAAATTGCATAATTCTAATTGACCTAAAACAGGAAAGGTTTATTTTGATTTCATGTCAGATATTGAGGAAAACATGCAGATGTGTCTATTTATATAGTGTTTGTAAACTTCTGGTTTCTACTGTATCTAGAGTTTCCATAAACATAATGTACAATGTGCCATGAAAAGCAATTTCATTATCACTATGAGTATGTAGACACATTCCAGAATTATTACGACACACACGGGTACATGTCAGGTTTGAAAATTTTGACGACAATTGTCTCTGATATAAAGAGGTGACTCTATGCTCTGCTTAAGACTTTATAGTTGGAGCCTCTCTGCCCTATTCCACATAAAGTGGCCATTCACATTTACCTAGTTGCCTAGGTAATACGGTTTAAAAATATACATATAACCATCAGATATATCTGAGCATAGGAGAGGATATGAATGTAAGCACTGGGTGTAGGTAAAATTATAATGCATGAACAAATCTGCCATGAAATTGAAAATTGTCCATCTGATCTCGAATGACGGTCAAACTAGATTAACATTCAGCTGTTGGCCAAATATGCCTTTGTCAAACATCAATTACTCCAGACTTTTCCATAAGCATACACTGTGTATGTACATGATGCAAAAGTTCAGCCGATCGTGCTTATGTTCTCATTAATAAGCAAGGAATAAACATCTGCCAGACACCTTTGGTTGTGGCCTATCTTCCTCAAGGATTGGGAATGTTGAACTTCAACTGTCCCATACTTACCTCCCAAATAATAGACTAAATGAACATCTGCTGAACTTCTAATAAATGCACTTTACATAGTCCCATCAATGTTTGCTTGATAGTTTTTATTCTCCTTTGTTGTTTTCTCTGAAGATTAATGCATGGCACTGAAAGAGTACAAATTGCAGGGAAATAGCTGTTCTTGCATACCAATGCACTTACAGTATTTTTCGCGTATAATACTGATTGCCCAATTTAGTTAAAGATGTACACTTACAGCTTTCACAGTGGCGAATGTCATAAATAGAATATGAGGGAGTCATTCTACACTTATATGGCAATATACCTTTTGTAACCTTGAGAATTATGCCAAACATAGAGAAGAATACCTGAAAATATTTACAAATTCAATACAATTCCTTCTATCTCGCATCAAGTTTGACTTTGAAATTACTTAGAATACCTAAAGGTGGCACATTTCCCATATTAATGTGGAAGCTAAAAAAGTTCACCTAATGTGTAATAAACCATATGCCTAAAAGCCTTTAAGAAGTCGGGCAAACATGCTTTTACCTTAGTACTTATGTATTCAGAGGAGAACCTGGATTCTTTGACCTTCATTGAGGCACAAAATAGGGTTGTGTTACTGGTGCTAGCTTATTTTTTGAGACTTAATCCATGGGCATGCAAAAATGTAATCAATTAAGTGCAGGTAAATTGAGTTTTTGGCTCAAGAAGAACCACCAGTATGATGACCAGAAAATCCATGTTCTCCACAGATTCATGGAGTTGGAACTTTAGTTAAAGCCATAGGCTATGGCTTACATGGATATGTAATGTGATGCAGGGCAGTAGCTGTGGGTGAGGTACTCATCACATACACACCGGCATATCACATGAAGGTGGGGTTCTGGCTGGGCATGTGGGCATCATATAAAGGGGTGCCATGCTTTTCCAGACAACATGATGCCCACAACTTCAGCTGGCCAGAACAGGATGTTGAACAGTTCAATGAGGGAGGCCACCACTCAAAATAAACAGTCTTACTCAACATTGACTTGGTGGGAACTATGTACAATAGTAATATATATTATATTACAATGCAATATTATGTTTTAATCGAGGTTCTAATAGGCTTACATTAAAAAAAAAACTAAAAGGCCATTGTGTGAGCCGGAAGATCAAATTTGCATCAACATTATGCAGGAGAGGTCTGGAGATGTTGGAAATAGCAGAGTGGGTAAGTATTTTAACACACAGAATTTTCACACATTACCTATGGTTAATTGGGCGCGCAATAAAAAAATGTTGGAGTGGTACTTTAAGGCAATTATATGGCACTAAAAACATGGCAAATTGCAGGAAAAAATAGCTGCACTTGCATACCAATACACTTATAGTATGCTTTGCAAATCAAACTGATTGCCCAATTTAGCTAAAGATGCACACTTAAAGCTTTCACAGTGGCCATTATCATGACTGGAATATGAGGGAGGTGATCTATATTTATGTAGTGATGCACCCTTTCTTAACGTGAGGATTATGTGGAATGTAAGGAATAATATCATTTCTTTGTCAATGCGAATTTCCCAAAATGTGAAATCTTTCTTAACTGCCTAATTTCTATCGCTTTACTATGTATGCACTATTTAATATATACAGCATGTTACTTTGTTGCCATTTTGGGTTACTGTATATTAGGTGAGTGAATAAACAAAATTTGAATGAGAATTAGCCCAACACAGGATTGGAAAGGTTGAGTTGCTGTTTTTCACACATTTTCTAAACGACGGTTATTCAATCATCCAATTGGCACACCGGGTAACTCTAGTTGCTCATAGTTGAAGGAACCTATTAAAACTGTAGGAATTTTGATGGATCTTCTGACTTTACGCTTTACAACCAAATGGTTTGAACACTGAACGTAAGATACATTTCTGTGTTTAAATTTGTCTCTTTTTCCAAATTATTCATTGACATTTTTACACGGTTTATTGCATTATACACTGACCCTTGATATAATATATTTAAATTTAGATTTAATTAGATTAGTGATGAATCCAACCAGTTACTAACTTTAGAGGGTATTATGATTTTTTTCCCCAGAATAACTGTGAATTGAATCGGTCAAATTAACTTATCAAATACACTAGATAAATCCCTATAAGGAAAGTTAGTATTGGGACTATTCTCATAACATATCACTGATACTCACATGTTGTAGCGCCATAGCTGGGGTCTTCTGCCTTGATTCATGCTAACAGTTACCTTTGTGCTAGTGCCTATTTGGCTTATATGGTAACATGTTGCACACATCTAATATCTTCATCCCATCATAGGCTCCTGTGTGCTTTCTGAGAATTCATGCTTTTTTGCCTCCACATTGTCTGCTTTGCTAGAACTCTGTTTTTTCCACAAGACCATTCCAGTGCTGCTTTTCATCAAGCATCTCTTCATTTCTCCTAAAGAGTGCCATCTGTCTAACACAAGTCTTCTGTTTCTAATTATTAAGTTCACATATTTGGCTCTGCTACTCTAATATGCCTCTGCTGACTCAGCTCTGCTTTTCCTGGGCTCTGACCACAAACTCAGGTGTACTAATCCAAGGTACTTGTCTGCCTATTCAACTTTGCTTCTCCTGAGTGCTTATTACACACTTGGTTTTCCTACTCAAAAAAGACTGTCTGCTGACCCAGTTCTGGTATTCCTGTGAGCTGACCTCACATTCAGCTGCATTAATCTATCTGCCAATTCAGCTGTGCTGCTCCTATGTTCTGTTCACTGACTCAGCTCTGCTACTTCATGGTGCCTGTCTGCTGACTCAACTCTGCTGTTTTTGTGTACTGTCCACAGACTTGGCTCTGCATCAAGGAGCCTATTAATCTATGCAACTCTGCTATTCCAAGGTACCTGCTTGGCAAATAAAGACATACAACTATAAGTTTCTTCTTTTTAATTACATTTCTATTGAAAATTCACACATACGTGCTTGAATAAAGAGGAAGAAACTCATGAAATGTCATATAGGTCTGCAGCCTCCATCTCCTCTATTCTATTGCAATGTCTTCTCATGAAGAAACTTATGACTTTGTGTCTTCATCTAAAGGAGGTAAAACTTGATGCAATAGTTGAATTTTACTAAAGAATCCAAGGTACCTGCTCACATATTAAGTTCTACTGATCCTCCATTGCCATATGCCATCCGGAGAATTCAGTTTTCCCACCCCACAGTGCTCTAAATGTCAACTGGTAGCTCCTGATCAGTTTTGTACAGTACATATGTTGCTCATCCTATCCACCTATGCTGCAGCATCAATAACTTCAGTCCATGCTGCTTACTCTGACTTATAAATCAATCTTACCAGATGAGCCTATAACACACAGCTAATAAGAACCCTTCTCTGTAATAATGAGGAACAAAAACATAAATATAAGCTGCCACATACAGATGATCTCACATTTCAAGGCTCTTTTCATTGCTTTGGACTTTGACTAACAGTGTGGCCACCTACCATTAGACCTGAATACAGTTTTCTGTCTTCTACACAAAAGAGATTTTGCGTATTTTACTTGTGTTAGGGCTAGCAGAACACACCAAATAATTAGAATAGATAGAGCAAGGTGCGTTCACAGCCCGGGGTCCACCGTGCAGAGATGGAACCTACTGCCAAGTAATGACGGACTATATGGTGGTACAATGTGGATACACACACGGGTTAACCTCACCCTGTGTGAAGGAAGCGAACCCTGTTGCATCACAGGGCCTTGGACCTTTTATAGCTGCAGCATGTACAGGACCTTCCCAGAAGGACCAATGGGAAGCTGCCACAGAAGTTGAGCACCTTCAGGACCTTCCTGAAGGACCAATGGGATCTGCTGCAGTATCTGAGCATGTGACCCTCAATCTCCAATGGGAGATCTTGCCCTGTGCATGCTCAGAAGGGGAAAAGCAGTAGTGATGGGCAGTCCGGCTCTTTTTGGTGATCCGGCTCTCATGGCTCCGCTCACCAAAAAGAGCCGGCTCTTTCAGCTCACAAAACGGCTCTTTTTGGATCCTAAATGGATCCCTATTGAATATCTGTTCAGGCGTCTGAAACTCCGCCCACCTACTGAAGAAACTCTGCCCACTTCTTAGAGCCAATTAAATTGAAGAGTGGGCGGGGTTTTGCTCAGGCGGGCGGAGTTACACATGCCGAAGCCCGGGATTTTACACCCAGTGAGAGCCATTCAGGAATTTTAGTGGCTCTCACTGGCGTGCCGGCTCCCATCGTTCACAGCAGGGAGCCAGCTCTTTGTGTCGGCTCGTTCGCAAACGACACATCACTAAAAAGCATTACTTAGTCCCAAAAGTGTCTGCTCGCCGCTGCCCAGCACTGACTTCAATGGCAGAAGCTGGAAATGCAGCAGTAACCCTATGCACAGAGTGAGACTGACCAAGACGCTGGGACTAATGTCTACACTGAGCAGACTCCACTGCGGCTGGAGAAGAATGGGAGACTGCAGCGGAGATGGTTCGAGATTCCCCCTGTACAGAGGCGGGAACTCGACACCTAACAACTTGTTTCATTAAATATGAAAATCTAGCTCTATCGCCACAAACTTGAAGTAATCAATAAACAAAATATTATATGTTGTGTGAACTTTGAAATAGTTTACAATATAAGACCCTTGGAGTAAAATAATTTTAGAACATATCAGAAAATTACACAAATAGTCAATGTCTAAGAGATTATATTTCCTGTAATGTGACCTCAAGTGATCCTCAAGGTTTTAAATTATCATTGCAACATTATTATTATTTTTTTTACTTTGGTTTGATTCTTATTTTATATAATTGAGATAAAAAGCAATAAAAATGTAGTGATATAAACTAAAAAATGCATGCTGCTAGGGCAAAATACTGAAGAAGTAGAGAAATATGGATTGACAGGTTGTCCTTGTGAAACATTAGAATAATTTATGGTAAGGGTAGTAAAAGTCGCCTTTTGCATTATAAATCCTTATTTCACCATTTCTGTATTTTAACTGCTTTAGAATTATTAATAATCTCTACTGATATGCTGTCAAATGTTGTGGGTTATCAAGCCATAACAGACTTGCAAATGGTGGTAAGGTCATGATTATATTGATCTGTAGCTCCATGCATGAGTAATGTGTGCATAAAGGGTTGAAAATGGATAAACATGGTTCATTGAAACACAAATACCTTCAAAAAGTACAAATTATGCATAATTTATATGTACATTATGTGGCACATGCTGTTAAAATGAAACATTGCGATTTTAAATACTATTTTAGTCTTTATGGTCTCTTAGCGAATATTTACATTTCATTTTTTTCAACCTTTTTTTAAGAGGTGTGCTCTGAAAAAGAGCATGAAAAAGTGCTCAGAAAGTGCTTGAAAATACTTTTCCTGTTAACTTCTATTTAAAAATGACGTTGTTCTTTATATGTTTAGGCTCTTGATCATTCTTCAGGCGTTATTCCACTAGAAATTCACTCCATACCTTAAAATAAAAATCAACTGGAGGGCACAGAAAAATGCCTGGGAGTTTTATTTTAGCATTTTATAAGTGTTTTTGTGTTAAAAAAATAGTGTTTTATGTGCTTAAAATAATAAGAGAATATCCCTCCCAAAAAGCTGAAAGAACCCCAAAATAAGAGTTAACAAAATATGTTAACAAAAACATTTCAGGTTAACAAAATATGCCTGTATTTCCTGCAGCAATTTCTGTGTGAAATACTTACAGTTTTTTGAACACTGGAATAAAAAGTAATGTAAACTTACCGTTATAGGTTTACTCTGCAGACACTCAAAGTAAATTGTAATGTCTTATTAACTTCTTATAAATTTGCAAAGATATAGATCGAACTTTAAGCTTCTCAAAAAATCTGTAGCCCCAATTCATCAAATAGTTTTTGTCAGCAATACGAAGTAATACTTCATGAAATTAAGTACAATTTGGGGGAAATTCAAAGATGAGCAAAAAATGTAGTGACTTTTGTCTTGTTTTATGCCAACATGCTCTACCATCATCTTAAAAGTAGATAGGGTTTAGCTGCGAGTGGTGTGGTCAAGCGACAAAAATTTGTCATACTTTAGTCACAAAAGTAATTGAGGGTAAATTATGACAGAAAAGTATTCCAGTCAGTGAATGCATGGCAGCTGAAAGAAGTTCATCTTACTCCAGTGGATAATTCATCAAGACTGGTGTTTTGCAGTTGTCGCTGATACGTCTATTATTCTGGTCCATATTGCACTCAGAAGAACACTCAATTATGTCTTACGTGGTTTTTAACTGTAACTCACCATTAATGGCAATTTTTTAATGGGGATTTTTTTTTGTCTTGGTTGCTATAGCAGCGATTGAACATGGGTTATACATTTAACATAGCACAATTTACTTTTATTTACGTTGCCTACAGCATTGCATCACAAAAAATAAGCCCAGTAAAGATTAATGTTTGGGCTCTGGACAGAATCAGGACCAGCCTATATTCCTGTAACTAAAGTAACTAGCTAAATAAGAGAAATGTACCTAAATATCACAATATAAACAAAAAGAAAAATGGTGCTACAAAATATCTCACAAATATATCAACTTTATTAACCCCTTAATCCCATATGACGTACTATCCCGTCAAGGTGACCTGGGACTTAATTCCCAGTGACGGGATAGTACGTCATACTGTTTAATGCGACATCGCGACTTAAGTCGCGGTGATCGCATTAAATTTCCGGCGCCATCTCACCTGCAGGATGATGGCGTCGGCATCCCAGGGCCTGGCTCCGCCCCCCAGGCCTCACGATCGCTGTGATTGGCTGTTCAATTCTGAACAGCCAATCACAGCGTTTTTCATTGTTTCAGCCAATCGGAGCGGCTGAAACAATGAAGTCGCAGGCTAGGATCGAGTACCGATGTACTCGATCCTAGGGCCGGTGCCTGGCAACGCCAGGCACTGGCAAAAGACCCCCGGATTGGCGCGATCGCCGATCGAATTGATCGCGCCAATCGCTGGGCACGGCAGCGGTATTACCGCGCTGTGCCCTGCTGTACTCGGCCCTCCCCGGCTCTCCCCTGCTGCAGCGGCCTGGATCGGTGCTTCAATCGCACCAATCGCAGGCCAGAGACTAGTGCAGGCCCAGCAGGGCCTGCAGGAGGTGATTGGCGCGATCGATGCTATCGACGATCGCGCCAATCACAGGGCACAGCGGCGGTCACGTTGTGACCGCTGTGTGCCCTGCTGGTGACCTGGCTGTGACCTGCCTAGGATCGGAGGGATCCTAGGCAGTTGCCATGGTCACCAGGGCCTGCAGGGATTGGTGGGATCGATGTTATCATTCGATCCCACCAATGACAGCTCACAGCAGCGGTGTGACCGCTCTGTGACCTGTCTGTCACCTGCAGGTGACCTGTCTGACCGCTCTGCAGGGGTCCTCACTCTAGCTGAGGACTCCTGCAGAGCGGTCACACAGCCAGATTTTGTCTTGCTGGGCCTTGTGGTGCTACAGAATCCAGTAACACCACAATCCCCTGCGTTTGAAAACAGCGAAAGAAAGAAGAAAGAAAAAAGGAAGAAAGAAAACCGAAGAAAGAAGAGAGTCTACAAGTGTAAGTGTTAACAGCCCCTACCCGATCTCTCTTCACCCCCCATCCCCCCCAATCCCCCTTCCCCCCCATCCCCCTTCCCCCCCCATCCCCCTTCCCCCCCTTTTTTTAACCCCCTCCGTCCCCCTTTGCGCCACCTCCGTGCGCACGTTCAGCAGCCGCCGAGGTTTGATTGGTGACGCAGTTCACCGATCAACACTCGTACTCGCTTTTTTTTCATCAGCCCCCTTTGCCCAATTCCGTACACCCAGCCCGCAGCCGCCAAACTTTGATAAGTGACGCAGTTCACTTATCAGAGCTTGTGCCTGCCGTTTTCCTTTTTTTTTTCACAACACCTGTGCGCACACCTAGCAGCCGCTGAACTTTGATAAGTGACGCGGTTCACTTATCAAAGCTCTCGTGCCTGCCGTTTTCTTTTTTTTCCCATTTCCGTGCGCTCACCCAGCCGCCGCGTCTAACCCGCGCCTTTCTTTTTTTTTTACATCTCCGTGCACTAACACAGCCACCGCGTCTAACCCGTGCCTTCTTTTTCTTTTTTTTTTTTTCCCCATTTCCGTGTGCTCACCCAGCCGCCGCGTCTAACCCGCGCCTTTCTATTTTTTTTACATCTACGTGCGCTAACACAGCCGCCGCGTCTAACCCGTGCCTTCCTTTTCTTTTTTTTTTCCCCATTTCCGTGCGCTCACCCAGCCGCCGCGTCTAACCCGCGCCTTTCTATTTTTTTTACATCTACGTGCGCTAACACAGCCGCCGCGTCTAACCCGTGCCTTCCTTTTCTTTTTTTTTTTTCCCCATTTCCGTGCGCTCACCCAGCCGCCGCATCTAACCCGCGCCTTTCTATTTTTTTTACATCTACGTGCGCTAACACAGCCGCCGCGTCTAACCCGTGCCTTCCTTTTCTTTTTTTTTTTCCCCCATTTCCGTGCACTCACCCAGCCGCCGCGTCTAACCTCGTGCCTTCCTTTTCTTTTTTTTTTTTTCACATCTCCGTTCACACACCCAGCAGCGGCCGAACTTTGATAAGTGACGCGGTTCACTTATCAGAGCTCTCGTGCCTGCCGTTTTTTTTTCACATCCCGTTCGCACACCCAGCAGCCGCTGAACTTTGATAAGTGACGTGGTTCACTTATCAGAGCTCTCGTGCCTGCCGTTTTTTTTTCACATCCCGTTCGCACACCCAGCAGCCGCTGAACTTTGGTAAGTGACGTGGTTCACTTATCAGAGCTCTCGTGCCTGCCGTTTTTTTTTTCACATCCTGTTCGCACACCCAGCAGCCGCTGAACTTTGATAAGTGACGTGGTTCACTTATCAGAGCTAGGGCCTGCTGTTTTATACTTTTCTTTCACAGGTATTTTTTTTCCCTATTTGCTTTTTTTTCCTTTAGCTTTTTCTTTTCAGAGTAGTTTTGCACCAAGCACTATCCCCCCACACTTACACAGTTACCAATAAAGTACACCCAAGCACCACACTTACAAAAAAATGTCCCGCTCGTCCCGTTCGTCCCAACAGCGCTATTCAGCGGAGGAGGCATATTCTTTCCTTGCCTCTGACACTGATAGCGAGGGAGAGGATCCCACTTTTCTTTATTTTTCTGATTCTTCCTCATCCTCTTCCCACTCCTCATCTTCCTCCTCCGGCCCTGCGGAACCGCCACGCAGACGCCGCAGGACAGAAGATGAGGCAAGGCCCATCGTTGATGAAGATGAAGATGAAGCACCCACCATTGCTGAAGACGAACCAGCGCACCCCACTGCGGACCCCATATAGACCTCGCCACCCGAAAATTACGAGCCACTGATTCCTGATTTTGTGGCAGAATCAGGAATCAAGTTTGACACCACCGGCCTCACAGAACTAGACTTTTTCAAAGTCTTTTTCTCTGAGGCTTTCGTTAACCTAATGGTGGAGCAAACTAATCTGTATGCTCGGCAATTTTTGGACCAAAACTCTGGTTCATCATATTCTAACTGGTCTCCTGTAGACGCAGTTGAAATGATGCAGTTTTGGGGCCTGGTCCTCCACATGGGGATCCTAAAGAAGCCTGAACTTCGGCAATACTGGAGTAAAGATATTTTATATAACACTCCAGTATTCCGAATGGTCATGAGCCGGGCGCGTTTTGAGGCCATCCATAAGTTCCTGCATTACAACGATAATGCATGGTGTCCCGCACGAGATGACCCCAACTTTGACCGTCTGTTCAAAGTTCGGCCGGTCATCGAACACTTCAACAAAAAGTTTGCTGAAGTGTACGTGCCTCAAAGGGACATCTCCGTGGATGAGTCCTTAATTCATTTTAAGGGGCGGCTCAAATTCCGTCAATACCTGCCCAGCAAAAGGGCCAGGTATGGAATCAAACTCTACAAGCTGTGTGAGAGTACCTCAGGGTACACCCACAGCTTTAGAGTTTACGAAGGGAAGGACACCAGGATTGAACCGCCTGAGTGTCCTTCTATCCTGGGAGTGAGTGGGAAAATTGTGTGGGATTTGGTGCACCCACTGCTGGATAAAGGTTATCACCTCTATACGGATAACTTTTACACCAGCATCCCACTCTACAAATCTCTCTCTGCGCGAGGTACCGCAGCCTGCGGTACTGTCCGCAAAAATCAGAGAGGCCTCCCGAAGACGCTACTTGGGCAGACTCTCAGAAAAGGTGAGAGCAAAGCCCTATGTAGCGACCACCTGCTGGTGGTCAAGTACAAAGACAAAAGGGATGTCCTTCTACTGACCACCATACACGGTGATGGCAGCGCCCTCAGCACTGTAAGGGGTACCTCTACAGAGGTCAGCAAACCGACCTGTGTCCTGGGGTACAACAAAAACATGGGGGGCGTTGATCTCTCTGATCAACTCCTCCAACCGTACAGTGCTTTGAGAAAGGCCAGGGTGTGGTACAAAAAGCTGTCCGTGCACATTGTACAAATGGCAATGCTCAACGCCTTCCTGCTGTCACGATGTGCACACAACACCGATTCGTCGTACCTTCATTTCCAGGAGGTAGTGGTTAAGGCCCTGATGTTTGGCACGAGGGAAGGAGCGGGCCCCAGTACTTCTGGAACTGAAGGTACACGTATCGTACCAGGTCAGCATTTTCCGGGGGTGGTCCCGCCAACTGGAAGAAAAGGTAAGCCGCAAAAGAGGTGCCGAGTGTGCTACAAAAGAGGAATACGGAGGGACACCATCTATCAATGCGACACCTGCCCCGAAAATCCTGGCCTGTGTATGAAGGATTGCTTTAAATTGTACCACACCTCCATGCACTATTAATTTACAGGAAACAGATTTATTCCAAAGGAGGCACATCTACGTAAGTTCTTTGGGGACCTACTTTCCAAAATGTTGTCACTTGTGGGTTTTTTTCCTGTTTAGGCACATCAGGGGCTCTGCAAACGGAACATGACGCCCGCAGACGATTCCATCAAAGTCTGCATTTCAAAACTTCAGTACTTCCCTTTCGAGCCCCAACGTGTGCCCAAACAGTTTTTTCCCACATGTGGGGTACCAGCGTACTCAGGACAAATTGGACAACAACTTTTGAGGTCCAATTTCTCCTGTTACCCTTGGGAAATTAAAAAATTGGGGACTAAAAATCATTTTTGTGGGCAAAAAATAGGATTTTTTATTTTCACACCCGGGCGTTATAAACTTTAGTGAAACACTTGGGGGATCAAAGTTCTCACCACACATCTAGACAAGTTCCTTAGGGGGTCTAGTTTCCAAATTGGGGTCACTTGTGGGGGGTTTCCACTGTTTAGGCACATCAGGGGCTCATCAAATGGAACGTGACGGCCGCAGACGATTCCATCAAAGCCTGCATTCCAAAACGTCACTACTTCCCTTCCGAGCCCTGACGTGTGCCCAAACAGTAGTTTTCTCCCACATATGGGGTACCCGCCTACTCAGGACAAAAGGGACAACAACTTTTGTGGTCCAATTTCTCCTGTTACCTGTTGTGAATTTGGATTCTGGGCTCCCCCGGTGGCTACTGGTGGAATTGAACTGGTGTCTTCATCTTCTCTGTTCACCTGTTCCCATCAAGATGTGGGAGTCGCTATATAACCTTGCTGCTTTGTTAGTTGCTTGCCGGTCAACAATGTTATCAGAAGCCTCTCTGTGCTTGTTCCTGCTCCTAGACAACTACTAGATAAGTTGGACTCTTGTCCATGTTTGTTTTTGCATTTTTGTTCCAGTTCACAGCTGTAGTTTCGTTACTGTGTCTGGAAAGCTCTTGTGAACAGGAATTGCCACTCTGGTGTTATGAGTTAATGACAGAGTTTTAAAGTAATTTCTGGATGGTGTTTTGATAGGGTTTTTAGCTGACCATGAAAGTGTTCTTTCTGTCTTCTGCTATGTAGTAAGTGGACCTCAAATTTGCTAAACCTATTTTCATACTACGTTTTGTTATTTCATCTTAATTCACCGCCAATACATGTGGGGGGCCTCTGTCTCCTTTCGGGGTATTTCTCTAGAGGTGAGCTAGGACTAATATTTTCCTCTGCTAGCATTATTTAGTCCTCCGGCTGGTGCTGGGCATCTAGAATCAACGTAGGCATGCTACCCGGCCACTGCTAGTTGTGTGTTAGGTTTAGTTCATGGTCAGCTCAGTTCCCATCTTCCAAGAGCTAGTTCCTATATATGCTGATGCTATGTTCTCTTGCCATTGAGATCATGACAGTTTGACCGGCCCACAAAGTGTTAATTGTTTGGGCTGAAGCAGGAGATAGAGAAGTGTTTAAGGGAAATTTTTTTTTTTTTTTTTCCCTTCAGAGTTTTGCTGCCTAGCCCTTAATTGCTGTCTAGCTGCTTCTTTCCTCCTCTTAACCCTTGAATGGCTCTGTGTCCACCTGTTTGTAATGGATCTTCAGAGTGTAACTGCAGGTTTGAATAATCTCGCCACGAAGGTACAAAATTTGCAAGATTTTGTTTGTCATGCACCTGTATCTGAGCCGAGAATTCCTTTGCCGGAATTTTTCTCGGGGAATAGATCTGGGTTTCAGAATTTTCGAAATAATTGCAAATTATTTTTGTCCCTGAAATCTCGCTCTGCCGGAGACCCTGCACAGCAGGTCAGATTGTGATTTCCTTGCTCCGGGGCGACCCTCAAGACTGGGCTTTTTCATTGACACCAGGGGATCCTGCGTTGCTCAATGTGGATGCGTTTTTTCTGGCCTTGGGGTTGCTTTATGACGAACCTCATTTGGAGCTTCAGGCAGAAAAAACTTTGATGTCCCTATCTCAGGGGCAAGATGAAGCGGAAATTTACTGCCAAAGATTCCGTAAATGGTCTGTGCTTACTCAGTGGAATGAGTGCGCCCTGGCGGCGACTTTCAGAGAGGGTCTCTCTGATGCCATTAAGGATGTTATGGTGGGGTTCCCTGTGCCTGCGGGTCTGAATGAGTCCATGACAATGGCTATTCAGATCGATAGGCGTTTGCGGGAGCGCAAACCAGTGCACCATCTGGCGGTGTCCACTGAGAAGTCGCCAGAGAGTAAGCAGTGTGATAGAATTCTGTCCCGAAGCGAGCGGCAGAATTTTAGACGGAAAAATGGGTTGTGTTTCTATTGTGGTGATTCTACTCATGTTATATCAGCATGCTCTAAACGCACTAAAAAGCTTGGTAAATCTGTTTCCATTTGCACCTCACCGTCTAAGTTTATTCTATCTGTGACCCTGATTTGCTCTTTGTCATCTATTTCCACGGACGCCTATGTCGACTCTGGCGCCGCTTTGAGTCTTATGGATTGGTCCTTTGCCAAACGCTGTGGGTATGATTTAGAGCCTTTGGAGACTCCTATTCCTCTGAAGGGGATTGACTCCACCCCATTGGCTAATAATAAACCACAATACTGGACACAAGTAACTATGCGTATTAATCCGGATCACCAGGAGATTATTCGCTTTCTGGTGCTGTGTAATCTACATGATGATTTGGTGCTAGGATTGCCTTGGCTGCAATCTCACAACCCAGTCCTCGACTGGAGAGCTATGTCTGTGTTGAGCTGGGGATGTAAGGGGGCTCATGGGGATGTACCTGTGGTTTCCATTTCTTCATCTATTCCCTCTGAAATTCCTGAGTTCCTGTCTGACTATCGTGATGTCTTTGAAGAATCCAAGCTTGGTTCGTTACCTCCGCACCGAGAGTGCGATTGTGCCATAGATTTAATCCCGGGTAGTAAATACCCAAAGGGTCGTTTATTTAATCTGTCTGTGCCTGAACATGCTGCTATGCGAGAATATATAAAGGAGTCCTTGGAAAAGGGACATATTCGTCCATCGTCATCTCCCTTAGGAGCCGGTTTTTTCTTTGTGTCAAAAAAAGACGGCTCTTTGAGACCATGTATTGATTATCGGCTTTTGAATAAAATCACTGTTAAATATCAATACCCATTGCCGTTGCTGACTGATTTGTTTGCTCGCATAAAGGGGGCCAAGTGGTTCTCTAAGATTGACCTTCGTGGGGCGTATAATTTGGTGCGAATCAGGCAGGGGGATGAGTGGAAAACCGCATTTAATACGCCCGAGGGCCACTTTGAGTATTTAGTGATGCCTTTTGGTCTTTCAAATGCTCCGTCAGTTTTCCAGTCCTTTATGCATGATATTTTTCGCGATTATTTGGATAAATTTATGATTGTGTATCTGGATGATATTCTGATTTTTTCGGATGACTGGGACTCTCATGTCCAGCAAGTCAGGAGGGTTTTCCAGGTTTTGCGGTCTAATTCTTTGTGTGTGAAGGGTTCTAAGTGTGTTTTTGGGGTACAGAGGATTTCCTTTTTGGGATATATTTTTTCCCCCTCTTCCATTGAAATGGATCCTGTCAAGGTTCAAGCTATTTGTGATTGGACGCAGCCCTCTTCTCTTAAGAGTCTTCAGAAATTTTTGGGCTTTGCTAACTTTTATCGTCGATTTATTGCTGGTTTTTCGGATATTGCTAAGCCATTGACCGATTTGACTAAGAAGGGTGCTGATGTTGCTGATTGGTCCCCTGATGCTGTGGAGGCCTTTCGGGAGCTTAAGCGCCGTTTTTCCTCTGCCCCTGTGTTGCGTCAGCCTGATGTTGCTCTACCTTTTCAGGTTGAGGTCGACGCTTCTGAGATCGGAGCTGGGGCAGTGTTGTCGCAGAAGAGTTCTGACTGCTCCGTGATGAGGCCTTGTGCCTTCTTTTCCCGTAAATTTTCGCCCGCTGAGCGGAATTATGATGTTGGGAATCGGGAGCTTTTGGCCATGAAGTGGGCTTTTGAGGAGTGGCGCCATTGGCTTGAGGGGGCCAGACATCAGGTGGTGGTATTGACGGACCACAAAAATTTGATTTATCTTGAGACCGCCAGGCGCCTGAATCCTAGACAGGCGCGCTGGTCATTATTTTTCTCTCGGTTTAATTTTGTGGTGTCATACCTACCGGGTTCTAAGAATGTTAAGGCGGATGCCCTTTCTAGGAGTTTTGAGCCTGACTCGCCTGGTAACTCTGAGCCCACAGGTATCCTTAAGGATGGAGTGGTATTGTCAGCCGTTTCTCCAGACCTGCGGCGGGCCTTGCAGGAGTTTCAGGCGGATAGACCTGATCGTTGCCCACCTGATAAACTGTTTGTTCCTGATGATTGGACCAGTAGAGTAATCTCTGAGGTTCATTCTTCTGCGTTGGCAGGTCATCCTGGCATTTTTGGTACCAGGGATTTGGTGGCAAGGTCCTTCTGGTGGCCTTCCCTGTCACGAGATGTGCGAGGCTTTGTGCAGTCTTGTGACGTTTGTGCTCGGGCCAAGCCTTGTTGTTCTCGGGCTAGTGGATTATTGTTGCCCTTGCCTATTCCTAAGAGGCCTTGGACTCACATCTCGATGGATTTTATTTCAGATCTGCCTGTTTCTCAGAAGATGTCTGTCATCTGGGTGGTGTGCGACCGTTTCTCTAAGATGGTCCATTTGGTTCCTCTGCCCAAGTTGCCTTCTTCTTCCGAGTTGGTTCCTCTGTTTTTTCAAAATGTTGTTCGTTTGCATGGTATTCCTGAGAATATCGTTTCTGACAGAGGGACTCAATTCGTGTCCAGATTTTGGCGGGCATTCTGTGCTAGGATGGGCATAGATTTATCTTTTTCGTCCGCTTTCCATCCTCAGACGAATGGCCAGACCGAGCGGATTAATCAGACCCTGGAGACATATCTGAGGTGTTTTGTGTCTGCTGACCAGGATGATTGGGTTGCTTTTTTGCCATTGGCGGAGTTCGCTCTCAATAATCGGGCCAGCTCTGCCACTTTGGTGTCCCCGTTTTTCTGTAATTCGGGGTTTCATCCTCGATTTTCCTCTGGTCAGGTGGAATCTTCGGATTGTCCTGGAGTGGATGCTGTGGTGGAGAGATTGCATCAGATCTGGGGGCAGGTGGTGGACAATTTGAGGTTGTCCCAGGAGAAGACTCAGCTTTTTGCCAACCGCCACCGTCGTGTTGGTCCTCGGCTTTGTGTTGGGGATTTGGTGTGGTTGTCTTCTCGTTTTGTCCCTATGAGGGTCTCTTCTCCTAAGTTTAAGCCTCGGTTCATCGGCCCGTATAAGATATTGGAGATTCTTAACCCTGTTTCCTTCCGTTTGGACCTCCCTGCATCCTTTTCTATTCATAACGTTTTTCATCGGTCATTATTGCGCAGGTATGAGGTACCGGTTGTGCCTTCCGTTGAGCCTCCTGCTCCGGTGTTGGTTGAGGGTGAGTTGGAGTACGTTGTGGAGAAAATCTTAGACTCTCGTGTTTCCAGACGGAAACTCCAGTATCTGGTCAAGTGGAAGGGATACGGCCAGGAGGATAATTCTTGGGTGAATGCATCTGATGTTCATGCCTCTGATCTGGTTCGTGCCTTTCATAGGGCCCATCCTGATCGCCCTGGTGGTTCTGGTGAGGGTTCGGTGCCCCCTCCTTGAGGGGGGGGTACTGTTGTGAATTTGGATTCTGGGCTCCCCCGGTGGCTACTGGTGGAATTGAACTGGTGTCTTCATCTTCTCTGTTCACCTGTTCCCATCAAGATGTGGGAGTCGCTATATAACCTTGCTGCTTTGTTAGTTGCTTGCCGGTCAACAATGTTATCAGAAGCCTCTCTGTGCTTGTTCCTGCTCCTAGACAACTACTAGATAAGTTGGACTCTTGTCCATGTTTGTTTTTGCATTTTTGTTCCAGTTCACAGCTGTAGTTTCGTTACTGTGTCTGGAAAGCTCTTGTGAACAGGAATTGCCACTCTGGTGTTATGAGTTAATGACAGAGTTTTAAAGTAATTTCTGGATGGTGTTTTGATAGGGTTTTTAGCTGACCATGAAAGTGTTCTTTCTGTCTTCTGCTATGTAGTAAGTGGACCTCAAATTTGCTAAACCTATTTTCATACTACGTTTTGTTATTTCATCTTAATTCACCGCCAATACATGTGGGGGGCCTCTGTCTCCTTTCGGGGTATTTCTCTAGAGGTGAGCTAGGACTAATATTTTCCTCTGCTAGCATTATTTAGTCCTCCGGCTGGTGCTGGGCATCTAGAATCAACGTAGGCATGCTACCCGGCCACTGCTAGTTGTGTGTTAGGTTTAGTTCATGGTCAGCTCAGTTCCCATCTTCCAAGAGCTAGTTCCTATATATGCTGATGCTATGTTCTCTTGCCATTGAGATCATGACAGTTACCCTTGTGAAAATAAAAAATTGGGGACTAAACGATCATGTTTGTGGGAAAAATAGGATTTTTTATTTTCACGCACGGGTGGTATAAACTTCTGTGAAGCACTTGGGGGATAAAAGTGCTCACCACACATCTAGATAAGTTCCTTAGGGGGTCTAGTTTCCAAAATGGGGTCACTTGTGGGGGGTTTCCACTGTTTAGGCACATCAGGGGCTCACCAAAGGCGACATGGCGTCCAATCTCAATTCCAGCTAATTTTAGCTTGAAAAAGTCTTATGGCGCTCCTTCCCTTCTGAGCCCTGCCATGCGCCCAAACAGTTGTTCCGCCCCACATATGGGGTATTGGCATACTCAGGACAAATTGGACTACAACTTTTGTGGTCCAATTTCTTCAGTTACCCTTGTGAAAATAAAAAATTGGGGACTTAACGATCATGTTTGTGGGAAAAATAGGATTTTTTATTTTCACGCATGGGTGGTATAAACTTCTGTGAAGCACTTGGGGGATAAAAGTGCTCACCACACATCTAGATAAGTTCCTTAGGGGGTCTAGTTTCCAAAATGGGGTCACTTGTGGGGGGTTTACACTGCTTAGGCACATCAGGGGCTCACCAAAGGCGACATGGCGTCCAATCTCAATTCCAGCTAATTTTAGCTTGAAAAAGTCTTATGGCGCTCCTTCCCTTCTGAGCCCTGCCATGCGCCCAAACAGTGGTTCCTCCCCACATATAAGGTATTGGCGTACTCAGAACAAATTGGACTACAACTTTTGTGGTCCAATTTCTTCAGTTACCCTTGTGAAAATAAAAATTTGGGGACTAAACGATCATGGTTGTGGGAAAAATAGGATTTTTTATTTTCACGCACGGGTGGTATAAACTTTTGTGAAGCACTTGGGGGATAAAAGTGCTCACCACACATCTACATAAGTTCCTTAGGGGGTCTAGTTTCCAAAATGGGGTCACTTGTTGGGGGTTTCCACTGTTTAGGCACATCAGGGGCTCACCAAAGGCGACATGGCGTCCAATCTCAATTCCAGCTAATTTTAGCTTGAAAAAGTCTTATGGCGCTCCTTCCCTTCTGAGCTCTGCCATGCGCCTAAACAGTGGTTCCCCCCCACATATGGGGTATTGGAGTACTCAGGACAAATTGGACAACAACTTTTGCAGTCCAATTTCTCCTGTTACCTTTGGGAAAATAAAAAATTGTTGCTAAAATATCGTTTTCATTACTAAAAAGTTAAATTTTCATTTTTTCCTTCAACATTGCTTTAGCTCTCATGAAGCACCAGAAGGGTTAATAAACTTCTTGAATGTGGTTTTGATCAGCTTCAGGGGTGAAGTTTTTAGAATAGTGTCACTTTTGGGTATTTTTTGCTATATAGACCCCTAAATGTGACTTCAAATGTGAGGTGGTCCCTAAAAAAAATGGTTTTGTAAATTGTGTTGTAAAAATGAGAAATTGCTGGTCAACTTTTAACCCTTATAACTCCCTAACAAAAAAAAAAATTGTTTCCAAAATTGTGCTGATGTAAAGTAGACATGTGGGAAATGTTACTTATTAAGTATTTTGCGTGACATATCTCTGTGATTTAAGGGCATAAAAATTCAAAGTTGGAAAATTGCGAAATTTTCTAAATTTTCGCCAAATTTCCATTTTTTTCACAAATAAACGCAGGTAATATCAAATAAATGTTACCACTATCATGAAGTACAATATGTCATGAGAAAACAATGTTAGAATCACCAAGATCCGTTGAAGCATTCCAGAGTTATAACCTCATAAAGGGACAGTGGTCAGAATTGTAAAAATTGGCCCGGTCATTAACGTGCAAACCACCCCCGGGGCTTAAGGGGTTAAATACAAAATATTATAACTGATTTTTTTTTTGATAACAGAATAACTCAATGGAGGGCTAACAACAAGCCTCCCAAGGCTATAAACAGCATAACATTTTTATTGAACATATTTGGACATGCAATTAAAGTATTCTAATGATCCACAGTTGGTACATAGTAAGTATACTGGACTGGTACATTGGTAAGTTTGTTCTTAATTCTGAAGAAATTGGTGCCCAATTGTAGGTCCAAAGTTGTCTGGCCTCTTATGCTTCCATAACAAAGCTAGGCCCTAGTGATGAGTGAGTGTTCTCGTTACTCGAGATTTCCGAGCATGCTCGAGTGTTCTCTGAGTATTTCAGCTTGCTCATAGATTATGTTTGTGTCCCAGCAGCTGCATGATTGGCGGCTGCTAGACAGCCTGAATACATGTGGGGATTCCCTAACAAACAGGCAACTCCCACATGTATTCATGTTGTCTAACAGCTACAAATCATGCAGCTGCGGGGACACAAACAATCTACGAGCACGCCCAAGATACTCAGAGAACACCCGAGCATGCTTGGAAAACTCGAGTAATGAGCACACTCGCTCATCAATACTAGGCACGTGTCCAATGTGATTAGGAAAACTTAATAAAAGACAAGCATAAAATCAATGTGACTTTAACATCTTTCTTTTAAAAGTTTATTAGAAGTTGAATGTGTTTTATGTTCTGCTTCCACATTAAAATGCTAAAGAAATTGAAATCAATGAAAATAATTTGCATTCCACTATGTCAAAGTTGAAAAAGAAAGAATAGCAAAATCTGTCTATCCTTGCAAAATATTTCTACTACAATTAAGAGAAAACATAGTGACCTATCAACTTAATGTGCTCGGTCTGAAATTGCAGGTTTTATATTACCCGCTTTAGTAAAATGTCAAATATTGCATTAGGATATTTCTTACCTTTTTACAATATATTTTTGCCTGAACAGTAATTGAACAATAACGCAAATAATAAGTAACAGTGGCATGATAATACAATTTCAAAAGAATAAAATTATTGTAATTATTAGCACGTAAAGAGAAGGTTTTTATCTGCATGCTGTGCATTCAGTTTAAGCTGTTTTCAGGACTCAAGCTGATATCATTTGACTGCATATTAAAGCACAGGGAGCTCAGCATGACTGTAAATAAGGTAATTTGGTTGTAAATTATTTTGCACCTACAGAGTTGAAATTGAAGACATATATTTTATAGAATGCAATTATTTATTAACCTTTTAGTCAATGCGCTGTGATATTATATTAATGGAGGTAAGCTCCTGTGGAGGAAGGAACAGCAACTATGATACTTAAATAATTAATTCTGCCAATGTCACTGGTGAAAATAGGGTAAATATGTCCTAAAATGTTAGTAAAGATGGAAAAATCTCTATGGGGGCTTTGAAACCAACCACTCAAATTTTTTATGGCAGTGATTCATGTCTTGAAGATTTGACAAGTATTGGTCATGGCTTTATAAATCAACAGAGCTGTCTTGGCATTCTTTCAAGATTTATCTGAAGAGCCTAAAGTGGACTTGTAACCTGCAAAGATTAAAATCACTAGAAAATGTCTATGTTTTTGAAAGAAGTAATATATTACAGAAATTGTTTTATTAGCTATAACTATGCTGTTAATCAAAGTTCATTCATCACAGACTCCGCCATTTCCCATAATTACAGCCCTGTAGACACTTGCTTTCCTAGCTGTTAATTTTTGCAAATATTCCAAGCAAATTATAACTGACAGCTTCTGCAGTCCATTTCATGACCTTCTATTAAAGCTTCCCTCAAGAACTCTATGAAGACAAAAGCGGTGAGATCTAACAAAACTGCTGGCTAGTCTATCAATTGCTGTGATTCTTGTTCATCAAATATTTTTTTTACGTAATAGAATGATGTTTTCATTTATTTTCCTGCTGCATGTTGAAATCTGTATCAATAAAAAAAAATTGTATGTAAGAAAATTAAAATAAAAGCCAGCTCACCGTGATTGCATCAAAAAACCTGTATCAGATGTCTAGCCCCCTCCAATAAATGTCGCCAATGCTCAAACGTGAGTTTAATAGCCAGCAACTCTCTGTTCCCAACATCATAGTTGAGCTCAGTCTCCGAAAATTTTTTAGAAAAGAAAGCACAGGGATGCACCCCATCCTCTCCCTCTGGGACAGAACTGCCCCCACCCCTACTGAAGAGGCATCAACCTCTACCAGAAATGGCTTGTTCTCATCAAAACAGGAGCAAAGCTAAACCTCTCCTTGAGATGCTCAAAAGCCTTAACAGCCTCAGAGGACCATTTGACAGTATTGTAACCCTTCTTGGTGAGATCAGTTATAGGTTTAGCAATCACAGAAAAATTCTTTATGAATTTTTTGTAATAATTAGCAAACCCTAAAAATCTCTGAACTGACTTCAAACATTCAGGCCTAGGCCACTTCAATACCACCTGAACCTTCACCAGGTCCATCTCAAACCCATCACTGCAGACAAGGTACCCCAAAAAACTCATTTTCTGTACCACAATCTCGCACTTCTCCAATTTAGCAGAGTGAGTTTTCACTCAAAATCTGTAGAACTTCGCGAACTCTCTGCCAATGCGGCTCCAGATCAGACGAGTAGATCAAAATATCATCCAAATAAACAATAACACTCCTACCGATCAACGACCTCAGAATGTCATTAATGAAATTTTGAAAAAATGCAAGCGCATTAGTAAGGCCAAAAGGCATCACCAGACACTCAAAATGACCTTCTGGGGTATTAAAGGCTGTCTTCCATTCATCGCCCTCCTTCACCCGCAGCAAATTATATGCCCCACGAAGGTTAATCTTAGAGAACCACTTCACTCCGGTAAGTTGGTTAAACAAATCCAGAATCAGCTGCAATGGGTAAGGATTGCGTACAGTGATCTTATTAATCTCCCAAAAATCCAGACACGGCCTAAGGCCCCAATCCTTCTTTTTGACAAAAAATAATCCCACAGCCACAGGGGACTTACAGGGTCATATAACCTGCATCTAAACTAGTCTGTAGGTATTCCTTTAAGGCCTCCCTCTCGGGAATCATCAGATTTAATAAAAGACTCCTAGGTAGTGAGGCACCTGGAACAAACTCAATAGCGCAGTCGTAATCTCTATGGGGTGGTAGAGCTTGTGACTCAACCTCCGAAAATATCCTCCAGAAATCCTGAATGGCTTCAGGTAGCTCCTTCTTCAGAACAGCAGCAATGTGAACATTACAACAATTACCATAACACCCCGGACTCCAGGACCTTATAGTACTAGATGACCAGTCCAGCAAAAGATTGTGCATTTTTAACAAGGGTAAACCCAGGACGACTGGGCAAGGTAATTTTGCAAGGACAAACAAGTCTATACACTCCTGATGTTCCATATTCACAGTAAGTGGGAACCCGGTAACCTTTTGAGAAATACACCCATGTTCCAGAGGAGTGTTATTAATAGCCACAACAGGAATAGGAGATGACAATAGTTCAGAATCACACTTATATTCGTCTAGGAATTGTTGATGAATCAAATTAAGTGCAGAACCACAATCCACCATTACCTGAAAATCAATGGAATGACCATGATATGTGGTATTACCAGAAAAAAAACTCCTGCGGATCGTAAAAATGCAATATGAACTGGAGTGTGTTAGGGGTCGAGTTCCCAACTCTGCACAGGAGAAATCTCGAGTCATCTCCTCTGCGGTCTCCCACTCCTCTCCAGCCTCAGTGGAGCTTGCTCAGTGGAGACATCAGTGCAAGCATCTGGCTCAGCCTGATACTGTGCAGATGGTTTATGCTGCTTTCCCAGGCTCAGCCATTGTAGCCAGTACAGGTCAGCAGCGAGCAGGTGTCTCTGGAACTAAGTCCTGCTTTTTCCCTCCTGAGCATGCCCAAGGTAAGACCACTCATTGGAGGTCAGGGGTCACATGATCAGGTACTGCTACAGCTCCCATTGGTCCTCTAGGGAGGTCCTGAAGTTGCTCTGCTATTGTAGAAGCTTCCATTGGTCCTCTAGAAAGGTCCTGAAGCTGATGCAGCTATAAAAGGTTTGCATGGCCGCACGGCCATGCTCTAGTATCACTTCATGTTATGAGCTTGCTAATTGTGGTCACGCCTGTATGATTGTATTCAGGGACCCGGCTGAAATAAGCCCCTAGAATACCGGCACCTCCGGTGAGGAGTTTTTGTGTGCGTGACCACTGACTGCCATCAGCTCAGCAGTTAGCTGTGTTCCCCTGTAATGCTAAGAGGGTACAGTGTGTTCTTTTCTGTGTGACTCAGTGAAGTAACTGAGTTCACTTATACCACCATATAGTGCCGTCATTTTCTAGCAGCAGGTTGTTTCCTGCACGGTGGACCCCAGGCTGCGAACGCACCAATTATAACATTTATATTAACTCGGTGTCATGCGGGTACTGGGTAGACTACAGATGATTACCCGGGCCCCTGCGATATCCCTCAGACTAAGGAAAACCCTGTCTGTCCCTCTCCCAGAATTTACACTGATTGTGTGCTTGTCTGGGCCGCCAGGCCTGACCCTGAGTCCTGTTTCAGTCCTGTGCTGAAACCTCTACCTGCCACCCAGTGATTAGACCACACACCAACCCCTACAGAAAGCACAGACAGGGAAAACTAAAAATGCACCACGCCGCAGACTCACAGGAAAACACTATAATGTGCACAGGGCAAAACAAATACAAATATAGGAAGGAGAAATATGACAAAGGATAATACACCACCAGATACGATATTTCTTCTCCTAGACCACCACTCCAGACCGAGATCACCAGGCACAAGACACAAGCTATAATCGGCAACGCCCAAAGTCCAGAAAGACTATTTAAAGGCCACGGGCGTGACCCAGCCTCCAACCAGATTACCAGCTAGATTAACCCCGGACGACCTGGATAAAATGTAGCCGGCGCCACTGAGTGTATAGTGGACGAATGTGGAATTACCGCTGTCTGTCGGATGCCCTAGTGTGAATAGCATCCGACATGACAGTACCCCGCCTTCTACGAGGGACCCCAGGGCCCTCACGACTTATAGGACTCGGCTTGTCCGGATGGCGGTGGTGAAACATACTGACCAGCCGGTCCGCATGTATGTCCGAAGCTGGTACCCAAGACTAGGGTTGAGCGAAACGGGTCGGCCATTTTCAGAAGTCGACGACTTTTGGCAAAGTCGGGTTTCATGAAACCCGACCCGACCCCTGTGTGGGGTCGGCCATGAGGTCGGTGATCTTCTGAATCTGGTATCGGAATTCCGATACCGAGTTCCGATATGTTTGCGATATCGGAAATCGGTATCGGAATCCACATTTAAGTGTAAAATAAAGAATTAAAATAAAAAATATTGATATACTCACCTCTCCGGAGGCCCCTGGACATCACCGCTGGTAACCGGCAGCCTTCTTTGCTTAAAATGAGCGCGTTTATGGCCTTCCATGATGTCACGGCTTCTGATTGGTCGCGTGCCGCTCATGTGACCGCCACGCGACCAATCACAAGCCGTGACGTAATTCTCAGGTCCTAAATTCCTAATTCTAGGAATTTAGGACCTGAGAATTACATCACGGCTTGTGATTGGTCGCGTGAGCGGTCACATGGGCGGCCGCGACCAATCACAAGCCGTGACGTCATCTAAGGCCCTGAACGCGCTCATTCTTAAGAAGGAAGGCTGCCGGAAAGAAGCAGGGCGCGTCCGAGGGTGAGTATATACCTAATAGGAATATACTCACCCTCGGCTTCTTTCCGGCAGCCTTCCTTCCTAAGAATGAGCGCGTTCAGGGCCTTAGATGACGTCACAGCTTGTGATTGGTCGCGGCCGCCCATGTGACCGCCACGCGACCAATCACAAGCCGTGACGTAATTCTCAGGTCCTAAATTCCTAGAATTAGGAATTTAGGACCTGAGAATTACATCACGGCTTGTGATAGGAATTTAGGACCTGAGAATTACGTCACGGCTTGTGATTGGTCGTGTGGCGGTCACATGGGCGGCCGCGACCAATCACAAGCCGTGACGTCATCTAAGGCCCTGAACGCGCTCATTTTAAGCAAAGAAGGCTGCCGGTTACCAGCGGTAAGGTCCAGGCTGCATCGGAGAGGTGGGTATATCAATATTTTTTATTTTAATTCTTTATTTTACACATTAATATGGATCCCAGGGCCTGAAGGAGAGTTTCCTCTCCTTCAGACCCTGGGAACCATAGTATCCCTTTGCACTGCATTGGGTTTCGTCTTTCGGCCGACCCCGACCCCGACTTTTTTATAGGATCGGCCGATTTCACTCGACCCGACTTTTGAGAAAGTCGGGTTTTGTGAAACCCGACCCGATCCTATAAAAATAAAAGTCGCTCAACCCTACCCAAGACCTCTCCTCCGGCCCATAACCATGCCAGTGTACCAGGTACTGTAATGTGCAGCACACTATACGAGAGTCAACCACCTTGGAGACTTCAAACTCCAAATTGCCATCCACCAAGACTGGAGATGGCATTGGCGCCGCGTCCACGGAAACCACCACCTTCTTTGAAAGAGATCTGTGAAACACGTTGTGTATTTTATATACCGTAGGAAGCTCCAATCGGTAGGCTACCGGGTTAATGATGGCGGCGACCCTAAATGGACCAATAAACCTTGGACCCAATTTCAGGGATGGTACTTTGAGTTTTATGTATTTTGTGGACAACCACACCCAATCACCCACACTCAGGTCCGGACCTGGCACACCTCTACTGTCAGTCACTCGTTTGTACCTTGCACCCACGCTCAGCAAGCGCTGTTTCACTCTCCTCCAAATGGATGACAGTTGTGCTCTTAGCTGGTCATCTTCTGGGATGCCATCAGAGCCACCCTGACACAGAGGACAAAATTGAGGATGGTGCCCGTAAACACAAAAGAAAGGGGACTCCCCAGACGATTCCTGGCGGTGATTATTAATTGCAAACTCAGCCAAAGGAAGGAACGTTGACCACTCCTCCTGGTTGTCAGAAACAAAGCAGCATAAGTACTGCTCCAAATTCTGGTTCATACGCTCGGTCTGACCATTTGACTGAGGATGAAACGCCGAAGAATGCGACAACTTGATCCCCAGCCGTGAGCAAAATGCTTTCCAAAACTTTGCCACAAACTGAGTACCCCTATTAGACACTATGTCAGATGGGACCCCGTGAAGTCTGACCACCTCCTGCACAAAAACCTGAGCCAGAGTCTTTGCGTTAGGCAACGAAGGCAAGGACACAAAGTGCGACATCTTTGAGAACCGATCAACAACCACCAAGATGACCATGTTCCCAGCTGAGGAGGGTAGGTCTGTAATAAAATCCATGGCCTACTGGGTACCCCTAGAGGATGTAATGAGCCAGCAGTATGGGAGTGAGGCGTCTTCGCCCTAGCACACGTGGTACATGCTGATACGTACGAGACCACGTCCTGTCGGATTTTGGGCCACCAAAACCGACGCAACACCAACTCCAAGGTACTCCTAACCCCTGGATGGCCAGCCAGAACAGTATCATGATGCTCACCCAACACCTTTAGGCGAAGATGGAGCGGTACAAATGATTTGTTAATGGGAAGCTCTGGTGGTACTTCCTCCTGAGCCTCGGCAATCTCAGCCACAACCTCTGTCGTGAGAGCCGAGACCACTACACCCTTTTGGAGGATGGGTACCGGATCTTCCCGAGGTTCTCCCCCCGGAAAACACCTGGATAAAGCATCTGCCTTAGTGTTCGTAGACCCCGGACGGTACGTGACAAAAAAGTTGAATCACGTGAAAAACAATGCCCAGCGAGCCTGCCTGGGGGACAGACGCTTGGCTGACTCTAAATAAAGCAGATTTTTATGGTCGGTGATAACTGTAACCTGGTGGATCGACCCCTCCAAGAAGTGTCGCCATTCCTCAAAAGCCAACTTGATAGCCAACAACTCCCTGTTGCCGATATCGTAGTTATGTTCGGCGGGCGACATCTTCTTGGAAAATTAGGCGCATGGACGCAACTCGCCCAAGGATGAGCCTTGTGACAGCACCGCTCCCACTCCAACCTCAGACGCATCGACTTCCACGGTAAATGGTTTTGATACGTCCGGTTGCACCAGAATGGGGGCCGAAGCAAAACTGTTCTTCAGAAATTCGAATGTGCGCACAGCAGTCTCAGGCCAGGTGGAGAAATTGGTACCCTTTTTCGTCATGTCAGTAAGCAGTTTAGCAATGGTAGATAAATCTTTGATAAATATTCTATAATAATTAGAAAATACAAGGAACCGCTGGAGTGCATTTCGGTTATCAGACCGTTTCCAATGCAGCACCGCTTGCACCTTAGCAGCGTTCATTTTAAACCCTGAAGCAGACACAATATAACCCAAGAAAGGCAACTCCTGAACAAAAAAAACACATTTCTCCAGTTTTGCATAGAGCTTATTTTCTCTGAGTAGCTGTAACACCTGCCTCACATGCTCTAAATGAGTATCACGGTCGCATGAATAAATGAGAATGTCATCTAGGTTCCACCAGTCCTCACATAATACTAGTGCCAGGATCTGGCTAGAAAATGGCGGATGATCAGCGTCTACAGCGGTACATCCAGCAGCTGGAGGGTAGGTTGGCGGCTCTTGAGCGCACAACCTCAGCTGTGGATGTTACCGCAGTCGCTGTTCAGGCTGCTACTGTAGCTGCAGCCAGTTTGTCCTCTGCCACCCCTGCTCCGACTTTATCCCATTTCCCACTACCAGATAAGTTTGATGGTGACAGTAAGCTTTGTCAAGGATTCGTGAGCCAGTGCACCATACATCTTGAGCTTCTGGCTGCACGTTTTCCTACAGAACGGGCTAAGGTGGGATTTATCATATCCCTTTTGTCGGGCAGGGTGTTGGAATGGGCTATGCCGCTGTGGAAGCATGATGATCATGTGGTGCAGAGTGCTCCTCGCTTTCTGGACACTTTGAAAGATGTCTTTTAGGACCTTGCGTCACCCACGATACGTCACTCCAACTGTTGGCAATTACACAGAGTTCGTCCATGGTCAGCCACTTCCCCGTCCAATTCTGGACTCTGGCATCTGAGCTGGAGTGGCTGGATAAAGTCCTTATTCAGGTGTTCTGGAAAGGACTGGCAGACCATGTGAAGGATGCCTTGGCCATCAGGGAGATTCCTGCCACACTGGAGGAGCTCATTACTATCTCTACCCACATCGACCTCCGTTTTAACGAGCGGAGGTTAGAGCGGACCCAGTGCAGGCAGCGGTTCCGGTTGGCTCCTACCTTCGCCAGCCCTCTGGAATCTCCTGTTCTGGCGTCCGACGCCATAGGCCATGGAGGTTTCTCGAGCGGGACCTAAGTCCTGGGCCGCTCGAGTACCCGTGGTTTGTAATATTTGCCAACAGTTAGGACATTATGCCTAAAGATGTTCTCAGCGGTCGGGAAAACGATCGTGTCTAGTAACCATTGGAGGAGGTTCACTAGACACAGCGGCATTTTCCTCCAAGTCGTCCTTTAAAGGGACAATCACTTTAGGCTTTTCCACTCTCACAGTCGAGCTTTGTGTGGACTCTGGGGCGGAGGGGAATTTTATGTCCTCTGCCTTCGCCCAAGTGACTGTTCGAGTGGTTAATGGGCCAACACTGCCCACACAAATTACACATCAGTCCATCCCTTTCACATTATCTATGTCTCCTTCCCATCAGGAGATTATCTCCCTGCTTGTCCTTCCCGAGGGGATGGATGAGATTCTACTTGGGATGCCCCGGTTACATTTTCACTCTCCTCTTATAGAGTGGTCCTCAGGGAGAATTTTGGGTTGGAGCGAATCTTGTAAGGGCAGATGTGTGAGGGAGTCCGTTCAGGTTTCCACTACAGAGATACCCACAGATCTCACTTCCCTACCCAAGTGCTATTGGTCCTATGCAGATGTGTTCTCCAAGAAGGCTGCAGAGACCCTTCCACCTCACCGCCCATATGACTGTCCTATTGACCTCATGCCTGGAGCTGAACCTCCTCGGGGATGGGTCCATCCTCTGTCTCTCCCGGTGATGGAGGCTATGTCCCAATACATCCAGGAGAATTTGGCAAGGGGGTTCATTAAGAAGTCAGTTTCACCTGCAGGGGCGGGGTTCTTCTTCGTGCAGAAGAAGAATGGAGAACTACGTCCATGCATAGATTACAGGGGTCTTAACGCCATCACCGTTAAGAATAAGTACCCATTGCCCCTGATATCTGAGCTCTTTTGTAGGCTGTGGGGAGCAAGGGTATTTACCAAATTAGACCTGTGGGGTGCTTATATCCTGATTCGCATCCGTGAGGGGGATGAATGGAAGATGGCTTTTAATACCAAGCATGGGCATTATGAATATCTGGTGATGCCCTTTGGGCTCTGTAATGTCCCTGCCATTTTCCAAGACTTTGCAAATGACATCTTCCGGGATATGCTCTCCTCCTCGGTCGTAGTCTATCTGGATGATATACTAATCTACTCTCCAGATATTGACTCCCACCGGAGAGAGATTAGCAAGGTCTTCGACCTCTTAGGGGCACATTCTCTTTATGCCAAGTTGGAGAAATGTGTGTTTGAGCAGGAGTCCTTGCCTTTCCTTGGTTATATCATATCCGCCCAGGGATTGGCTATGGATCCTGCCAAGCTACAGGCTGTAATTATTACCGTCAGTTCATCTCGCATTTCTCGACATTGGTAGCTCCCTTGGTAGCCCTCCCTAAGTAGGGAGAAAATCCCAAGTTGTGGTCAGAGGAAGTCTCCAAGGCCTTCCTCTCTATAAAATCTAATTTTGCTAGGGATCCCATCGCCCCGATGTAGATAAGCTGTTCACAATGGAGGTGGATGCCTCATCTGTTGGTGCTGGTGCAGTCCTCTTCCAAAAGGATGCTCAAGGTCGGAAGCATCCCTGCTTCTTCTTTTCTAAGACCTTCACACCAGCAGAGAGGAATTATTCCATCATGGACAGGGAGTTCTATCCCCTGCTGGTAGCTGACAGGCCCTGGGAGATGGTCAGATGGACTTTTTGGTGGGCTTACCCAAGTCTCGTGGTTGCACCATCATTTGGGTAATCACTGACCATTTTTCTAAAATGGTGCACCTGGTGCCGCTTCCACGGTTACCTTCTGCATGGGTCTTGGCAGCGTTGTTTATAAGACACATTTTCCGCCTACACGGTATGCCGGGCAAAGTTGTCAGTGACCGTGGTCCCCAGTTTGCGTCTCACATATTTGCAACATTTCATTTCTGCCAGGCAGGATGACTGGGCATCCTTGCTACCTTGGCGGAGTTTGCGCTTAATAACACCGTAGCTGACTCCACTGGTCAGACTCCATTCCTCCTTAATTATGGTCAGCATCCGCAGGTTCCTGTGCCTATGCTCGTGTCTTCCACCGACTCCAGGGTGGCAAACTGGGCTGTGGAGGCACGGGACATTTGGGACCGCACTCAGGATGCCATCCAGCCCTCCAAGGAGAGAATGAGGTCCTCCGCCGATGCATATCGGCGCCCTGCTCCGACCTTTGCTCCTGGCAACTTAGTGTGGCTCTCCGCCCATAACATCAGGCTGCGAATTGAGTCTACTAATTTGCTCCTCGCTACTTGGGACTTTTCAAGGTCCTCGAGCAGGTTAACCCTGTGGTCTACCATCTAGCCCTTCCTCCATGCCTAGGTATCACTGACACCTTTCATGTGTCCCTCTTAAAACTTGTACACATGTCCCGGTTCTCCGAGTCATCTGCCGGGACATCGGGTTCGTCTTCGGATGATTACAAGGTGAATGCTATCTTGGGGTGCAAGGTGGTACGTGGGAAAAAGTTTTATTTGGTGGACTGGAAGGGTTATGGCCCAGAGGACAGGTCCTGGGAGCCTGTTGAGAATGTTCGAGCTCCGCTGCTCATTGCTGCCTTCGAGCATAGCGAGGCCCAAGGAGGGGGGCCCTAGGAAGGGGGTAATGTTATGGGTCGAGTTCCCACCTCTGCACAGGGGGAATCTCGATCCATCCCCTCTGCAGTCTCCCATTCCTCTCCAGCCGCAGTGGAGCCTGCTCAGCGGAGACGTCGGTCCCAGCGTCGGTCAAACTTATCACATACCAGAGATGTCGCCCCTACATTTTGTGGAGCGGGACCCTGGTTCCAGCCATCAGCTCTTGCAGCCTTTGAGGCAGATGTTCCAAATCTACTGCCTGCTGGTTGAACAAGATGTGATGACAGGTTCCAAACTCTTCTGTGGGCCCCCATCTCCCCTGTCAGCCATAAGTAAAGACCTCCCATAGAATACCAACTCTCGGTACATTGCAGCTAGCTAGTTCCCTAGCATTTCTCCAGCCCTATTCCTGGCTCACCTCATCTAACTTCTGAGCAGCCTAGGCCCCACAGTCTGCTCAATAGTTGCTGGATCCTGGCTTTTCAATCTGCAGACTGCAAGAGCCCCAGCAGTGAAAGATGTGGTCTGGGTTCAGGCCTTGGTGGTTCTGGGAAAATGGTTGGTTCTGGTCCACAGGCTCCTGCCATCTCCACTTTCACACCAGCTAAGTCTGGCTCTGATATTCCTCGGGTCGCTCCCTTTGAAGTCTAGCGGGATTCTCCCATCTTTGGCACCTTGTCACCCACTAAGCACGTTAAACTGTATGGATTACTCATTCAATCCAGAAAAAAATTTAACGGTTTTTGGGAGTTTATTTAACCCCTTAGTGACAGAGCCAATTTGGTACTTAATGACCGAGCCAATTTTTACAATTCTGACCAGTGTCACTTTATGAGGTTATAACTCTGGAACGCTTTATCGGATCCTGCTGATTCTGAGATTGTTTTTTCGTGACATGTTGTACTTCAAGTTAGTGGTAACATTTCTTCGATATTACTTGCGATTATTTATGAAAAAAATGGAAATATGGCGAAAATTTTTAAAATTTTGCAATTTTCAAACTTTGTATTTTTATGCCCTTAAATCAGAGAGATATGTCACAAAAAATAGTTAATAAATAACATTTCTCACATGTCTACTTTACATCAGCACAATTTTGGAAACAATTTTTTTTTTTGTTAGGGAGTTATAAGGGTTAAAAGTTGACCAGCAATTTCTCATTTTTACAACACCATGTTTTTTTTAGGGACCACATCACCTTTGAAGTGATTTTGAGGGGTCTATATGATAGAAAATAACCAAGTGTGACACCATTCTAAAAACTGCACCCCTCAAGCTGCTCAAAACCACATTCAAGAAGTTTATTAACCCTTTACGTACTTCACAGGAACTAAAACAATGTGGAAGAAAAAAATTAACATTTTACTTTTTTTTGCAAACATTTTACTTCAGAACCATTTTTTTTAATTTTCACAAGTGTAAAAACAGAAATTTAACCACAAATTTTGTTGTGCAATTTTTCCTGAGTACGCCGATACCCCATATGTGGAGGTAAACCACTGTTTGGGCGCACCGCAGAGCTTGGAAGTGAAGGAGCACCGTTTGACTGTTTCAATGCAGAATTGGCTGGAATTGAGATCGGACGCCATGTCGCGTTTGGAGAGCCCCTAATGTGCCTTAACAGTGGAAACCCCCCACAAGTGACACCATTTTGGAAACTAGACCCCCCAAGGAACTTATCTAGATGTGTGGTGAGCACTTTGAACCCCCAAGTGCTTCACAGAAGTTTATAACGTAGAGCCGTGAAAATAAAAAATCGCATTTGTTTTCACAAAAATGATTTTTTCGCCCACAAATTCTTATTTTCACAAGGGTAACAGGAGAAATTAGACCACAAATGTTGTTGAGCAATTTCTCCTGAGTACGTCGATACCCCATATGTGGAGGTAAACCACTGTTTGGGCGCACCGCAGAGCTTGGAAGTGAAGGAGCACCGTTTGACTTTTTCAATGCAGAATTGGCTGGAATTGAGATCGGATGCCATGTCGCGTTTGGAGAGTCCCTGATGTGCCTAAACAGTGGAAACCCCCCACAAGTGATACCATTTTGGAAACTAGACCCCCCAAGGAACTTATCTAGATGTGTGGTGAGCACTTTGAACCCCCAAGTGCTTCACAGAAGTTTATAACGTAGAGCCGTGAAAATAAAAAATCTCATTTTTTCTACAAAAATGATATTTTTGCCCCAAAATTTTTATTTTCACAAGGGTAACAGGAGAAATTAGACCACAAAAGTTGTTGTGCAATTTCTCCTGAGTACGTCGATACCCCATATGTGGAGGTAAACCACTGTTTGGGCGCACCGCAGAGCTTGGAAGTGAAAGAGCACCGTTTGACTTTTTCAATGCAGAATTGGCTGGAATTGAGATCGGATGCCATGTCGCGTTTGGAGAGTCCCTGATGTGCCTAAACAGTGGAAACCCCCCACAAGTGATACCATTTTGGAAACTAGACCCCCCAAGGAACTTATCTAGATGTGTGGTGAGCACTTTAAACCCCCAAGTGCTTCACAGAAGTTTATAACGTAGAGCCGTGAAAATAAAAAATCTCATTTTTTCTACAAAAATGATTTTTTTGCCCCAAAATTTTTATTTTCACAAGGGTAACAGGAGAAATTAGACCACAAAAGTTGTTGTGCAATTTCTCCTGAGTACGTCGATACCCCATATATGGGGGTAAACCACTGTTTGGGCGCACCGCAGAGCTTGGAAGAGAAGGAGTGTCGTTTTACTTTTTCAATGTAGAATTGGCTGGAATTGAGATCGGACGCCATGTCACGTTTGGAGAGCCGCTGATGTGCCTAAACAGTAGAGACCCCCCACATATGACACCATTTTGGAAACTAGACCCCTTAAGGAACTTATCTAGATGTGTGGTGAGCACTTTAAACCCCCAGGTGCTTCACAGAAATTTATAACGTAGAGCCGTGAAAATAAAAAAATCGCATTTTTTCTACAAAAATGATCTTTTTGCCTCCAAATTTTAATTTTACCAAGGGTAACAGGAGAAAATGGACCCCAGAAGCTGTTGTACAATTTGTCTTGAGTACGCCGACACCCCATATGTGGGGGTAAACCACTGTTTGGGCGCATGGCTGAGCTCGGAAGCAAAGGAGCGCCATTTGACTTTTCAATGCAAAATTGACTGGAATTGAGATCGGACGCCATGTCGCGTTTGGAGAGCCCCTGATGTGCCTAAACAGCAGAAACCCCCCAAAAGTGACCCCATTTTGGAAACTAGACCCCCCATGGAACTTATCTAGATGTGTAGTGAGAACTTTGAATGCCCAAGTGCATCACAGAAGTTTATAATGCAGAGTCGTGAAAATAAAAAATATATATTTTTTAACAATAAAGATTTTTTAGCCCCCAAGTTTTTATTTTCACAAGGGTAACAAGAGAAATTGGACCCCAAAAGTTGTTGTCCAATTTGTCCTGAGTATGCTGGTACCCCATATGTGGGGGTAAACCACTGTTTGGGCGCATGGCAGAGCTCGGAAGGGAAGGAGTGCCATTTTGGAATGCAGACTTTGATAGAATTGTCTGCGGGCGTTATGTTGCCTTTGCAGACCCCTAATGTACCTAAACAGTAGAAACCCCCAACAAGTGACCCCATTTTGGAAAATAGACCCCCCAAGGAACTTATCTAGATATGTGGTGAGAACTTTGAATGCCCAAGTGCTTCACAGAAGTTTATAATGCAGAGTAGTGAAAATAAAAAATATTTTTTTTCCCACAAAAAAGATTTTTTTAGCCCCCAAATTTTTATTTTCACAAGGGTAACAAGAGAAATTGGACCCCAAAAGTTGTTGTCCAATTTGTCCTGAGTATGCTGGTACCCCATATGTGGGGGTAAACCACTGTTTGGGCGCACGGCAGAGCTCGGAAGGGAAGGAGCGCCATTTTGCAATGCAGACTTTGATAGAATTGTCTGCGGGCGTTATGTTGCGTTTGCAGACCCCTAATGTACCTAAACAGTAGAAACCCCCACAAGTGACCAAATTTTGGAAACTAGACCCCCTAAGGAACTTATCTAGATATGTGGTGAGAACTTTGAAAGCTCAAGTGCTTCACAGAAATTTATAATGCAGAGTAGTGAAAATAAAAAAATATATTTTTTTCCAACAAAAAAGATTTTTAGCCCCCAAGTTTTTATTTTCACAAGGGTAACAGGAGAAATTGGACCCCAAAAGTTGTTGTCCAATTTATCCCGAGTACGCTGATGCCCCATATGTGGGGGTAAACCACTGTTTGGGCGCACGGCAGAGCTCAGAAGGGAGGGAGTACCATTTGACTTTTTTAGCGCAAAATTGGCTGTCGTGTTTGGAGACCCCCTGATGTACCTAAACAGTGGAAACCCCCCAATTCTAACTCCAACCCTAACCCCAACACAGCCCTAACCCTAATCTCAACCCGATCCATAATCCTAATCACAACCCTAACGATAATCACAACCCTAACCCCAAAACAGCCCTAATCTCAACCCTAACCATAACCCTAATCAAAACCCTAAATCCAACACACCCCTAACCCTAATCCCAACCCTAACCCTAATCCCAACCCTAATCCCAAACGTAACACTAATCCCAACCCTAATCCAAACCCTAACCCTAATCCCAACTCTAACCCTAACTTTAGCCCCAACCCTAACTTTAGCCCCAACCCTAACCATAACTTTAGCCCCCGTCGTCACAAAAAAAGTTCAATGTAACCTTTTTTTTGTACGTCGCGTCCGCCATTTCCGCGGATGCGTGGCCGTAACTCTGCCCCCTCCTCCCCAGGACATAGACTGGGCAGCGGATGCGTTGAAAAACTGCATCCGCTGCCCACGTTGTGCACAATTTTCACAACGTGCGTCGGTACATCGGGCCGACGCATTGCGACCGCCCCGTACCGACGCAAGTGTGAAAGAAGCCTTAGGCTACTTTCAGACATAGCGCATTTTTGAGCGCTATTTTGCGGGCGCTTTTCAAAAATGCGCAATGTCATTTTCGTCTGCCGGCAAAGTGAATGAGAAATTCACTTTGCCGTTCAGACACACCGCAAAAAAACGCGGCGCTTTTGTCTGCAAACACGCCGGCGTAAAAAGAATTGACATGTCAATTCTTTACGCAGCGGCGTGTCTGCGTATCCCCCTAGGGCCCCATATTACCTTCCACACACAGCGCCTTTGTCCTGGGTGTCGGCGTCTTTGTACGGAGGGGTTGACACCCAGGACCGGACGTGACGTCGGACAGGAAGAGGGAAGCCCCCGCCCCCCAGTGAAGCAGCATGGAGTCCTTCTGTGTGTGTGTGTGTGTGTGTGTGCGTGTGTGTGCGTGTGTGTGTCCCCATGCGACGCTAGTGCCACCATTGTGCTAAGTCGCCGTATGGGACTACTACTCCCATCCGGTATTAGGATGGGAGAGTTGTCCCTGTGTCCGGCGACTTAGCACAATTGTAAAGTTACACAAAACACCTACACACAATACACATACATGACACACAGTACATACAACATATAACACAGAGTATATACTCACCAACAGCACACTTGTAGGCGAAGCCCTCGATCCTCCAGGAAAAAATCCAAAAATAATAAACCAAATTCATACTCCCTGTCCGCAGAATCCATAAAACGAGTGTCCCACGCCGATCGGCTGCTCTCCGGCGATACACTGCCAGGAGCGAAGCTCCTAGCAGTGTATCGCGTACTGTTCCGGAGTTCAATGACTCCGGCGTCTCGGTTAACAGCAGTACAGCTGCGTTGAACTTTCCCACGCAGCACTGCCGTTAAGCGAGAGTGCCGGGGTCAATGACCGCCGGTAAACTCGCTCGCGCATGCGCAGTGACACACCGACAGGAACTATGGCTCCTGTCAGTGTGTTGCTGCAGCCGTGGAGAGCAGACATATCTCTGGATGTGTCTGTTCTCCATGGAAAATCTTGATACGTGGCACTTAAATATGTGGCAATTAAATACGTGACACGTGGCACTTATACGTGATACGTGTCACTTAAATACGTGGCACTGAAATACGTGATACGTGGCACTTTGATACGTGGCACGTGTCACTTAAATACGTGGCACGTGGCACTGAAATATGTGGCACGTGGCACTTTGATACGTGGCACGTGTCTCTTAAATACGTGGCACGTGGCACTGAAAGATGTGGCACGTGGCACTTTGATACGTGGCACGTGGCACTTTGATACGTGGCACGTGGCACTGAAATATGTGGCACGTGGCACTTTGATACGTGGCACGTGGCACTTTGATACGTGGCACGTGGCACTTTGATACGTGGCACGTGGCACTTTGATACGTGGCACGTGGCACTTTGATACGTGGCACTGAAATATGTGGCACGTGGCACTTTGATACGTGGCACGTGTCACTTAAATACGTGGCACGTGGCACTGAAATATGTGGCACGTGGCACTTTGATACGTGGCACGTGTCTCTTAAATACGTGGCACTGAAAGATGTGGCACGTGGCACTTTGATACGTGGCACTTTGATACGAGGCACTGAAATATGTGGCACATGGCACTTTGATACGTGGCACGTGGCACTTTGATACGTGGTACGTGGCACTTTGATACGTGGCACTGAAATATGTGGCACGTGGCACTTTGATACGTGGCACGTGTCACTTAAATACGTGGCACGTGGCACTGAAATATGTGGGACACGTCGCACAAAAAAGTTACATGTAGTTTTTTTTGTGTCGACGGTCCGCCGAAGCACGACGCATCCGTCGCACGACGGATGCGACATGTGGCAATCCGTCGCAATGCGTCGCTAATGCAAGCCAATGGAGAAAAAACGCATCCTGCAAGCACTTTTGCAGGATGCGTTTTTTCTCCAACGACGCATTGCGACGGAAGCCAAAAAACGCTAGTGTGAAAGTAGCCTAACCCTAACCCTAACCCTAAATTTAGCCCCAACCCTAACCCTAACTCTAACCCTAACCCTAACTCTAACCCTAACCCTAACCCTAACCCTAATTTTAGCCCCAACTTGTCTTCTCCTGCCGGCCGGCAGATGGCAGCAGATGGCGGGCGCACTGCGCATGCGCCCGCCATGATGAAAAAGCCGGCTGGCAGGAGAAGACAGAAGAGGACCCAGGGACCCCGGGTGAGTATGATAGGGTCCCCGAATCCCCCTATTTCTCTGTCCTCTGATGTGCGATCACATCAGAGGACAGAGAAATAACTGATCGCTTTTTTTTTTTTTTTTTTTTGCGGTCGCCGGTAAACTGTTAATTACCGGCGATCGCAAAGCAGGGGTCGGTGCAAATCGACCCCGATCATGTTCTTTGGGGTCTCGGCTACCCCCGGCAGCCGAGACCCCAAAGAACATCCGAGTGCCGGGCGGCGGGCGCACTGCGCGTGCGCCCGCCATTTTTTCCCGGAAAAAAGATGGCGGCGCCCATGGGGAGACACGAGGAGCACCGGGGGAGGTAGGTAAGTATTGGGGGGCTATTGGGGGCCTTCGGGGACCACATTTCTCTGTCCTCCGATGTGCGATCACATCGGAGGACAGAGAAATTAAACGGCAAATCGCATTTTTTTTTTTTTGTTGCGACCGCCGGTAAACGGTTAATTACCGGCGATCGCAACTCGGGGGTCGGTAAAAACCCCCCGAATCATGTTCTCTGGGGTCTCGGCTACCCTCGGCAACCGAGACCCCAGAGAAAATCCGACTCTGGGGGGCGCTATTCACTTTTTCCACAGCGCCGTTAATTAACGGCGCTGTGGTTTAAGTACCCTTAGCGGCCGCCGTTAAAAGGCGTATCGGCGGTCGTTAAGGGGTTAACACCAAAATGTAAAACAAAATACATAATCCCCTATGGATGACTAGTTGAATCCAGAAAAAGTGTTGATTGCTTTTTTTGGAGTGTTAAAAAGCATTTAAATGTAAAACAAAGTCTGTAATACTCTGTGGGTGATTATTTGGATCCAGGACAAAATTTGAAAGCTTTTTTTAGATTGTTACATACCATGGAAATGTAAAACAAATCACATAATACTCTATGTATGACTAATTGAATCCAGAAAAAATGAGAATGCTTTTTTTGGAGTGTTGTATACTACCAAAAAGTAAAACAAATCACTTAATAATCTATGTATGGCTAATTGATTCCAGAATATTTTTCAACTCTTTTGTGGAGTGTTATATTATTATTATTAGTATTATTATTATTATTTATTATAGCACCATTTATTCCATGGCGCTTTACATGTGAGGAGGGGTATACATAAAAAAACAGGTACAATAATCTTGAACAATACAAGTCGCAACTGGTACAGGAGGAGAGAGGACCCTGCCCGCGAGGGCTTACAATTTGCAAGGGATGGGTGAGGATACAGTAGGTGAGGATAGTGCTGGTCGTGCAGTGGTTTGGTCGATCGGTGGTTACTGCAGGTTGTAGGCTTGCCTGTAGGTCTTCAGGTTCTTTTTGAAAGTTTTGATGGTAGGTGAGAGTCTAATATGTTGTGGTAGAGATTTCCAGAGTAGAGGTGATGCGCGAGAGAAATCTTGTATGCGATTGTGGGAAGAGGAGATAAGAGGGGAGTAGGGAAGGAGATCTTGTGAGGATCGGAGGTTGCGTGCAGTAAAGTACCGGGAGATGAGGTTACAGATGTATGGAGGAGACAGGTTGTGGAAGGCTTTGTATGCCATGGTTAGGGTTTTGAACTGGAGTCTTGGGTAATGGGTAGCCATATATATATAGCACCGAAATGTAAAGCAAAGCATGTAAAAGTCTAAGGATGACTAATTGAACCCAGAAACATTTTTCAACCAAAATGTACACCAAAATGTGCACTGTGTGCAGTCTTTATGAATGTAGAAGTACCACAACTACTCTGTATTAATATTTGAATGAGTTACTACAATTTATGCCTTGAAGGGTGTATGGATGACCCTGCTTGTAATTTTTTGGCATACTTTACACTTTATCCAGAGCTTTTAAGAGTGTAGAAGTACTACAAATACAATTTGTTCACAATATTTGAATGAGGTACTACAGATGATGCCTTCGAGAGTCTATGGTTGAACCTCTTATATTTTTTTCCTGGGTTTGCAGTTTGTCTAAAGCCTTTGAGTGTAGGAGAACCACAGCTACAATTTATTAATATTTGAATGAGTTACTACAGCTGATGCCTTGAGGGGTGTATGGATTACCCTGCTTGTAATTTTTTACAGACTTTACACCATTTGCAGAGTAGTACTTCTACACTCATAAAAGGCTCTGCAAATGGTGTAAAGTCTGTAAAAAATTACAAGCAGGGTAATCCATACACCTCTAAAGGCATCAGCTGTAGTAACTCATTCAAATATTAATAAATTGTAGCTGTGGTTCTCCTACACTCAAAGGCTTTAGACAAACTGCAAACCCAAGAAAAAAATATAAGAGGTTCAACCATAGACTCTCGAAGGCATCATCTGTAGTACCTCATTCAAATATTGTGAACAAATTGTATTTGTAGTACTTCTACACTCTTAAAAGCTCTGCATAAAGTGTAAAGTATGCCAAAAAATTAAAAGCAGGGTCATCCATACACCCTTCTGTTGTGGATTCTGTTTTTGGGCTCCCTCTGGTGGTTACAGCTGGTACTGGGTGACTTTGGTGGGTTGCGGTCTCTGGTTTCCACCTGTCCATCAGAGGCTGGGTGTTTGCTATTTAACCTGGCTTTCCTGTCATTCCCTTGCCGGCTATCAATGTATCAGTGTGTCTCTGTTACCTTTGCTACCTGCTCCTAGGCCTTCAAGACAAGCTAAGTCTGGATTTCCCTGTTTCATGTTTGCTTTCATGTTTTTAGTCCAGCTTGCAGATATGTAATTCTCTGCTGCTGGTTGCTCTAGATTACCACTCATGTACCATGAGTTGGCACATGAGTTCAAGTAATTTCAGGATGGTATTTTGAAGGGTTTTAAGCTGACCGCGCAGTTCACCTTTTGTATCCTCTGCTATCTAGCTTAAGCGGGCCTCATTTTGCTGAATCTGTTTTCATAACTACGTTTGTGCCTTCCTCTCATTTCACCGTCATTATATGTGGGGGGCTGCTATTTCTGTGGGAATATTTCTCTGGAGGCAAGATAGGTCTGTGATTCTTCTGATAGGGGTAGCTAGATCTCCGGCTGGCGCGAGACGTCTAGAGTCCCCCCAGGAACGTTCCCCGGCTGCTGTTAGTTGAGTGTTGAGGTTCAGGATCGCGGTCAGCTCAGGTTCCATCACCCTAGAGCTCATCCTGTTTTTGCCCGTGTTATGTGTTTAATTCCCTGCCATTGGGAACATGACAGTATAGCCGGCCCACAAAGTGTTAATTGTTTGGGCTGAAGCAGGCGAAAAAGAAGTGTTGAAGGGAATTTTTTTTTTTTTCCTCAGAGTTTTGCTGCCTAGCCCTTAATTGCTGTCTAGCTGCTTCTTACCTCCTCTTAACCCTTGAATGGCTCTGACCTTAGCTGTTTAACATGGATGTCCAGAGTTTGGCTTCCAGCCTGAATAATCTTGCTGCAAAAGTTCAAAACATACAGGATTTTGTTGTTCACACTCCTATGTCTGAACCTAGAATTCCTATTCCAGAGTTTTTTTCTGGAGATAGATCTACCTTCCTGAATTTCAGGAACAATTGCAAATTGTTTCTTTCTTTGAAATCTCGCTCCTCTGGAGACCCTGCTCAGCAGGTCAAGATTGTAATATCTTTCCTGCGGGGCGACCCTCAGAATTGGGCATTTGCATTGGCACCAGGGGATCCTGCATTGCTCAGTGTGGATGCGTTTTTTCTGGCACTGGGATTGCTCTATGAGGAACCTAACCTGGAGATTCAGGCTGAAAAGGCTTTATTAGCTCTCTCTCAGGGGCATGATGAAGCGGAAGTATATTGTCAAAAATTTCGGAAATGGTCGGTGCTTACTCAGTGGAATGAGTGCGCCCTGGCTGCAAACTTCAGAGATGGTCTTTCTGAGGCCATTAAGGATATTATGGTGGGGTTCCCTGCGCCTACAGGTCTGAATGAGTCTATGGCTATGGCCATTCAGATTGATCGGCGTTTACGGGAGCGCAAACCTGTGCACCAGTTGGCGGTGTCTTCTGAACAGGCACCTGAGACTATGCAATGTGATAGAATTCAGTCCAGAAGTGAACGGCAAAATTATAGGCGGAAAAATGGATTGTGTTTTTATTGTGATTCAGCTCATGTTATATCAGCATGCTCTAAACGCACAAAAAAGGTTGATAAATCTTTTGCCATTAGTACTCTGCAGTCTAAGTTCATTTTGTCTGTAACTCTGATTTGTTCACTGTCATCCATTTCCGTCGATGCCTATGTGGATTCGGGCGCTGCCCTGAGTCTTATGGATTGGTCATTTGCCAAACGCTGCGGTTTTAGTCTGGAGCCTCTGGAAGTTCCTATTCCTTTGAAGGGAATTGACTCTACACCATTGGCTATGAATAAACCGCAGTACTGGACACAAGTGACCATGCACATGACTCCCGTTCATCAGGAGGTGATTCGCTTCCTTGTACTGTATAATTTACATGATGTACTAGTGCTTGGTCTGCCATGGTTACAAACTCATAATCCAGTCCTGTATTGGAAAACAATGTCTGTGTTAAGCTGGGGATGTCAGGGGGTTCATGATGATGCACCTCTGATTTCAATCGCTTCATCTACTCCTTCTGAGGTCCCTGCGTTTTTGTCTGACTATCGGGATGTTTTTGAGGAGCCTAAGCTCAATTCGCTCCCTCCTCATAGGGATTGTGACTGTGCTATAGAATTAATTCCTGGCAGTAAGTTCCCTAAGGGTCGTTTATTTAATCTGTCAGTGCCAGAGCATACTGCTATGCGGAATTATATTAAGGAGTCCTTGGAAAAGGGACATATTCGTCCATCTTCGTCCCCTCTGGGAGCAGGTTTTTTTTTCGTGGCAAAAAAAGATGGTTCCCTGAGGCCTTGTATAGATTATCGCCTTCTGAATAAGATTACAGTCAAATATCAGTATCCATTGCCATTATTGACTGATTTGTTTGCTCGCATTAAGGGGGCTAGGTGGTTCACTAAGATAGATCTTCGCGGTGCGTATAATCTTGTGCAGATAAAGCAGGGTGATGAGTGGAAAACCGCATTTAATATGCCTGAGGGCCATTTTGAGTATTTGGTAATGCCTTTTGGACTTTCTAATGCTCCTTCAGTCTTTCCGGCCTTTATGCACAATATGAATATCTGGATAAGTTTATGATTGTGTATTTGGATGATATTTTGGTGTTTTCTGATGACTGGGAGTCTCATGTTCTACAGGTCAGGAAGGTGTTTCAAGTCCTGCGGGCCAATTCTCTGTTTGTGAAGGGCTCAAAATGTCTCTTCGGAGTCCAGAAGATTTCTTTTTTGGGGTACATTTTTTCTCCTTCTACTATTGAGATGGATCCCGTCAAGGTTCAGGCGATTTGTGACTGGACACAACCTACATCTGTTAAGAGTCTTCAGAAGTTCTTGGGTTTTGCTAATTTTTATCGTTGGTTCATTACTAATTTTTCCAGTGTTGTTAAACCTTTGACTGATTTGACTAAAAAGGGTGCTGATGTTGCTAATTGGTCTCCTACGGCTGTGGAGGCCTTTCAGGAACTTAAGCGCCGGTTTTCTTCTGCTCCTGTGTTATGTCAACCAGATGTTTCACTTCCTTTTCAGGTTGAGGTTGATGCTTCCGAGATTGGAGCGGGGGCGGTTTTGTCACAGAGAAGTTCCGATGGCTCGGTGATGAAGCCATGTGCATTCTTCTCTAGAAAATTCTCGCCCGCAGAGCGCAATTATGATGTGGGTAATCGGGAGCTTTTGGCCATGAAGTGGGCATTTGAGGAGTGGCGTCATTGGCTTGAGGGTGCTAGACATCGTGTGGTGGTCTTGACTGATCACAAAAATCTGATTTACCTTGAGTCTGCCAGGCGTCTGAATCCTAGACAGGCTCGTTGGTCGTTGTTTTTTTCTCGTTTCAATTTTGTGGTTTCATACCTGCCAGGTTCAAAGAATGTGAAGGCAGATGCTCTTTCCAGGAGTTTTGTGCCTGACTCTCCTGGAGACTCTGGGCCTACTGGTATCCTTAGGGATGGGGTAATATTGTCCGCCGTCTCCCCAGACTTGCGACGTGCATTGCAGGAGTTTCAGGTGGATAAACCTGATCGTTGTCCACCAGAAAGACTGTTTGTTCCGGATGATTGGACCAGTAGAGTCATCTCCGAGGTCCATTCTTCTGTGTTGGCTGGTCATCCTGGAATATTTGGTACTAGAGACTTGGTGGCCAGGTCTTTTTGGTGGCCTTCCTTGTCAAGGGATGTGCGCACCTTTGTGCAGTCTTGTGAAGTGTGTGCTCGGGCTAAGCCTTGCTGTTCTCGGGCCAGTGGGTTGTTGTTATCCTTGCCTATCCCGAAGAGGCCTTGGACGCACATTTCCATGGATTTTATTTCAGATCTCCCTGTCTCACAGAAAATGTCCGTTATCTGGGTTGTGTGTGACCGCTTTTCTAAGATGGTTCATTTGGTACCCTTGCCTAAGTTGCCTTCCTCCTCTGAGTTGGTCCCTTTATTTTTTCAGAACGTGGTTCGTTTGCATGGGATTCCGGAGAATATCGTTTCTGACAGGGGATCCCAGTTTGTGTCTAGATTTTGGCGGACGTTTTGTGCTAAGATGGGCATTGATTTGTCTTTCTCGTCTGCATTCCATCCTCAGACGAATGGCCAGACGGAGCGAACTAATCAGACCTTGGAAACTTATTTGAGGTGTTTTGTTTCTGCTGATCAAGATGACTGGGTTGCCTTTTTGCCACTGGCCGAATTTGCCCTTAATAATCGGGCTAGTTCTGCTACTTTGGTTTCTCCTTTCTTTTGTAATTCGGGGTTTCATCCTCGTTTTTCCTCTGGTCAGGTGGAGCCTTCGGATTGTCCTGGAGTGGACGTGGTGGTGGACAGGCTACATCAGATTTGGAATCAGGTGGTGGACAATTTGAAGTTGTCTCAGGAGAAGACTCAGCAGTTTGCTAATCGCCGTCGCCGCGTGGGTCCCCGACTTCTTGTTGGTGTTGTGAATTTGCTTTTTGCTCCCTCTAGTGGTTACTAGTTTTTTGACTCTGGTTTTTCTGTCATTCCTTTTATCCGCACCTGGGTCGTTAGTTAGGGGTGTTGCTATATAAGCTCCCTGGACCTTCAGTTCAATGCCTGGCAACGTAGTTATCAGAGCTAGTCTGCTGTGCTCTTGTCTACTGATCCTGGTTCCAGTTATATCAGCTAAGTCTGCCTTTTGCTTTTTGCTATTTGTTTTGGTTTTGTATTTTTGTCCAGCTTGTTCCAAATCTATATCCTGACCTTTGCTGGAAGCTCTAGGGGGCTGGTGTTCTCCCCCCGGACCGTTAGACGGTTCGGGGGTTCTTGAATTTCCAGTGTGGATTTTGATAGGGTTTTTGTTGACCATATAAGTTACCTTTCTTTATTCTGCTATCAGTAAGCGGGCCTCTCTGTGCTAAACCTGGTTCATTTCTGTGTTTGTCATTTCCTCTTACCTCACCGTCATTATTTGTGGGGGGCTTCTATCCAGCTTTGGGGTCCCCTTCTCTGGAGGCAAGAAAGGTCTTTGTTTTCCTCTACTAGGGGTAGCTAGATTCTCCGGCTGGCGCGTGTCATCTAGAATCAACGTAGGAATGATCCCCGGCTACTTCTAGTGTTGGCGTTAGGAGTAGATATATGGTCAACCCAGTTACCACTTCCCTATGAGCTGGATTTTTGTATTCTGCAGACTTCCACGTTCCTCTGAGACCCTCGCCATTGGGGTCATAACAGTTTGCCAGGCCAGTATTAAATGTTTAATGCATTGCAGAAGAGGGATTATAAGAAAGAAGATTCTGAGTTTTTTTTTTTTTTTTTTTCTTCTTCCCCTTTACCTCAGAGTGGCTATGCTTGCTGCAGACATGAATGTCCAGACCTTGATTACAAGTGTGGACCAGCTGGCTACTCGTGGGCAGGGCATACAAGACTATGTTATCAGAAATCCTAGGTCAGAACCTAAAATACCGATTCCTGAACTGTTTTCCGGAGACAGGTTTAAGTTTAGGAATTTCGTGAATAATTGTAAATTGTTTTTGTCCCTGAGACCCTGTTCATCTGGAGATTCTGCTCAGCAAGTAAAAATTGTTATTTCGTTCTTACGGGGCGACCCTCAGGATTGGGCTTTTTCGCTGGCGCCAGGAGATCCGGCATTGGCTGATCTTGATGCGTTTTTTCTGGCGCTCGGTTTACTTTATGAGGAACCCAATCTTGAGATTCAGGCAGAAAAGGCCTTGCTGGCTATGTCTCAGGGGCAGGACGAGGCTGAAGTGTATTGCCAAAAATTTCGGAAATGGTCCGTGCTGACACATTGGAACGAGTGTGCACTGGCCGCTAATTTTAGAAATGGCCTTTCTGAAGCCATTAAGAATGTTATGGTGGGTTTTCCCATTCCCACAGGTCTTAATGATACTATGGCACTGGCTATTCAAATTGACCGGCGGTTGCGGGAGCGCAAAACCGCAAATTCCCTCATGGTGTTGTCTGAACAGACACCTAATTCGGTGCAATGTGATAGAAAAACCGCAAATTCCCTCATGGTGTTGTCTGAACAGACACCTGATTTAATGCAATGTGATAGAATCCTGACTAGAAATGAGCGGAAAATTCATAGACGCCGGAATGGCTTGTGCTACTACTGTGGTGATTCTACACATGTTATCTCAGCATGCTCTAAACGTATAGCTAAGGTTGTTAGTCCTGTCACCGTTGGTAATTTGCAACCTAAATTTATTCTGTCTGTAACTTTGATTTGCTCACTGTCATCTTATCCTGTCATGGCATTTGTAGATTCAGGTGCTGCCCTGAGTCTCATGGATCTCTCATTTGCTAAGCGCTGTGGTTTTACTCTTGAACCATTAGAAAATCCTATTCCTCTTAGGGGTATTGATGCTACACCATTGGCAGCAAATAAACCGCAGTATTGGACACAGGTTACCATGTGCATGACTCCTGAACACCGCGAGGTGATACGTTTCCTGGTTTTACATAAAATGCATGATTTGGTTGTTTTAGGGCTGCCATGGTTACAGACCCATAATCCAGTCCTGGACTGGAAGGCTATGTCAGTCTCAAGTTGGGGCTGTCGTGGTATTCATGGGGATTCCCTGCCTGTGTCTATTGCTTCTTCTACGCCTTCGGAAGTTCCGGAGTATTTGTCTGATTATCAGGATGTCTTCAGTGAGTCTGAGTCCAGTGCACTGCCTCCTCATAGGGACTGTGACTGTGCGATAGATTTGATCCCAGGCAGTAAATTTCCTAAGGGAAGACTGTTTAATCTGTCGGTACCTGAACATACCGCTATGCGTTCATATATCAAGGAGTCTCTGGAGAAAGGACATATTCGTCCGTCTTCTTCCCCTCTTGGTGCGGGATTCTTTTTTGTGGCAAAAAAGGACGGATCTTTGAGACCTTGTATTGATTATCGGCTTTTAAATAAGATCACTGTCAAATTTCAGTATCCTTTACCGCTGTTGTCTGACTTGTTTGCCCGGATTAAGGGTGCCAAGTGGTTCACCAAGATAGACCTTCGTGGTGCGTACAACCTTGTGCGCATTAAGCAAGGTGATGAATGGAAAACCGCATTCAATACGCCCGAAGGTCATTTTGAGTACTTGGTGATGCCTTTTGGGCTCTCCAATGCGCCTTCAGTTTTTCAGTCCTTTATGCATGACATTTTCCGGAAGTATCTGGATAAATTTTTGATTGTTTATCTGGATGATATTTTGGTTTTTTCTGATAATTGGGATTCGCATGTGGAGCAGGTCAGGTTGGTCTTTAAAATTTTGCGTGAAAATTCTTTGTTTGTCAAGGGCTCAAAGTGTCTCTTTGGTGTACAGAAGGTTCCCTTTTTGGGGTTCATTTTTTCCCCTTCTGCTGTGGAGATGGACCCAGTCAAGGTCCGAGCTATTCTTGATTGGACTCAGCCCTCGTCAGTTAAGAGTCTTCAGAAGTTCTTGGGCTTCGCTAACTTCTACCGTCGTTTTATCGCTAATTTTTCTAGCATTGTGAAACCTTTGACGGATATGACCAAGAAGGGCTCCGATGTAGCTAACTGGGCTCCTGCTGCCGTGGAGGCTTTCCAGGAGTTGAAACGCCGGTTTACTTCGGCGCCTGTTTTGTGCCAGCCTGACGTCTCACTTCCCTTTCAGGTTGAGGTGGATGCTTCGGAGATTGGGGCAGGGGCCGTTTTGTCGCAGAGAGGCCCTGGTTGCTCTGTTATGAAACCTTGTGCCTTTTTCTCTAGGAAGTTTTCGCCTGCCGAGCGAAATTATGATGTGGGCAATCGGGAGTTGTTGGCCATGAAATGGGCATTTGAGGAGTGGCGTCATTGGCTCGAGGGTGCTAAGCATCGTGTGGTGGTCTTGACTGATCACAAAAATCTGATGTATCTCGAGTCTGCTAAACGCCTTAATCCGAGACAGGCCCGCTGGTCATTGTTTTTCTCCCGCTTTGATTTTGTTGTCTCGTATTTACCAGGTTCAAAGAATGTGAAGGCCGATGCTCTTTCTAGGAGCTTTGTGCCTGATGCTCCTGGAGTCGCGGATCCTGTTGGTATTCTTAAAGATGGAGTTATCTTGTCAGCTATTTCTCCGGATCTGCGACGTGTGTTGCAGAGATTTCAGGCTGATAGGCCTGAGTCTTGTCCACCTGACAGACTGTTTGTCCCGGATAAGTGGACCAGCAGAGTCATTTCCGAGGTTCATTCCTCGGTATTGGCAGGTCACCCGGGTATTTTTGGCACCAGAGATCTGGTGGCCAGGTCCTTTTGGTGGCCTTCCTTGTCAAGGGATGTGCGGTCATTTGTGCAGTCCTGTGGGACTTGTGCTCGAGCTAAGCCTTGCTGTTCTCGTGCCAGCGGTTTGCTCTTGCCCTTGCCTGTCCCGAAGAGACCTTGGACACATATCTCCATGGATTTCATTTCTGATCTTCCGCTATCTCAGGGCATGTCCGTTATCTGGGTGATATGTGATCGCTTCTCTAAGATGGTCCATTTGGTTCCTTTGCCTAAGCTGCCTTCCTCTTCCGATCTGGTTCCTGTGTTTTTCCAGAACGTGGTTCGTTTGCACGGCATCCCTGAGAATATTGTGTCAGACAGAGGATCCCAGTTCGTTTCCAGGTTCTGGCGATCCTTTTGTAGTAGGATGGGCATTGATTTGTCGTTTTCGTCTGCTTTCCATCCTCAGACTAATGGACAGACGGAGCGAACCAATCAGACTTTGGAGGCTTATTTGAGGTGTTTTGTCTCTGCTGATCAGGACGATTGGGTGACATTCTTGCCGTTGGCTGAGTTTGCCCTTAATAATCGGGCTAGTTCCGCCACCTTGGTTTCGCCTTTTTTCTGCAACTCTGGTTTCCATCCTCGCTTTTCTTCGGGTCATGTGGAGCCTTCTGACTGTCCTGGGGTGGATTCTGTGGTGGATAGGTTGCAGCAGATCTGGAATCATGTGGTGGACAACTTGAAGTTGTCACAGGAGAAGGCTCAGCGCTTTGCCAACCGCCGCCGCGGTGTGGGTCCCCGACTACGCGTTGGGGATTTGGTATGGCTTTCTTCCCGCTTTGTTCCTATGAAGGTCTCCTCTCCCAAATTTAAACCTCGTTTTATTGGGCCTTACAAGATATTGGAAATCCTTAATCCTGTATCTTTTCGTCTGGATCTTCCTGTGTCGTTTGCTATTCACAATGTATTTCATAGGTCCTTGTTGCGGCGGTACATTGTGCCTGTAGTTCCTTCTGCTGAGCCTCCTGCTCCGGTGTTGGTTGAGGGCGAGTTGGAGTACGTGGTGGAGAAGATCTTGGATTCTCGCCTCTCCAGGCGGAGGCTTCAGTACCTGGTCAAGTGGAAGGGCTATGGTCAGGAGGATAATTCCTGGGTGGTCGCCTCTGATGTTCATGCGGCCGATTTAGTTCGCGCCTTTCATGCCGCTCATCCTGATCGCCCTGGTGGTCGTGGTGAGGGTTCGGTGACCCCTCACTAAGGGGGGGGTACTGTTGTGAATTTGCTTTTTGCTCCCTCTAGTGGTTACTAGTTTTTTGACTCTGGTTTTTCTGTCATTCCTTTTATCCGCACCTGGGTCGTTAGTTAGGGGTGTTGCTATATAAGCTCCCTGGACCTTCAGTTCAATGCCTGGCAACGTAGTTATCAGAGCTAGTCTGCTGTGCTCTTGTCTACTGATCCTGGTTCCAGTTATATCAGCTAAGTCTGCCTTTTGCTTTTTGCTATTTGTTTTGGTTTTGTATTTTTGTCCAGCTTGTTCCAAATCTATATCCTGACCTTTGCTGGAAGCTCTAGGGGGCTGGTGTTCTCCCCCCGGACCGTTAGACGGTTCGGGGGTTCTTGAATTTCCAGTGTGGATTTTGATAGGGTTTTTGTTGACCATATAAGTTACCTTTCTTTATTCTGCTATCAGTAAGCGGGCCTCTCTGTGCTAAACCTGGTTCATTTCTGTGTTTGTCATTTCCTCTTACCTCACCGTCATTATTTGTGGGGGGCTTCTATCCAGCTTTGGGGTCCCCTTCTCTGGAGGCAAGAAAGGTCTTTGTTTTCCTCTACTAGGGGTAGCTAGATTCTCCGGCTGGCGCGTGTCATCTAGAATCAACGTAGGAATGATCCCCGGCTACTTCTAGTGTTGGCGTTAGGAGTAGATATATGGTCAACCCAGTTACCACTTCCCTATGAGCTGGATTTTTGTATTCTGCAGACTTCCACGTTCCTCTGAGACCCTCGCCATTGGGGTCATAACAGTTGGGGACTTGGTGTGGTTGTCTTCTAGTTTTGTCCCTATGAAGGTCTCTTCTCCTAAGTTCAAGCCTCGGTTCATCGGTCCTTATAAGATCTTGGAGATTCTTAACCCTGTATCTTTTCGTTTGGATCTCCCAGCATCGTTTGCTATTCATAATGTGTTCCATCGGTCGTTATTGCGGAGGTATGAGGTGCCCGTTGTTCCTTCGGTTGAGCCTCCTGCTCCGGTGCTGGTGGAGGGAGAATTGGAGTATGTTGTTGAGAAGATCTTGGATTCTCGTGTTTCCAGACGTAAACTCCAGTATTTGGTTAAGTGGAAGGGTTATGGTCAGGAGGATAATTCCTGGGTGGTCGCCTCTGATGTTCATGCGACTGATTTGGTCTGCGCCTTCCATAGAGCTCATCCTGATCGCCCTGGGGGTTCTCGTGAGGGTTCGGTGACCCCTCCTCAAGGGGGGGGTACTGTTGTGGATTCTGTTTTTGGGCTCCCTCTGGTGGTTACAGCTGGTACTGGGTGACTTTGGTGGGTTGCGGTCTCTGGTTTCCACCTGTCCATCAGAGGCTGGGTGTTTCCTATTTAACCTGGCTTTCCTGTCATTCCCTTGCCGGCTATCAATGTATCAGTGTGTCTCTGTTACCTTTGCTACCTGCTCCTAGGCCTTCAAGACAAGCTAAGTCTGGATTTCCCTGTTTCATGTTTGCTTTCATGTTTTTAGTCCAGCTTGCAGATATGTAATTCTCTGCTGCTGGTTGCTCTAGTGGGCTGAAATTACCACTCATGTACCATGAGTTGGCACATGAGTTCAAATAATTTCAGGATGGTATTTTGAAGGGTTTTAAGCTGACCGCGCAGTTCACCTTTTGTATCCTCTGCTATCTAGCTTAAGCGGGCCTCATTTTGCTGAATCTGTTTTCATAACTACGTTTGTGCCTTCCTCTCATTTCACCATCATTATATGTGGGGGGCTGCTATTTCTGTGGGAATATTTCTCTGGAGGCAAGATAGGTCTGTGATTCTTCTGATAGGGGTAGCTAGATCTCCGGCTGGCGCGAGACGTCTAGAGTCCCCCCAGGAACGTTCCCCGGCTGCTGTTAGTTGAGTGTTGAGGTTCAGGATCGCGGTCAGCTCAGGTTCCATCACCCTAGAGCTCATCCTGTTTTTGCCCGTGTTATGTGTTTAATTCCCTGCCATTGGGAACATGACACCCTTCAAGGCATAAATTGTAGTAACTCATTCAAATATTAATACAGAGTAGTTGTGGTACTTCTACACTCATAAAGACTGCACACAGTGCAAAGCCTGTCAAAGATTACAAGTAGGGTCATTCATACACCAACTGGAGTATTAAAAAAATAAGAGATTGTAGTTCTTTCATTTTTACATTCATAAAGACTTTGAACAGAGTGCAAAGCCAGGAAAAATTTATAAGATGACTCATCCATAGACCCCTGAAAGGCAACAACTGGCAGGCTTCAGTATATTTTGTGTATTTTGTATATTTTGAATGTATAGTTGATTTATTCTTACATTCATGAAGGCTTTGCACATACCAGCAAAAAATTATAAGGAGGATCACCCAGTCATCCATAGACTTCTGAAAGGCCACAGCTGGTGGGCCTTATTTAATCACTCATTGAATCCATAAAAATTGTACAACTCTTTATTGGATTGTTATATACCACTGACATGTAATACAAATCATGTAATTCTCTATTGATAATAAATTCATTCCAGAACATTTATTGAATGCTTTTTTGCAATGTTTGATACCACCATAATGTAATACAGATCACGTAATTCCCTACAGATGACAATATAGTCAATTTTTTTAACCCCCAAATAAAGATTGTCCCTAGGCCTGGATAACTATTTTCTCCCTCCATTCAGAATTGTCCCTGAGCTGTGCTATGGTGCAAGTGAGCCGAACGTGGTGGTGCCAAATCTTTTATAAGCTCTGATGAGGTAATGCGGCGGGCCAAACACAGTAATGCCATTACAAAGATGGTTACTGCACTGCAGTGATTGAGAGTCAATCCCCACATGCCTATTACCTGTGTAACAGGTGCTAAATCTGCAGGGTGAGGATTCGAGCTTCAAATCTGAGCATCAGTCAATGCTCATCGAGTGCCAAACACATCAGAGCACCCAGATATTCGAGTGATATCCGAGTATCACCAAATACATTTGCTCATCCCTATTAACATTGAAATGCATTGGAGAAGCTTTGTAGTTTTTTTGTTTGCTTGAAAAATCACTTATGAAACATTAAAAACTGAAAAACTGAACAAACTATGATGAAACTCAGATCCAAAAGCACTGATGAACAAGGGTCCATGGTGGGGCATAACTATGTGGCTACCTGGTGTTTAATAAAGCCTCTGATGGTGAAGATAGGCTTGTGTGGCAGGTAGCCAACAGGATCCATTTCAGGGCAGTTCATGGTTCTGCAGCAGCTGACCCCAAAGGGCAGGATTGCAGAGATGGACTTCGGAGTCCTAGGCAGGATGGGCTCGGAGACACAGGACAGGTTCTGGTACCATGACATAGATGTAGACTCAGAGTTCCAGGCAGGTCCGGATCAGGAATACTGACAGACTGGTAACTGGTGCTTGTTCAGACAGGGCTGATACATGAATGTAAGGCAAAGGTATAGGTGCGGACAAGGCAGGTTCAGGTTCAGAGCAATAAGCTGGTAGTAGTTGGCAAAGCCCCAAAAAATGCAGGATTGCCTTTATGCCAGTTGGATACTGCCATTTATTGATGGAAGACAACTTCTCAGGAAAGTTGACTGTTTAACCCCTTTCTGCCATTGGACGTACTATTCCGTCCATGTGGGGTGGGCCCTAATTCCCAAGGACGGAATAGTACGTCCAGCACGATCGGCCGCGCTCACGGGGGGAGCGCGGCCGATCGCGGCCGGGTGTCAGCTGCCTATCGCAGCTGACATCCGGCACTATGTGCCAGGAGCGGTCACGGACCGCCCCCGGCACATTAACCCCCGGCACACCGCGATCAAACATGATCGCAGTGTGCCGGCGGTACAGGGAAGCGTCGCGCAGGGAGGGGGCTCCCTGCGGGCTTCCCTGAGACCCCCGGAGCAACGCGATGTGATCGCGTTGCTGCGAGGGTCTCCTACCTCCTATCCCTGCAGGCCCCGGATCCAAAATGGCCGCGGGGCTGCATCCGGGTCCTGCAGGGATTACTTCCGGGTGCCGTGCAGGCTGCAGATGAAAGCTGCAGCCTGCACGGCTGTAAGTGAGATCGGTGATCTGACAGAGTGCTGTGCACACTGTCAGATCAACGATCTGTAATGTCCCCCCCTGGGACAAAGTAAAAAAGTTAAAAAAAAAATTCCCACATGTGTAAAAAAAAAAGAAAAAAAAAATTCCTAAATAAAGAAAAAATATATATATATTATTCCCATAAATACATTCCTTTATCTAAATAAAAAAAATCAAACAATAAAAGTACACATATTTAGTATCACCACGTCCGTAACGACCCGACCTATAAAACTATATCACTAGTTAACCCCTTCAGTGAACACCGTAAAAAAAAAAAAAAAACCGAGGCAAAAAACAACGCTTTATTCTCATACCGCCAAACAAAAAGTAGAATAACACGCGATCAAAAAGACGGATAAAAATAACCATGGTACCGCTGCAAACGTCATCTTGTCCTGCAAAAAAGGAGTCACCATATAGCATCATCAGCTAAAAAATAAAAAAGTTATAGTCCTCAGAATAAAGCGATGCCAAAATAATTATTTTTTCTATAAAATAGTTTTTATCGTATAAAAGCGCCAAAACATAAAAAAATGATAGAAATGAGGTATCGCTGTAATCGTACTGACCCGAAGAATAAAACTGCTTTATCAATTTTACCAAACGCGGAACGGTATAAACGCCTCCCCCAAAAGAAATTCATGAATAGCTGGTTTTTGGTCATTCTGCCTCACAAAAATAGGAATAAAAAGCGATCAAAAAATCTCCCGTGCCCGAGCATGTTACCAATAAAAACGTCAACTCATTCCGCAAAAAACAAGACCTCACATGACTCTGTGGATTTAAATATGGAAAAATTATAGCTCTCAAAATGTGGTAACGCAAAAAATATTTTTTTGCAAAGAAAAGCTTCTTTCAGTGTGTGACAGCTGCCAATCATAAAAATCCGCTAAAAAACCCGCTATAAAAGTAAATCAAACCCCCTTCATCACCCCCTTAGTTAGGGAAAAATAAAAAAAATTAAAAAATGTATTTATTTCCATTTTACCATTAGGGTTAGGGCTAGGGTTAGGGCTAGGGCTAGGGTTAGGGCTAGGATTAGGGTTAGGGCTAGGGTTAGGGTTAGGGCTAGGGTTAGGGCTAGGGTTAGGGCTAGGGTTAGGGCTAGGGTTGGGGCTGGGGTTAGGGTTGGGGCTAGGGTTGGGGCTAGGGTTAGGGTTGGGGCTAGGGTTGGGGTTGGGGCTAGGGTTAGGGTTAAGGCTACAGTTAGGGTTGGGGCAAAAGTTAGGGTTAGGGTTGGGGCTAAAGTTAGGGTTAGGGTTTGGATTACATCTATGGTTGGGAATAGGGTTGGGATTAGGGTAAGGGGTGTGTCTGGGTTAGAGGTGTGGTTAGGGTTACCGTTGGGATTAGGTTTAGGGGTGTGTTTGGATTAGGGTTTCAGTTATAATTGGGGGGTTTCCACTGTTTAGGCACATCAGGGGCTCTCCAAACGCGACATGGCGTCCGATCTCAATTTCAGCCAATTCTGCGTTGAAAAAGTAAAACAGTGCTCCTTCCCTTCCGAGCTCTCCCGTGCGCCCAAACAGGGGTTTACCCCAACATATGGGGTATCAGCGTACTCGGAATACATTGGAGAACAACTTTTGGGGTCCAATATCTCCTGTTACCCTTGGGAAAATACAAAACTGGGGGCTATAAAATAATTTTTGTGGAAAAAAAATATTTTTTATTTGCATGGCTCTGTGTTATAAACTGTAGTGAAACAATTGGGGGTTCAAAGCTCTCACAGCACATCTAGATGAGTTCCTTAGGGGGTCCACTTTCCAAAATGGTGTCACTTGTGGGGGGTTTCTACTGTTTAGGTACATTAGGGCCTCTGCAAACGCAACGTGACGCCTGCAGACCAATCCATCTAAGTCTGCATTCCAAATGGCGCTCCTTCCCTTCCGAGCCCTCCCATGCGCCTAAACGGTGGTTCCCCCCCACATATGGGGTATCAGCGTACTCAGGACAAATTGGACAACAACTTTTGGCGTCCAATTTCTCCTGTTACCCTCAGGAAAATACAAAAATGGGGGCTAAAAAATAATTTTTGTGGGAAAAAAATGTTTGTTTTATTTTTACGGCTCTGCATTATAAACTTCTGTGAAGCAGTTGGTGGGTCAAAGTGCTCACTACACCTCTAGATAAGTTCCTTAGGGGGTCTACTTTCCAAAATGGTGTCACTTGTGAGGGGTTTCAATGTTTAGGCACATTAGTGGCTCTCCAAACGCAACTTGGCATCCTACCTCAATTCCTGTCAATTTTGCATTGAAAAGTTAAACGGCGCTCTTTCCCTTCCGAGCTCTCCCATGCGCCCAAACAGTGGTTTACCCCCACATATGGGGTATCAGCGTACTCAGGACAAATTGTACAACAACTTTTGGGGTCCAATTTCTTCTCTTACCCTTGGTAAAATAAAAAATTGGGGGCGAAAAATCATTTTTGTGAAAAAATATGATTTTTTATTTTTACGGTTCTGCATTATAAACTTCTGTGAAGCACTTGGTAAGTCAAAGTGCTCACCACACCTCTAGATAAACTCCTTAGGGGGACTACTTTCCAAAATGGTGTCACTTGTGGGGGGTTTCAATGTTTAGGCATATCAGGGGCTCTCCAAATGCAACATGGCGTCCCATCTCAATTCCAGTCAATTTTGCATTGAAGTCAAATGGCGCTCCTTTGCTTCCGAGCTCTGTTATGAGCCCAAACAGTGGTTTACCCCCACATATGGGTTATCGGCGTACTCAGGACAAATTGTACAACATCTTTTGGGGTCCATTTTCTCCTGTTACCCTTGGTAAAATAAAACAAATTGGAGCTGAAGTAAATTTTGTGTGAAAAAAAAGTTAAATGCTCATTTTTATTTAAACATTCCAAAAATTCCTGTGAAACACCTGAAGGGTTAATAAACTTCTTGAATGTGGTTTTGAGCACCTTGAGGGGTGCAGTTTTTAGATTGGTGTCACACTTGGGTATTTTCTATCATATAGACCCCTCAAAATGACTTCAAATGAGATGTGGTCCCTAAAAAAAATGGTGTTGTGAAAATGAGAAATTGAAAAAAATTTTGGTTCCAAAATTGTGCTGATGTAGAGTAGACATGTGGGAAATGTTACTTATTAAGTATTTTGTGTGACATATCACTGTGATTTAATTGCATAAAAATTCAAAGTTGGAAAATTGCAAAATTTTCAAAATTTTCGCCAAATTTCCATTTTTTTCACAAATAAACGCAGGTAATATCAAAGAAATTTTACCACTATCATGAAGTACAATATGTCATGAGAAAACAATGTCAGAATCACCGGGATCCGTTGAAGCGTTCCAGAGTTATAACCTCATAAAGGGACAGTGGTCAGAATTGTATAAATTGGCCCGGTCCATAACGTGCAAACCACCCTTGGGGGTGAAGGGGTTAAAGATACATTTCTCAAATTTGTGGTACAGATGATTCTCCCTAATTCTCGGTCAGACCTGGCAGATGTTCATTCTATGAGAGGGCAGATCTAGAGAGAGGACCACGATATCCAGATGAATCACTACACAAGAGTAAATGAAATCTGTGAAGATGTCGTTCATGAACTCTTGGAAGACAACTGGGGCGTTTTTGAGCTAAACCTTCATAACATGGTATTCACAGTGACCGTCTTGGGAGTTGAAAGTCATCTTCCACTTGTCTTCTTGATGCATGCAAATCAGATTATATGCTTCTCTCAGATTGAGCTTGGTGAAGATTTTGGCACCTCTAAGACAATCAAAGAATTCTGGAGTAGGTGACAGCAGATATTTGTTTTTGATCATGATCTGGTTGAGGCCACTATAATTTATACAAGGCTAGGGAGATCCATCCTTCTTCTTAACAAAGAAAAAACAGCTCCTGCAGGTGAGGACATCTTCTGAATGAGTCCCCTTGAAAGATTTACCTTGATGTACTCAGACACGGCTTGGGTCTCAGTCTCAGTCTCAGACAGAGGGTACATGAGCTCGAGGAAGTGAAAATCCCAGGAGCAGGTTAATGTGACAGTCAAACGGCATATGTGTAAGTAACTAGTGATGAGAGAATATACTCGTTACTCGAGATTTCCCAAGCACGCTCGGGTGTCCTCCGAGTATTTTTTAGTGCTCGGAGTTTTAGTTTTTAGCACCGCAGCTGAATGATTTACATCTGTTAGCCAGCATAAGTACATGTGGGGGTTGCCTGGTTGCTAGGGAATACCCACATGTACTTATGCTGGCTAACAGATGTAAATCATTCAGTTACGGTGCTAAAAACTAAATTTCCGAGCACTAAAAAATACTCAGAGGACACCCGAGCATGCTCGGGAAATCCAGAGTAACGAGTATATTCGCTCATCACTATAAGTAACATCTCTATTTCCTTCTTGTCAAAGACGTCAGTGTATGAACAGTAAGCTGGTGGCAAACCCAACTAGCTAGATAGAGTCATCGATGGTCAAACAGGACATATAGGGACAAGACACTTCTTATGACAAGCCAATCCCCAATGAAGAACTTCACTGGATCTCCAGTCTAGAAAAGGTTCATGGAGACATAGTCATGTTAGGAAGCCGACAGAACACAATCTTCTCCTAATGCAGAACTCCTATCTGAAATTCCATCTGCTCAGTAACAAAATGCATGACTTTGGATAGAGTCTTTCCATCAAAAGATGGCACCATAAAAATTACTCTGAAAGTCTAGGACAAGAATCTGGTACTGATCCATTACAGCCTACTGCATGAGGTTTTCAAGCAGCACCAGAATCTAGGTAGTCTGCCTCAGTGAACGGGTTGTCTCCACTTTGCATAGATATGGATAGAGTCAATCGTAGAGAGGAATTATTTTCATCCAGATTAGCCTTTCCAAGCCCTAGGCTTGCAATTCTCCTGACTTTCTTGGACAATGTGTTCCTTGCCACCACAGTAGTAGGATAATCCATAGACACAATGGTGTTTCTGTCATTACTCGGAGAGCATGACACAGTCCATGGGCATTGGTTCAGGGGAGACAGCTGACACAGTTGGCTGGGGAATGAATGACCTCTGGAAGGATGGAACAGATAAAGCTATTTTCTTTCATGTTCCACCTCTCTGGAGTGTTCTTGGTACCTGAGGTTAATATTAATAGCCTGGGAAATTAGGTCGAGAAAGGTAGTAGGGATATCACGGCCAGCCAGTTCATGTTTAATATTTCCAGACAAACCCTCCCAGAAGGCTGCTAACAGTGCCTTGTTGTTTCAGTTGAGTTCAAAAAACAGCGTATGGAACCGGATTGCAAACTGACCCACAGTCAAACTACCCTGATGCAATCTAAGGAGATGCGAAAGAGGTGACATTGCCTGACTCGCCAAAGACCTTGTGGGACCCTGGAAGGTCTGCAGATCTGAGGTCACAGAATCCCCTCTCTCCCATAAGGGGTCTAGCCATGTAAGCCCTTCTCTTACTAGATACATACAAACGAAAGAGAGCAGTTCACCAGCGAAGACAAATCCAATTAAAATTGAAAAGCGCACTGATCACCATGAAAGTCCACAATTCATAAACAATGCGTTTCAGCTAGAAGACATAACCATGGTATACCATGGTTAAAGCTTCTAGCTGAAAGGCGTTAGTTATGTACTGTTGACTTTCATGGTGACCAGTACATTTTTACATTTTTTATTAGTTTAATAAATAATTTTTTTTCAGTTTTTACTACTTTAATAAAGTTTTTTTCCACTGTTAATTGGATTTGTCTTTGCTGGAGAACCATCCTCTTTTTTTTGGTTACTGCTATCACGTCCCATATTGATACGGCTCCGTGCGATTATCCCTGTCTAACCAGAGTGCATCTGAATGTGTTGAGCTGACTTTCCTTGTCCATATACCTCTTTTATTTCTCTCCTTCTAGATGGGATGTTAGAATTGCCACTTTTTCACAATCAGAGTAAAACTTGTGAACCAACAGTTCATAGTACAGTCTGCACTGATTGGTGAACCCACTGTATTACTTAGGATATCTGTTATAACATAGTATAGCAGAGAAATGAAAACCATTTTCACGTACATGGACAACAGCTGCTAAGGTTGTTGCAGCTTTATCAGATGCTGGTACACAGGAGGCAGCTGGCATCAGTGCTTTTAAACAGGTGTTAACCGACCTCAAGTATGTTAAAATTTGATCCTGCTGCTCACGTTGCTGGGACATCTCCTGGTACAACTCAGGGAGAGAAGAAGTACTGGAACCACAAGGAATACATAGCCTGACCAAACAGTCACGCTAGTGCATGTGTAACCACTGCACCATGGGTCAGGCTTACCCTGGAGAGTCGTAACTAAGCAGGTACCTGGTGTTCACTAGAGCCTCTGAAGGTGAGGATAGGCTTGTGCAGCAGGAAGCCACCTGGTACTACTCCAGGGGAGTCTACGATACTGCAGCAGCTGAACTCAAAGGACAGAATTGCAGAGATTGACTTCAGAGTCTCAGGCAAGATGGGATCGGAGACACAGGACAGGCTCTGGTACTGAGACGTATATATAAAGTCGGAGTCCCAGGCAGGGCCAGATCATGAATACTGACGGACTGGTAACTGGAGCTTGTTCAGACAGGACTAATACAGGAATACAGGGCAAAAGTATAGGTGGGGACAAGACAGGTTAAGGTTCACAGCAAGGTACAGACAGGGCAGGGTCAGGAACAGGTACAGACAGTGCAACTTTTGTATCACAAAATGGGAAAGCAGGGTGCTAGTTCAGACAGGAATAGATACGTGTACTGTTCAGATAGCACGACTTCTGGATACAAGACAGATACAGGAAAAGGGACCTGACAATGTTCTTAGCAGGTTGCAGACTAACTAAGGACTGATGTTGTCAGACATCTCCCAACAGATGCAGGCTCTTCAAGTATTAAATGCCTGCCAGCTGTTGGCTGGGGACACAATAAGAGGCTGCACGCTGCCTTCAAAAATTTGTACAAGCCTATTCCCAGATAGAAAATATGGTTGGTTCTCCAAGATTTTTAGACAACCTGTCTAGCTCCTTCGCAGCTAAACACTGTATGGAAATAGAGTGTACCAGACCATCTTTGTAAAATATATAATGTATACAGGTAATATGGTCACCTGAATGAGTCTTGTAGCACAACTTCTCTGAAATCTCAGTAACAGTTGCTGCTTTCCCCATGCTGGGGGACAAATTCCACTAGGTTGCTTGAAATAAAAGACAATTCATGGTTTTGCCAAAAACTGTGAATTATTTTTTTTTCTTCGTGTTCGTTCACAAGCATACATAGAAGAAAATAATTTTGCATAGACGAATTGATATTTTGAAGGCGATGAGCACAAAGGGTCATGCTAAATATTGATTTGATCTAGATCTAGATTTCTCTTTTGTCCATTCACTTTGCATTTTGTGAATGCTAAACATTTTGTATTAACCTTTCTATTTTTCTAGTTTTCAAAGCATTCTTACTTTGCGGCATTTTGTCCACACCTTCAGAAAACTTTAGCACAATATTATATATTGAGATAAATTTTAAAATCTTCCTTTCTTGTTAAGGTAGTTATCAAATGCTCTACTTTTAGATGTGCACTACTCCCCTACCTTACGGCTTTCTACTTTCCATAGGTTGGTACTCTCCTGATTGATTGACAGTTTGGGCCAGCAGCATCAGGAAACTTCTGGCTCAAAATGTGTGCTCTCAAATACTACAACAAAGGTCCACGTCCAGCAATCTGTCCAGCATTGGAGCTGCCCTTACAAGCTATGTAGAGAAATGATCGTAAGCACTGTGCTCATTGCCTAGAAGATGGGATATAGCTGATAGACTATAGTGTAGATATGACTTTTGATAACAACTTATTTGCAAATTTCCTTGCTATTACAAAAACTTTGCAATTTTAAAAATGAGTATATAATAGTAAATACTAAATAGCAAAATGAGAACAGGTGATCAGATTTATCTGTGGAAGATCAAATTTGAGTTGAATTTCCCACACTGGTACAGCATCACGGAATGGGCTAATGTTATATTATGCAGAAAAGGGGGCTTCACCATAATAACCAGCAGCTATGACATCACATCCCAGATACCAAGTGGATTATCACGCCATTTATATGTAAGTGCTCAGTACACACTTGGTTCATCTCCTGAGACCTCAATCTGTTCATGTGCTGCCTCAGGCAGCCATTTTATAGAAGCCCACCCTAGGGAAATCAATTTAAAGAGGGTTCTGCTGACCACCAATATTATGATAAAGTGTTTTTGTTGTCATGGATACTTTACTATTTTAAATAATTTTCAATAAATGTAAGCCTTCATTGGAAGTTGGACTTTTTTCTTCATTAGTTTCCTGTCAAGCAGTCCATTAGAGTCCATTCTTCCACAAGCTTTTTACAAGGTGAGCTGGTTTTTCTTTTCTCTTTCTATATTTTATGAAAGCTCAGGACCCACAGCCTTTCACCAATAGGACACACTCTCCTCCCAGACCTGGGCCCGCAGCATTGACCCACTCCTGTCGCTCCCGGTCTCCTGCAGCAGCGACCCTTCCTCTTGTGACCCACTCCACTGCAGCTGCCCCCTGGAAAGCTACCTTAGGATTATAGGAGGCAAATTTTTGGGAAAAAAGTGCTTTTATAATCCAAAAAATAAGGTACTCACAATTAATGTGATCGGTCAAATAACTAAGAAGTTTTCCTCATCTCTGCGAGGAATCTCTTCTACACAAAATATTCATTATTAAGCTTTGAAAGAAAAGTTCCAAATCTTAGAGTTTTTTGATTGTCCCTGAACCTAAACTAAATATGCTTTTTACAGCAGTGCTAGCCATGCAGATAATGAATAAATTGGAAAAAAATGAAATTATAATGCTTTTCAAACGCAGGTGCCCTTTTATGTAAAATATTTTGTTAGAATGCTACACTACTTAATGGAAATGTGTATATGATATTGCCAGAAGCTACATATAATTAACTGTTCATTTTGTAATTCCTCTTGACTTTGTGAATGCCCTAAGGTAAGAAAGCTGTTGCATATCTTAGAATTAATTATTCTTTGACTGGAATGATAAAGCGTGCATAATTCAACAGGATAAAGGCTAAAAGTACTCACTGTACTTTTGGATGATTATATAAAAAGATGTAATACTCGCTTTGTAAATCTGTAAGTAGTGTGTGGTCTCATCATGTTTACACAATGTTACAGTAAACTATCTAGAATGCATTTTTATTAAATATTAGATGTTTGTGATCTTATTAGGGAAAGCTCCATTGCTATAGGATATGGGAATATTGGCTGCAACATATGGCATGTTGTGTCCATAGTTGCCCAATTACGGTTTTAATCTGACTAATAAAAGTGCTTGGGGGTAATTACTGCATCTGTGGACATAAGCTGTTTGTCTCGCTTGTACTAGAAATGTTTCCCTAATCTTTAGAATCACAATGTATCCTATTTTTAATGAAATCTCAGCCTTGATGTTGTATAATGGCTCAGTGGCTGTGTATAATGGCATAGTATGACTTTAAAAGTGATGCATTAGCTCTGTTGTCTACATGTTATTGGTCTGAAAATAATTTGAGGAGGTGCTGCAGTTTCTTGAGCCTGTGTAGCCACAATATATTGAATCCTGAATCAAATCAGACCTGCATTTGATCGATCACAGCCTGGAATCAGTCTATATATTTATTAGCTAGTTATACTGTAAGTTAGCAATGACAATAAGATATTGGAAGCTCCTGAAAGGGCTTCCAGAGACAGGCGTGGAGCAAGTCATTTTATATGGCAGGTCCCAGCGGAGCCCTGGCATTCACCCTTGAACCCTTTATATTGATCTGAACTAACACAAGACCCCCTGGGTTGAATCCATATAGAATAGAGTGGCTGCTGGCTGATGGAGCTGGCTGGCAGAGGATAATCACAAAGCTTGGTAAGTATAAAAAGGTCAGAATCAGAAAGAAATTGCAAAGCAGTAGCATAGTTAAGCACAAGCTAAGGTCAAGGATTCAAATAACATAACAAGTCAGAGCAGTGCAAAGACCTGAATCAGAGTCAGTAACTCCTACAGTGGCATGTAAAATTTCGAGCACTCCTGGTTGAAATAACTGTTGTTGTGAACAGTTAAACAAGTTAAAGATTAAGTGACCTAAAAAGCCTAAAGTTAAAGATGACACATTTCCTTCATTTTTTAGGGAAAAAAAATGTCATCTTTTACATTTTAAAAATTATAAAAAGGAAAATGGGCCAATGCTAGCGCACCCTGTATCATAGCTTGTAAACATTTTTTGTAGCCAGCCATACTTATTTAGCTGGATCCGTCCTTCGGGAGGAGAGAGAGAATGATTTGTATGGAAAAAGCTTTGAAAACCGGATCCAGGCGCCGGATTCATTGTTTCACACCGCCGGACAAAAAAAAACGTTGCAGTGGACATTTTCTCCGTCTGCCGGAAATGACTATTTGGACGCATCTAGAAAAAAACGGATGAAACATCTGGCCATCAGGCACAATCCAGCGCTAATACAACTCCATGGGAAAAAAACAGATCCGGCGTAAAAAAAAAGGCGTAAAAAAAAAAACGGATTTGGTTTTTCAAAAAATTGCCGGATTGTGCCTGAAACAAAAAGCCTGATGTGTGAAAGTATACTTAATGGAAATTTCTTTATCTATCGTAATGTTTTATTGCAATATGTATTATAATAATTTGCTTGCGCAACAAGATATTAATATACAAATTCTTTAATCACTATTGGACAGTACTATATGTAATTTCTAAAACGTTCTTTTATACAAACATTTAATAGTGACTGTTCCAATTTTACTTGCTATTTATTATTGAATTACTGTATTTAATCTATAATGTTTATTCAATTATTCATACCCTTGTGTTGATTCCAGCACTTTCATTGCCACTTGGTGGCCTTTTCCTTGTTGTGTTCATGAATGTTATGTGATGATCTTATAAAATAATAAACTATATCTTGTTTTCAAGAAATGAAGTGTGTATCATGTGTTTAGGTTTATAGTGATTGGTGGATACACGTCAGCTTTGATTATACTTCTTTGTATGATATATATGGATTAAGAATTTGTTGAAATTTCATTGAATCCATTCTTACCTCTATTTGTAAAATGTTAGCCCATACCATTGACTGCAACGCAACCCCAAAGCATGATTAATCTACCTCCATGCTTAATGATTGTCGATGTTAGGGCTAGCGGAACGCACAGAGTAATAGAAAGATAGATACGAGGTGCGTTCGCAGCCCGGGGTCCATCATGCAGAAATACCTGCTGGAAAGTAATGGCGGATGGACACTGAGCTCACACGTGGGTTAAACTTCACCCCGTGTGAAATGGAAGCAAGCTCTGTTGCCTCACAGAGTCGCGCTGTACACAGAAACTATTACCCTAACTAGGGTCGTGCTTGCTCTGGAACTATTCTGTGCTAACCGCACACATGAAGGAACCAGATGCTAAGCCAATGCTAATTGCCCCCACTGACGCTATCTGCCTGCCTGAGTGTACAGTCCCAAGGCTAAACAGACTCACACCACATATATACAGAGTGGTAGAGTATCCACTGGCATACGCCAAACACAATTGATACTAACGCATGGCCATGCGGCCATGCGAACCTTTTATAGTTGCAGCTCTTCAGGACCTTCCTAGTGGACCAATAGGAGCTGCTACAGGACCTGAGCGTGTGACCCCTGACCTCCAATGAGAGGTCCTCCCAGGGCATGCTCAATATGGGAAAAGCAGGACTTAAGGTACCTTCACATGAAGCGACGCTGCAGCGATAGCGACAATGATGCCAATCGCTGCAGCGTCGCTGTTTGATCGCTGGAGAGCTGTCACACAGACCGCTCTCCAGCGAACAACGATGCCGAGGTCCCCGGGTAACCAGGGTAAACATCGGGTTGCTAAGCGCAGGGCCGCGCTTAGTAACCCGATGTTTACCCTGGTTACCAGCGTAAAAGTAAAAAAAACAAACAGCACATATTCACCTGCACGTCCCCTGCCGTCCGCTTCCTGACACTGACTGAGCTCCGGCCCTAACAGCACAGCGGTGACATCACCGCTGTGCTTTTACTTTCACTTTAGGGCCGGCGCTCAGTAAGTGTCAGGAAGCAGACGCTGGGGGACGCGCAGGTGAGTATGTACTGTTTGTTTTTTTTACTTTTACGCTGGTAACCAGGGTAAACATCGGGTTACTAAGCGCGGCCCTGCGCTTAGTAACCCGATGTTTACCCTGGTTACCAGTGTAAAACATCGCTGGTATCGTTGCTTTTGCTGTCAAACACAACGATACACGGCGATCGGACGACCAAATAAAGTTCTGAACTTTATTCAGAGACATCACAGCAGGATCCTGATCGCTGCTGCGTGTCAAACTAAACGATATCGCTAGCCAGGACGCTGCAATGTCACGGATCGCTAGCGATATCGTTACAAAGTCATTTCGTGTGAAGGTACCTTTAGTCCCAGAAAGGCCTGCTCGCTGCTGATCAGTGCTGGCTACAGAGGCAGGGCCTGGAAAGGCAGCAGTAACAATTCGCACAGTATCAGGTTGAGCCAGACGCTGGGACCGATGTCTCTGCTGAGCAGGTTCCATTGTGGCTGGAGGAGAATGGGATACCGCAGCAGACATGGCTTGAGATTCCCCCTGTGTAGTGGTGGGAACTTGACACCTAACAGTCGAGATGTACTTTTCCTGAAATTCTGTGCCGTTTTTAATTCAAAAATACTTTTGGACAAAAAGTTCTATTTTCACCTCATCGGTCCATCTGTCCACATTTTCAAAAATGCATCAGACTTGTTTAGATGTTCTTTTGCATATTCCAGAAGCTGAATTTTATGGTGAGGATGCAGGAGGGAGAGGCTGCCTTCTGATGACTCTTCCATAAAGGCCATATTTGTGCAGGTGTCTCTGAACAGTAAAACAATGTACCACAACTCCAGAGTCTGCTAAATCTTTCTGAAGGTCTTTTGCAGCCAAAAAGGGTTCTGATTTGCATCTCTAGCAGTTATACGAGCAGCTCTCACTGAAATTTTGCTTGGTCTTTCAGACCTTATCTTGACCTCCACTGTTCCTGTTAACTATCATTACTTGATTACATTTCAAACTGAGAAAAGGGCAACTTGAAAACGCTTTGCTATCTTCTTATAACCTTCTCCTGAATTGTGGGCCTCCACCACTTTAATTTTCAGAGTGCTAGGCAGCTGCTTAAAAGATCCCATGGCTGCTGTTTTTTGGCACAAGGTTAGAGGAGGCTGGGTTTTCATAAAGCTGGAAAATTTGCGGCACCTGGCCTTTCCTAATAATGATAGTGAGCAAACCATAACCCTAACAGGTTAATTAAGGCTTAAAACCTTTGTCAAAGTTATCTGAGCACACAAATCTCCAAAGGTACCCAACCTTTTGCATCAGCTCATTTTCCTGTTTGTAATTTTAAAATGTAAAATATGACTTTATATATTTTTTTGACTAAAATATAAGGGGAATGTGTCATTTTAACTTTAGGCATTTTAGAGATCATTTCATCTATAACATGATTAACTGTTCACAATTTCAGTAATTTCGACCAGGGGTACCCAAACCTTTATTTTTTACAAAGTAGGGAACTAGGAATTTAAAAAGTGAGTAGCCTTGTCTAATGGTCAGTGCAGTGAATTGAAGAGACAACAATGTTAATGAATTAACCCACAAGCTATCTATCTAGACCAGTGCTCCCCAACTCCAGTCCTCAAGGCCCATCAACAGATCATATTTTCAGGATTTCCTTTGTATTGCACAGGTGATGCAATTATCACCTGGGCAAGACTAAGGAGATCCTGAAAACATGAACTGTTGGTGGGCCTTGAGGACTGGAGTTGGGGACCCCTGATCTAGACGATAATACAAATCTCCGAATGCTAAATAGAACTGCTCCTTTGTTTCCCCACATTGCTTGCAAAAAGGCCGGGGTCACACTAGAGAAAAATACGGACAACTGAGAGGCGCAAAAACTACGCATTGCACTCGGACCAATGTTTCTCTATGGGGCATCTCCCATCAGCCCTATATTTCTCAGCCGTATTTTACTGGCTGAGAAAATCGCAGCATGCTGCAATTGTCAGTGTATTCCTCCAAAAATATGCCAATGCAAGTCTATGGGGGTGAGAAAAATACAGATTACACACGGACCAGCAGTGTGACTTGCGAGAAATATGCTGAAGTGTTTATTCACAATAGAAGGAGAATATAATTTTAAAAGGAAAATATACACACATACAAGAAAACAAGGTTAGGACAAGTATGCATATTTTTAACTTTAATGAATGCATAATAATGTTATTATAAAAAAATATGTTTTTCATTCCTTTGGATTTTCTTATTTCTAGAGTGCAGTGAAACAAAGCAAACAAAACTAGACTCAGCTCAGTGATGTCCTCTAAGAAGAGCTCAGCTTGCTTTTTGCAATTTGTAATTATTAAAGAAAATTGCATTAATTAGTGCTTCAACTAATACTTCTTTGAGAGTAAATTAACAAAAGACCTGACTACACTAATAAACACTATAGGAGTTTAAAATATTCAACCTATTCTGGCATTTTTAGAGTTTTACTGTATATTTTTTAGGTTTCTTTTTTTTTGTGAAACACAAAGGAAATGTATTGTACTATACACAACAAGAAGAACAGTACAGACATGTTATGTTCTTTAGTCCATAGAGTTTTGTGTGATGGATTGACAAAAGTAATAAAAGTAAATAAAGTGTGTTTGTGGGAAAGATAAAGGTAGAATTTATTATAGCAGCTTATTAAAAAGAAAATGTTCTCATATTGAGTTATTTCAGATATTGAACTGCTGTATAAAATGCACCATTCTGAGGACAATAGTCAACTCATCTGAACCTCAATTAATGAATCTATAGTACAATATGTACTGATAGTGTTTAAAAAATGTGAATTTTAATATTGTTGTGATATAATGATCAGTGCATTTTTATAAAGAGGTGATTGAATTGATTTGCCATTTTTGCAACTGATGGATTTATTTATTGATATTAGCTTTTTGGAAAAGAAGAGAATTATTGTAGAAGCACACAAGGATATTTTCCATCAATGCACCCTTTCCCTAATGGTATGTGAACACGGCAAGTATTTGGTGCCAAAATTTCTCCACCATTTCTGTGTTTTTTTTAATTGCTTTTTTGGTGCAGATTTTTCCCAACTCATTAGTATGGCCGGGGTCACACTTGCAACTGCAATGTGAGAATCTCGCATAAGTGTCTCACCTCAATACCCGGCACTGCCACGGGCTCTCGGGACCTTAGTGTGTGGCTGCATGTATTTCTATGCAGCTGAATGCTCTGGTCCTGAGTGCCAGCGGCAGTGGCGGGTATTGAGGCGAGAGAATCCCGCGAGTTTCTCACATTGCATTTGCAAGTGGGACACCGGTGTATGGGTGATATCTGCTGCAAAAATGTTGAAAGAACTGGCATGCTACAGATTTAAAACTGCACCAAAACTGCAAGTCACAAAGAAATAACTTTTTTATGAGATGTCAGGATTCTCATTCACTTTGCTGGCATCGGGAAACCCTTCTGGTTTTATGACAAATCTGCACTGAAAAAAACAGCAAAAATGCAGCATTAGCGCAACATGTGCACACAGCCTTATTGTGTCTACAGTCTAACCATTTTTTTGCATTTACTCAGACACAATTTTGGTTTTAACATTTCACCCTGCATTTTATTCCTTTATGCTCTGCTGTAAATCCCATGATACATCAGTGTACGATCGTATGGGCAGCTAGTTATCATTGGAGCATTTAAATTCACTTGGATGAGAAAAGAGAATATTAATATACAGTCAGGGAGGCTGAATCTGAATTATTGTGATTTACATTTTTAATTGTGTAAAAAGAGATGAATGGATTGATCCATGCTGATTCGAGTTCTAGTCGAAGTTCCTGAAATGCTGCAGTTTCACAAAAATGCAAACATTTGGGATTCAGTTCGAGGCTCACTAAAAACTAAAACTTGCTGGTCATTATTTCCCACACTGTTGAAGCCTTGGAGAGCAGGCTAATATCATTGTCTGTGGCCATGCAGACCTCCACCTAATGTTCTGCAGCTATGACATCTTATGGATTATCATACCTGGTACAGTGGTGGTCATTACCTGGAACATCTCAGATCAGCGTATCACAGTAGAGCACAGTTTGTACGACAGAGTTGTTTTCCATCTCTAGAGTGACTGAATTAAGGCCCCGTCACACATAGCGAGATCGCTAGCGAGATCGCTGCTGAGTCACAAGTTTTGTGACGCAACAGCGACCTCAGTAGCGATCTCGCTATGTGTGACACGTACCAGCGATCAGGCCCCTGCTGCGAGATCGCTGGTCGTGTCGGAATGGCCTGGGCCGTTTTTTGATCGTTGAGGTCCCGCTGACATCGCTGAATCGGTGTGTGTGACACCGATCCAGCGATGTCTTCACTGGTAACCAGGGTAAACATCGGGTTACTAAGCGCAGGGCCGCGCTTAGTAACCCGATGTTTACCCTGGTTACCCAAAAAAACAAACAGTACATACTCACCATCTGATGTCCGTCAGGTCCCTTGCCGTCCGCTTCCTGCTCTGACTGAGATCCGGCCGTACAGTGAGAGCAGATCACAGCAGTGACGTCACCGCTGCGCTCTGCTCTCACTTTACGGCGGCTCAGTCAGAGCAGGAAGCAGACGGCAAGGGACCTGACGGACATCAGATGGTGAGTATGTACTGTTTGTTTTTTTGGGTAACCAGGGTAAACATCGGGTTACTAAGCGCGGCCCTGCGCTTAGTAACTCGATGTTTACCCTGGTTACCCGGGTGCTGCAGGGGGACTTCGGCATCGTTGAAGACAGTTTCAACGATGCCGAAGTCGTTCCCCTGATCATTGGTTGCTGGAGAGAGCTGTCTGTGTGACAGCTCCCCAGCGACCACACAGCGACAAAACAGCGACGCTGCAGCGATCAGCATCGTTGTCTGTATCGCTGCAGCGTCGCTGTGTGTGACGGGGCCTTTAGTCTATCTCTCCTGTAGAGTGCAGCATTTTATGGTCAGCAAGGTCCTGTTGCTCTTTCTCTCTTATCTGTTGAGTGAAAGCTCTTATGATCAGCAGGAGTCTCTTTCTCTCTCCAATGCAGAATTAAATGAAAGCTCTTATTGTCAGTCGGGGTACTGTCTCTCTCCTTTAGAGTTTATACTTTTATGGACTGTGAGGTCCTCTCTCTCTCTGTAGAGAGTAAGCTCCTATGGTTGGTGGGGTTTTCTAGCTTTTTCCTGTCGAGTTTAAGCTCTTATGGTCAGCATGGTACTCTATCTCTCTCTCTCTTCCCTCTACTTCGTGTATTTTCTGAGCAATTATAAACTTTGCAGTGTTGATATTTTGCAAATTTATTAGCTGCAAATCTAATTTTTTGGGAAAATCTGGTAAGGATGGTGAACTTGAATATTTTTAAATGATCTGCTTAACTGTAGAGCTGTGTAATCATCATCAGTAATGTTGATTAGAGTTTCTGTCCTTTTAGTCTCTTATAAAACTTCTGTGTGGCAAAGTAGAGTTTCATTATACAGGTAGTTTTGGTGATTGCGCTTGAGAGAACATAAAGTCATGTACGAGTTCACAATGTGTTCAAAAGACCTAACTGAAGAGAAGGAATCTTTCAATTTTCAGATAGACAAGAAAAAACTTAAAAGGTAATACTAGTTGAATCATATACTGTGTATTGGGGAACTCTAAACATAATTAAATCTTTTCTAGAGTGCTTCTTTAAGCATTGTATCATGCATTTTATTTCAGTTTCATTAAATAGAAAATTTAAATTAATGTTAATAGAAAAGAAAAAATGGTGCAGATTATACTAAACCTCGGGTGTGATGTAAATTTAGACTAGAAAGAAAATATGGCAACAGAATCTTATCTAGCTCGTACCCATTTGATGTGGTTTTAAACATTCTTGCATAACTTTTCTTTCAATTCAACATATACATGAGATCGTTACACATAGGTGTGGTCTATTTCAAGGGAGGAGTCAAAGTTATGCAGCTATCTTTGCTTATACTGTAAGTCTTCAGATGTAAATCCGGTAATGATGGTAGTAAGATTTGTAGCATGAAATTCAACTTCTATATGGTTGGAATAGTACATGCAAGAAAAAAGAAGGCACTCACCGATCTAAAAGTTGGCAATCTTTATTCAATCATAATTTAAAAAATTAATGGCCGGGGGAGTGAGGAAAGGAGCTCATGCGAGCAGGAGCAAACAACGGCCGTTTCGCACTGTGCTTGCGCTTCTATGGGTCAGCATGCTTTTAGATCGGTGAGTGCCTTCTTTTTTCTTGCATGTGTTATTGGAATTGTCTGCTTCATTCTGAAGAGCACCCAATCTGAACATATGTGGCTGGCAGTATAATGACTGTTGATTAACACCTGGCTCCAGGAGTGGAGCAGCCTTAGCTTTGTTCAGACAGTGCCGTTTTTTTTTGTCTTTTTTGTCTATTCTATATGGTTGGTCTTACAGTTTCATCATTCAGAGACATAGTTTGAGTGAGGTTAGTGAGGGCGATATTCCTGCAGTTGGGTGATAGACTTGTCAAGAAGTCTGCATTTATTAAAGTACCGTGAAGCACTGATTTCTGAATTAAATTTTGTTTTCGGACTGTGGTCACAAAGTGGAGTTTCTTTGCAGAGTATTATAATGTGAGAAAGTTCAGCAAGCATAGTGCAATATATTTTTCTCTAAATGTCAAATCCATACTTCTTACAATACCACATATTAGGCTGAACTTTTAAAACAAGCATTGCAGTGATTTGCTTAGCTCTGTATTCTACTAATGGACACTGTAAAGGTTTGAGGGCTTATTTTCACTCAAAGACACAGATATGTAAATGAAATACGGGGAAAGAACTCACCTTTCAGCATTTGTCCTTTTTGGTAATTTAAAAAGGATTGGCATCTAGTTTTACAGCACTGTTTAACATTCTTTAACTTTATATCTACCTTTTGATGTGAATTTCAGGTTCAATATTAAAATCCTGACCCCCCTACAAAAAAAAATATTTCAGAACATTAGACAGGACAGAATTTCAGATCTGTTTAGACTCAGGAGATTTTCATGCACGTAAATAAAAAAAAAATACTCATAATTGTAAAAAATATTTTAAAATGAAATACTTGCCTTATTAATCCTATTGCATTGCTATTTGATACTTTTCAGGTTCTCCACCCATCTCTTGACTTCTTGCTATCATATAGATGGGCATGTTGCCTCTGCATCAAATTCTTTGCCGCATCGGTGACCAATATATCAAAGCTACAGCCAGATGAATATTATCTTTTATTACTTTACATTATTCAGGATGTTTTATAAAAATGTAAGTGACCAAAAAACCTTATTTAATAAAAGAAAGCACATAGTGATCCAGGATGGATATTTTCTTTAAAGGGAATCTGTAAGCAGGTTTTTACTATGTAATCTGAGGACAGCATGAGATGGTGGTTAAAACACTGAATTCAACTATGTGTCTCTTATCAGGTTGTGTGCTGTTGTTTACTTAAAATTAAGATTTTATCACCACGGGATTATTAGCCAGACAAGCTGCCTCATTCAAAAGTCATCTAGCCACACCCCCTCCTCTAATAAGCAGCTCACTGTCAATAGACAATGTACAGTGCCTAAAAGTAGTATTCAACCCCCTGCAGATTTAGCAGGTTTAATAAAATGCAAATAAGTTAGAGCCTTCAAACTTCAAACAAGAGCAGGATTTATTAACAGATGCATAAATCTTACAAACCAAAAAGTTTTGTTGCTCAGTTAAATTTTTATAAATTTTAAACATAAAAGTGTGGGTCAATTATTATTCAACCCCTAGGTTTAATATTTTGTGGAATAACCTTTGCAATTACAGCTAATAATCGTCTTTTATAAGACCTGATCAGGCCGGCACAGGTCTCTGGAGTTATCTTGGCCCACTCCTCCATGCAGATCTTCTCCAAGTTATCTAGGTTCTTTGGGTGTCTCATGTGGACTTTAATCTTGAGCTCCTTCCACAAGTTTTCAATTGGGTTAAGGTCAGGAGACTGACTAGGCCACTGCAACACCTTGATTTTTTGCCTCTTGAACCAGGCCTTGGTTTTCTTGGCTGTGTGCTTTGGGTCGTTGTCTTGTTGGAAGATGAAATGACGAACCATCTTAAGATCCTTGATGGAGGAGCGGAGGTTCTTGGCCAAAATCTCCAGGTAGGCCGTGCTATCCATCTTCCCATGGATGCGGACCAGATGGCCAGGCCCCTTGGCTGAGAAACAGCCACACAGCATGATGCTGCCACCACCATGCTTGACTGTAGGGATGGTATTCTTGGGGTCGTATGCAGTGCCATCCAGTCTCCAAACGTCACGTGTGTGGTTGGCACCAAAGATCTCGATCTTGATCTCATCAGACCAGAGAACCTTGAACCAGTCAGTCTCAGAGTCCTCCAAGTGATCATGAGCAAACTGTAGACGAGCCTTGACATGATGCTTTGAAAGTAAAGGTACCTTACGGGCTCATCTGGAACGGAGACCATTGCGGTGGAGTATGTTACTTATGGTATTGACTGAAACCAATGTCCCCACTGCCATGAGATCTTCCCGGAGCTCCTTCCTTGTTGTCCTTGGGTTAGCCTTGACTCTTCGGACAAGCCTGGCCTCGGCACAGGAGGAAACTTTCAAAGGCTGTCCAGGCCGTGGAAGGCTAACAATTGTTCCATAAGCCTTCCACTTCCGGATGATGCTCCCAACAGTGGAGACAGGTAGGCCCACCTCCTTGGAAAGGGTTTTGTACCCCTTGCCAGCCTTGTGACCCTCCACGATCTTGTCTCTGATGGCCTTGGAATGCTCCTTTGTCTTTCCCATGTTGACCATGTTTGAGTGCTGTTCACAAGTTTGGGGAGGGTCTTAAATAGTCAGAAAAGGCTGGAAAAAGAGCTAATTAATCCAAACATGTGAAGCTCATTGTTCTTTGTGCCTGAACTACTTCTTAATACTTTAGGGGAACCAAACAGAATTCTGGGGGGTTGAGGGGTTGAATAATAAATGACCCTCTGAAAAAACTTTTCACAATTAAAAAAAAAAAAATAAACAAAGAAATAACATTCTTTTTTGCTGCAGTGCATTTCACACTTCCAGGCTGATCTACAGTCCAAATGTCACAATGCCAAGTTAATTCCAAATGTGTAAACCTGCTAAATCTGCAGGGGGTTGAATACTACTTGTAGGCACTGTATATGGAAAGCCTGTTGTGGATGGGGTTAGCATTCTGAGTTCTGCTATACATTGTATCTAAGAACTCTGATTGTGTTACAATAGCTGTACCCAGTATACTAATTATTATTATTATTATTATTATTATTATTATTATTATTATTATTTTTATTTAAAATAATACACAAACAAACCTTTTTTATATTGAAACTAGACTGTGGCCCAATTCTAATGCATCGGGTATTCTAGAATATGCATGTCCCCGTAGTATATGGACAATGATGATTCCAGAATTCGCGGCAGACTGTGCCCATCGCTGATTGATCGAGGCAACCTTTATGACATCATCGTCGCCATGGCAACCATTATGACATCTACGTCGATACTGTGCCCGTCGCTGATTGGTCGAGGCGAATTCGCGGCAGACTGTGCCCGTCGCTGATTGGTCGAGGCAACCTTTATGACATCATCGTCGCCATGCTGTGCCCGTCGCTGATTCAGAGACGCGGGATTTCCAGGACAGACAGACAGAAAGACAGACGGAAAAACCCTTAGACAATTATATATATAGATATGGTCCATTATGTGAAAAATAAATATAAAAAAGTCCAAAAGATGTGGTAGTGCCATGTCTGTAATAGCTCCATCTATAAGTTTTCATGCTCTGTAACTCACACAGTCCATGCTATAAAAAGCATATAAGAAAAATAAATGAATGGCAACTAATATTTTTATATCCTGCCTCACAAAAAATAGAATAAATAATGATCAAAGAGGAGAATGAATTTTGAATTTATACCAATTTAAATGTGAAGTTATAAATCAAAAAACAAACCTCACAGAACTCTGTTGGTTGAAAATTTGCATCTCAGACAGCTCTGTAATGGTCTTCAGTATTTTTATTCATAGAAAACTTAGAACTAGGAAACTTTTAGTTCTTAATGTTCATTTCATTTTCATAAGATGTCTAGATCGTCCCACACCTTAATCTATAGACTAGTAAATTAGCTAATCACAGTGTCCATGTTTTTAGGAGGTAATCTTGTTTAACCCATTCCCAGCAGTGTACTGTCTATTGACAGCTGGTGGAGCAAGTTCTGAGTTTGCAGACGCTGTCTGGTGAGAAGACAGAAATGTTTTTTTACTGCTTCTGCCTTCTGTGTCTCAAAATACAAAGCTCTCAATTGGTGCTGTGTAGAGAATCGACAAAGACGATGAAAGTAAGGGACACATTGATTACATGACAGCTCTGGTGGTGATGTGTGGACTATTTTTCTTGCAACTGGAGCTTCTATTGATAAAAAACTGACCAAATGAAAAAAAAAATAATGTCCTTCAAAGGAGTTTTTCACCTATTTGAGGACATATTATGTAAAAAATATATGTAAATGGATAATCTAAGAAAAAATTGGATACAGATGTGATTACAAAAAATTTAAAAAATGTTATTTAAAAAAAACACTTTTTCTATGGTGGGAATAGTATGTTGATAATAAGGTACTGTTGGAAGTCTCATTTATTGTATAGGGAATCTCTGAGAAGAAGAAAACAGCAAGAAATAATTTAGAGACATGGAAAAACAGTGCGTGGCTAAATTATTCAGCAGCATACATAAGGTCTATGAATGCCAGAATAATCAATAAGTGTTAAGAGTACGATCATTGCACATGTGATAGGTGTCTGCCATAGCTCTGCAGTCTATGTTCATATACTAACCCGTTTCTTAACATGACTCTGATATTTCATTGAAGTATGTAGTTTGCCAGCAAGGCGTTATACATTCTGTTCTTGCTGCAGTCTTTTTTTTTTAAATTGGTAAACAAAATTAAAGTTTCATGATTTTGGGACATTCCCAGATGTAACCAGAATGATTACAGCGCATGCTTTACTTTTAAGTATCAAAAGTAATTATTTAATTGTTTTGTCAAAAAATTACTAATTAAGTCCACTAAATTAAAATGTTGCATTTACTGACCATACAGGTCCTTCTCAAAAAATTAGCATATAGTGTTAAATTTCATTATTTACCATAATGTAATGATTACAATTAAACTTTCATATATTATAGATTCATTATCCACCAACTGAAATTTGTCCGGTCTTTTATTGTTTTAATACTGATGATTTTGGCCTACAACTCCTGATAACCCAAAAAACCTGTCTCAATAAATTAGCATATTTCAACCGTCCAATCAAATAAAAGTGTTTTTTAATAACAAACAAAAAAACTATCAAATAATAATGTTCAGTTATGCACTCAATACTTGGTCGGGAATCCTTTGGCAGAAATGACTGCTTCAATGCGGCGTGGCATGGAGGCAATCAGCCTGTGACACTGCTGAGATGTTATGGAGGCCCAGGATGCTTCAATAGCGGCCTTAAGCTCATCCAGAGTGTTGGGTCTTGCGTCTCTCAACTGTCTCTTCACAATATCCCACAGATTCTCTATGGGGTTCAGGTCAGGAGAGTTGGCAGGCCAATTGAGCACAGTAATACCATGGTCAGTAAACCATTTACCAGTGGTTTTGGCACTGTGAGCAGGTGCCAGGAAGCATGAAGTGCTCCAAAATCTCCTGATAGCTAGCTGCATTGACCCTGCCCTTGATGAAACACAGTGGACCAACACCAGCAGCTGACATGGCACCCCACACCATCACTGACTGGGTACTTGACACTGGACTTCAGGCATTTTGGCATTTCCTTCTCCCCAGTCTTCCTCCAGACTCTGGCACCTTGATTTCCGAATGACATGCAAAATTTGCTTTCATCAGAAAAAAGTACTTGGGACCACTTAGCAACAGTCCAGTGCTGCTTCTCTGTAGCCCAGGTCAGGCGCTTCTGCCGCTGCTTATGGTTCAAAAGTGGCTTTACCTGGGGAATGCGGCACCTGTAGCCCATTTCCTGCACACGCCTGTGCACGGTGGCTCTGGATGTTTCCACACCAGACTCAGTCCACTGCTTCCTCAGGTTCCCCAAGGTCTGGAATCGGTCCTTCTCCACAATCTTCCTCAGGGTCCGGTCACCTCTTCTCGTTGTACAGCGTTTTCTGCCACATTGTTTCCTTCCAACAGACTTACCATTGAAGTGCCTTGATACAGCACTCTGGGAACAGCCTATTTGTTGAGAAATTTCTTTCTGGGTCTTACCCTCTTGCTTGAGGGTGTCAATGATGGCCTTCTTGACATCTGTCAGGTCGCTAGTCTTACCCATGATGGGGGTTTTGAGTAATGAACCAGGCAGGGAGTTTTTAAAAGCCTCAGGTATCTTTTGCATGTGTTTAGAGTTAATTAGTTGATTCAGAAGATTAGGGTAATAGGTCGTTTAGAGAACCTTTTCTTGATATGCTAATTTATTGAGACAGGTTTTTTGGGTTATCAGGAGTTGTAGGCCAAAATCATCAGTATTAAAACAATAAAAGACCTGACAAATTTCAGTTGGTGGATAATGAATCTATAATATATGAAAGTTTAATTGTAATCATTACATTATGGTAAATAATGAAATTTAACACTATATGCTAATTTTTTGAGAAGGACCTGTATATAGTTGTAGAATTAACTATAAGATTGCTAAACTACATTTATTCATAAGTTTGTAAGCTAGATAAACAGAGCAGCCAGTACACTGTTGGTATGGATTGGGAAAAAGAAGAGAGCCGGAGGGTTACATTGAAACTTGTTTTAGCTCTATGAAGGAAAATTGCCCTGTATTATAGGGCTTGCATGTATGGCCGGATTTTTGGTCCAAGTGCGATCCAACAAAACATCCACCAATGCTAGTTCATAGGGCCGTGCACATGTCAGAATTTTTCTTCAGACCAAGTCGTTCTTGTGAAAAAAATTGCAGCCTGCCCGAGTTTGGTTTGCATTCGTCCATTCAAGTCAGAGTCCGTGGAAAACATTGGACTCCACTTAGTAGACATGTGAGTGCAGTCCGATTTCCATGGCCTTGCAAAACTTAGAAGATGGAGACACCTGGATATGATATGGATATGGATATAAGGATATAGATGGATGTGATTTAAATGTATACAATATAGAATATTTCTCATGCATTGATGTGATAAGTATGGTATACCTGCAAAACCATTTCAGGCTGAGTGGATCTTTTATGGCTAAGTCATCCTACACAACATGCACGAAGAAGTCTTTTCTTTATTTGCACATTTGTTTATGTCGCACGTACAAAGGTATGTGTCTTTTATTGCTGCGTTGTTTGAGAAGAGCGCAATAGTTAAGAAAGTAATTTGCAATCTCAATAGGTTTCTTCTTTTGTGTTGTGTCTGGGACCTCAATTTCAATCAGTGCTTCTTAGCTGAGACGAAGAACCGTAGGCCACCACCAGAACTGACAAGTGAAAAGAGATTAGGTACTTAACAGCTCAGTTGCTTGGTAGCTAGATCCCAGAGTGAATCTAAAAAGAATAGGAATAAGAAGCTTCAGGGGGATAGCAAGTCTGAAAAAGAAAATCTCCTATTTGCAGCTGCTGATGAATATAGCACTGCCAGCTTTTTTCAAAGAAAGCCTAATACACCTTTTTTTTATTTATATTTTACTTTTTTTTATTTTTATTTTTACGTGCATGGCATATTTATTTTAGAGCATTTTTTTCCCCTTCAATCCTTTTCCAAGACTGCCCACAACCCCTTGTATTTACTTTTATTCCATTCCTTTGTATAATTTGGCTGTACCTTAATTTGTGTGCTTGCCCGCCTGCCTGACTTCGTTACAATCTTCTGAAAGGAAACGAGCTTGGGGGAAAATTGCACATATTACTGTTAATTTTCTTTTTTCCTGAATACCTTCTACCATCAGCTTTCACAAGTGGAAATAATCAATATATGTTTTATGTAAAATGTAGCTCTTCAGTACAGAATTCTTCCAGCTTTATTTTCCTTCTCTTTTTATATTTATGACAATCACAAGCGCAACAACCATAATTTCTTCTAGGAGGACTGCCAAAATTGTATTTCACTTGAGAGAACGAGAGAGAAAAAAACACTGGGATTGCTTATGAACAATTGTTTTTTTTAAAAAAAACATATATATTTTTTCTTCTACTATAAGTATTGCTCAATTTTCTACCAACTTAACTTCTTTGTGTCAATGCTTTATAACATTTCTTTTTTTACATATTTGTTTCCTGGAGCAGACCATTAAAATATCATTGAGTCATTTGTTTTTATAGGGATATGTATGTTATATTGAAACCTTCTGCTGTAGGTGCTTGGTCGAGCTCTAAAATTTACAAGGAGCAATAAAATAAAAAATATAAAGCGATAAAACATAACATAATAAAGAAATTTTTATGGGTTTTAAGTAATACCTATCTGTTCCTTTCTCAATGATTGTTTTATGCCAACCTTCACTTCTGCTGGGATATATATGTACAGTTTATATATTTTTTAATGGTTACAATCTAGAAATGCCTCATGCATTATGAAATTTCAATTGGTATGAAGTAGAATGAGTTAGCTGGTACTTAAATGAGCCATCGTCAGCCTACCCAGCAGGATTTTTAGTTTCAAGGTCAACTTTGATGCAATCTGTATCGGGAAGGATTCTAGATTTTCTGCTGCATACACAATATACTGTTCAAAGCTAGCATAGAAAAGGAAATAAAATAGAGACATATTGTATGTAAAAAAGTTATATTGTCAACTAAGTGTTTCAAATATTGAAAAATTATCTAAAACGTTAAAAAGTTATATTCCTATTTAAATAATGACATATCAGGAAAACACAAAATTGTACTTTTCAAGTTTTAGATCAAATAAGGTCATTGTCAAATTAAAGAGGCTGTGCAGCATTTTTATTAAATTGCCAGAAACGCTTCTGGTAAAATGCCTATCGCTTCAATTCCACTACTGCTGCCTGCAACTGTCCTGCGGTTGGAATGTACTGACCCTGTACACATGAATAAGGCCGGTGTCACACTTGCAACTGCAATGCGAGAAACTCGCGCCAGTCTCTCGCCTCAATACCCGGCACTTACGCCGGCGGTTCGAACCAAAGTATTCAGCTGCATAGAAATACATGCAGCCGCACACTCCGGTCCCGAGTGCTGGTGGCAGTGTCGGGCATTGAGGTGAGAGACTAGCGCCAGTTTCTCGCATTGCAGTTGCAAGTGTGACACTGGCCTAATACAGTTACTGGTAGAAAAGCAGAAAAATATAGCACTCCACAACATTTTGATCAAATGTGGTAAAAATTTGAGGTTTAATTGGTTTTCAATTGACCCGTTTACCCCCAAAGGTGGTTTGCATGTTAATGACCGGGCCAATTTTTACAATTCTGACCACTGTTCTTTTATGAGGCTATAACTCTGGAACGCTTCAGCGGATCCCGGTGATGCTGACAATGTTTTCTCAAGACATATTGTACTTCATGTTAGTGGTAAAATTTCTTTGACATTACTTGAGTTTATTTGTGAAAAAAACGGAAATATGGCAAAAATTTTGAAAATTTCTCAATTTTTCATGCCCTTAAATCACAGAGATATGTCACAAAAAATACTTAATAAGTAACATTTCCCACATGTCTACTTTACATCAGCACAATTTTGGAAACAACATTTTTTATTGTTAGGGAGTTATTAAGGTTAAAAGTTGACCAGCAATTTCTCATTTTTACACCATTTGTTTTTTAGGACCCATATCACATTTGAAGTCACTTTGAGAGGTCTATATGATAGAGAATAGCCAAGTGTGACACCGTTCTAAAAACTGAATCCCTCGAGGTGCTCAAAACCACATTCAAGAAGTTTATTAACCCTTCAGGTGTTTCACAGGAATTTTTGGAATGTTTAAAAAAAATGAACATTTAACTTTTTTTCACAAAAAAATAGCTTCTGATCCAATTTGTTTTATTTTACCAAAAGTAACAGGAGAAATTGAACCCCAAAATTTGTTGTACAATTTGTCCTGAGTATGTCGATACCCCTTATGTGGGGGTAAACCACTCTTTGGGCGCATGGCAGACCTCGGAAGGGAAGGAGCACCATTTGACTTTTCAATGCAAAATTGCCTGAAATTGAGGTGGGATGCCATGTCTCATTTGAAGAGCTCCTGATGTGCCTAAACAGTGGAAACCCCCCAAAAGTGACCCCATTTTGGAAAGTAGACCCCCTAAGGAACTTATCTAGAAATGTGGTGAGCACTTTGAACTCCAAATGCTTCACAGAAGTTTATAATGTAGAGCATTAAAATTAAAAAATCTTATTTTTTTCACAAGAATGATTTTTCGCCCCCAATTTTTTATTTTCCCAAGGGTAACAGGAGAAATTGAACTGCAAAAGTTGTTGTACAATTTGTCCTGAGTACGCTGATACCCCACTCTTTGGGCGCATGGCAGAGCTCAGAAGGGAAGGAACGCCATTTGACTTTTCAATGCAAAATTGTCTGGAGTTGAGATGGGACGCCATGTCTAGTTTGGAGACCCCTGATAAGCCTAAACAGTGAAAACCACCAAAAGTAACCCCATTTTGGAAAGTAGACAACCTAAGGAACTTATCTAGATGTGTGGTAAGCACTTTGAACCCCCAAGTGCTTCACAGAAATATATAATGTAGAGCCGTGAAAATTAAAAAATCTTTTTTTTCCTCAAAAATGATTTTTAACCCCCCAGTTTTGTATTTTTCCAAGGGTAACAAGAGAAATTGGACCCCAACAGTTATTGTCCAATTTGTCCTGAGTACACTGATACCCCATATGTGGGCGTAAAGCACTGTTTGGGTGCACGGCAGAGCTCGGAAGGGAAGGAGCATCATTTTACTTTTTCAATGCAGAATTGTATGGATTGAGATCGGACGTCATGTTGTGTTTGCAGAGCTCCTGGTGTGCCTAAACAATGGGAACCTCCCAATTTTAACTCCAACCCTAACCCCAACACACCCCTAAGCCTAATCCCAACCCTAACCACACCCCTAACCTGAACACACTCCTAACCCTAATCCCAACCCCAATACACCCCTAACCCCAACACGTCCCTAACCCAATCCTAACCCTAACCACACCCCTAACCCTGGCACACCCCTAACCCAACTGTAATCGTAATCCAAACCCTAACCCAGGGGTCGGGAACCTATGGCTCGCGAGCCAGATATGGCTCTTTTGATGGCCGTATCTGGCTCGCAGACAGGGCTCCTACCTGTCTATGGGAAGGATCAGTGGCGTAGGAAGGGGGGTGCGGGGGGGGCGGGCCGCCCCGGGCGGCACAATGCGGGGGGGCGGCACAATGCGGGGGTGAGTCAGTGGCGTATCTAGGGGGGGAGCAGCCGGCAGGGGGGCGCAGTCGGGCCGCCTAAAGCGGCGGTCCGCAGTGTCTCCCCCGGCGGCTGCATTCTGTCACCCCCCGCGCTGGGAGTCAGCTGTTCTCTGTGCCGACTGTCAAGCTGACAGCCGGCACAGAGAAGCTGCAGCGTGCCGGCTCCCAGTGTTCAATTGTACTCGTATCTGTGATGCGAGTACAATTGAAGCTCTGACTGCCGGGTCAGAGCGATGCCAGCAGCGTGATCAGGTCATGTGATCACGCTGCTGACGTCACTCACCTGCGCGGCAGAGCAGGAGATGCAGAGCGGTGGTAAGTGCTCCAATGGAGCTGAAGACACCGAAAGTGCAGGGGGGGAATTTACTGTGTGGGGAAGGGGGGCATATATTGTGGGGGGAATTTACTGTGAGTGGAGGCTGGAGCTGAAGACACCGAAGGTGCAGGGGGGGATTTACTGTGAGTGGGGATGGGGGAAAATATTGTGGGGGGGATTTACTGTGAGTGGGGATGGGGGCATATATTGTGGGGGGGATTTACTGTGAGTGGGGATGGGGGCATTTATTGTGGGGGGGATTTACTGTGAGTGGGGATGGGGGCATTTATTGTGGGGGGGATTTACTGTGAGTGGGGATGGGGGCATTTATTGTGGGGGGGATTTACTGTGAGTGGGGATGGGGGCATTTATTGTGGGGGGGATTTACTGTGAGTGGGGATGGGGGCATTTATTGTGGGGGGGATTTACTGTGAGTGGGGATGGGGGCATTTATTGTGGGGGGGATTTACTGTGAGTGGAGCTGAAGACACCGAAGGTGCAGGGGGGGATTTACTGTGAGTGGGCATGGGGGAAAATATTGTGGGGGGGATTTAATGTGAGTGGGGATGGGGGGCATATATTCTGGGGGGGATTTACTGTGAGTGGGGATGGGGGGGATTTCATGTGAGTGGGGATAGTGGGATATATTATTGGATTGGGGATATTTAATATGAGTGGAGATGGGGGGATTTATTGTGGTGGGAGATTTAATGTGAGTGGAGATGGGGTATTTATTGTGTGTGGGGGGAGATTTGTCATGGGGATGGGGGGATTTAATGTGTGGGGGAGATCTGAGGACACAAAATGAAGAGCAAAGGGGGAGATGGGGGGGCATATATGAGGAAACAGTATGGGGGATGGGTGCAGACAGCTTGGGGTCAAACAGGGGAATGTATGAGTAGCGATGTGAAAAACGTATGTGGACAGAGTACGGGGAGTGAGGGTGTTGGGATGTGTGCATGCGTAGCATGGGGGACAGTGTAAGGGCACAGCCAGGAGGGGATATGATACAAAGGAGGGGGAGTGTGATGAGAGAGTACAGTATAAATACTGGGCCCTATAGGGGGGACACAGTGTGAGAGGTCAGTGTGAAGAGGGGTCCGGTATAGAAAGGGGAGGGCAGTGTGAAGAGCAAGTACCATAAGACAGACAGTGTGGGGGTCATATTTTATGCAGACAATATAGTGCGGGGAAATTTTTTATTCAGGAGCATTATAATGACACTTGTATCTTTAAGGGCGTCATGTGGAGACTTTCTGCAAAAGAATGGAGAAGATGGAAGTCTGCAGAGACGGCTGTGGATGAGAAAACTCATCATGGGATCTGGACAAGATGAAGAAAAGAAGAACGGCTCCAGAGGCGACGTCATCTATAAGGTACCTGGATGTAAATGTTATTTGTGATACTGACTAACTCTCATGTTTTTATTTATGTTAGGAGCATTAAAGTGGATGTCCAGGTTTGTAATGAGTCTGCAGTCATTCTTTGTGACTGCAGACTTCTGAGTTCTCACAGTGCACCCTGCACACTGTCAGGATTCTCTGGTGCTGGCGATTTACATACATGCGGTCACGTGCTGACTAGACATGTGTGGCCTCACTCTATGAAAATGAACTGAGCGAGGCCAGGCACGTCTAGTCGGAATGTGGTCGGAAGTATACAAATCGCATGCTTGTGCTGACATGACTGTCCACCGGCCAGGGAGAATCCTAAAAGTGTGCAATGCATTAGTTGTGAGAATTCAGAAGCTGCGATGTCAGGATTCACCTCTGCAGGTTCCAGTCGTCGACACATGGACACGTCACTCATATGCGATTTTCATACTCATGGTCCTGTAACAACGAGCTTCTCTTCTGCTTCTCTCAGTTTTTCACTGAACATTGGGAGCTTAAGGGAGAGGAGCTCGTCGGTACATGACTAAGTGTGAAAATCGCATACGTTCTAGGGGGGGGGGGGGGGCGCCAAACTCGGGAACAGCCCCGGGCGGCAAAAGCTCTAGCTACGCCCCTGGGAAGGATGCATGCACCGCGCTCCATCAGGCCGCGGTGCACGCTGATATTGGTAGTTCTTTGATGGCCTGATAAGCATTGGCGGCAGTGGTGAGCGGCAGGGAGCATGGACTACATTTCCCATAACTCCCTGCATAGCCGCGCCATCTGCAAGCACGCACCTGCGTCCCCTAGTGAAGCGGCATCTGCCTCCTCCCTTGTGTCTCCCTTGGATGTTCCAGAAACCCCTGGCTGTGCTGTTGCTTTGAAGGTGCACTAAGCCACCGCTGGACCTAAACAATAATTCGCTGTAAAATAATAAAATAGATAATTGACATAACTGACAATGCGTTGTGTGACATGTCCAACATTCCAGCTTCTTTCTTCTGCGAATGCCTCAAAGCTGGCATTCTCTCAACATCAGGTGGGAAGAATGCCAGCTTCCAGTCATGCGCAGGAAAAAGAAGAAGCCAGACTGCTGGACTGATGTCATGCATCGCAAGCTCACAATGTAAGTTATTTATTTAATTTTTTTACTGCTAATTACCATTGTTTCAGTCCAGTTGTGGCTTTATACAGCAGGGAGGAGCATTCCCTGCTGTACTAAGTGAACATTGGAGCGATTGATCTGTCAATGGCCCTTTAAACATATTGTACGGCTCTCGCGGAATTATATTTCAAAATATGTGGCGTTTACGGCTCTCTTAGCCAAAAAGGTTCCTGACCCCTGCCCTAACCCCAACTGAAGCCCCAAACTTAACTTTTGCCCCAACCCTAACCCTAACTTTAGCCCCAACCCTAACCCTAACTTTAGCCTCAACCCTAACTTTAGCCCCAACCCTAACCCTAACTTTAGCCCCAACCCTAACTTTAGCACCAACCTAACCCTAACCCTAATGAGAAAATGGAAATAAATACTTTTTTTATTTTATTATTTTTCCCTAACTAAGGCAGTGACAATGGGGGGTTTGATTTACTATTTATAGCGGGTTTTTATAGCGAGTTTTTTTGTTTGGCAGCTGTCACACACTAAAAGACGCATTTCATTGCAAAAAAAATTTTTGCGTTACCACATTCTGAGAGCTATAGTTTTCCATGTTTTGGTCCACAGAGTCATGTGAGATCTTGATTTTTGCAGGATGAGTTGACGTTTCTATTGGTATCATTTTCGGGCACATGACATTTTTTGATCGCTTTTTATTTCGACTTTTGTTAGGCAGAAAGAACAAAAACTTGCAAGACTCCTCACTGCAGGACCCGAAAGGAGCCTTGCAGCTATTTTGGATCCGGGGCCTGCATGGAGGAGGACGGAGGAGACCCTCGGAGCAACGCGATCACATCGCGTTGCTCCGAGGGTCTCAGGGAAGCATGCAGAGAGCCCCCTCCCTGCGCGATGCTTCCCTATGCCACCAGAACGCTGTGATCATGTTTGATCACAGTGTTCCAGGGGTTAATGTGCCGGGGGCGGTCCGTGACTGCTCCTGGCACACAGTGCTGGATGTCAGCTGTGATAATCAGCTGACACCCGGCCGCGATCGACCGCGCTCCCCCGTGAGCGTGGCTGATCGCGTTAGATATACTATCCCATCGGTGGTCATACGGGCCCATACCACCTCAACAGGATAGTACGTCTAATGTCAGAAAGGGGTTAAAAGGTTTTGATAAATATATTTTTCATTGTTTTACTGTTTTTATTTTTTCAACAAAATGAATTTGTACTGTATTTTCTTTTTCCAGTATAATTGTTTTTGTCACAATAAAGACTTTGCAAATGCAATTATCTTCATCTGTGCGGTATTTCTGTGATTGTGTTATTTCAACATTTTGCTGAGTTATGAAAGTTATAAGGGCGCACTACCAATAGAAAATGACCATACAAATAGAATATAGTTTAAAGAGGAGGTGCTACCGGGGTAGTAATATTAGTCAATTAGAAATAAGAAGAGAAAGAGCTACCCGATAAGTGTGCACAATCCAGTCGGATAAACAAGCACTGACACTACACACAAGTGAATTAAAAACAGTTTAGAAAGTACAAAAACTGTAGAGTCCCAAAACCAGATGGCCAGAAAATATCCACTTAAATGATAAACAGACCAAAACCTGCAGGAAAACAGTCCAAGACAATATAGAGTGCTGTTATAACATATACTGATTTCTATATTGTCTGGGACTGTTTTCCTGCAGGTTTTGGTCTGCTTATCATCCAAGTGGAATATTTTCTGGCCATCTGGTTTTGGAACCCTACTGTTTTTGTACTTTTTTTAACTGTTTTTAATTCACTTCTGTGTAGTGTCACTAGACTCCTGGTATCTTGTGACAGCAGTCTGGGAAGGGCTCTGGAAAGTCCCCTTCCCTTTTAGCAGTGGGTGAAGAATATCCCAGTCCTTAAGGACTTGTCTAGCAGTGATGGCTTGTGCAAAGTGCCTCTATATCTGTGCTTTGCTGGTCTAATGTGAGTCACTACAGATTAGTTATTCCTGCGCATAATAATCTCAAGCTGTGGTGACATGATGGATGAACACTCTGTAGGTAGATCGATCTTGTGCAATCCTAGATAGGTCCAACAGGGTCTTCTCTCATCTTGATTGTATCAAGTCATCGGATTGATGTTCTTCCTCTTTGCCTTGTTATTTTTCCGATAATAATGTTCTTCTCCAGCGATGGCTCTAGGCAAGTCATAGTTTGGTGATCTTTGCTTCAAGTGACATGTCTGGCTTGACTTGTTTCAAAATTGATTTGTTTATTCTTCTTGCCATTCATGGTATTGGTAGCTACTTTCTCCAGTACCACATTTCAAAGGTGTTGATTCTTCTTCTATCCTGTTTCTTTATCGTCCAAGTTTTGCATCCATATATTACTACAGAAAACACCAGACTGTGTACGAGCTGTCTCTTCTTCATCACAATAATATGCCTCGATAATTGTTTTTCATTTCACCCAATACTTCTGTTCTTCTGCTCCAGTAAACCTCTCTGTTGCAGCAGGCAGGTATCTGTTTTTATAGAATTAAAAGTCCTGATCAATCTTTATTTTTAAATATATTTGCATTTACCATTGTATTTTTAGCTAAGTATTGTATACATTTTAACCTTGAATATAAAGACTATCTGATGAAGACAGTGCCATCAAGATCATGATAAAGCTTGAACTTTGCAAAACTATCTACCACATATTACACATAATAATTATGTTTTTTGCGATTCACAGCATTGAATATACCAAAATATGTCATATTTACAAATTCTATTCCATACTGAAATCTGATTTGGAGTGAAATCCTAAATAACTTCCTGCACATGGCACAACACAGCTGTGAAGGGTTTGCAATGAAACCAAGCAAACAAGTGTATATCTGAGTATTGCCAATTAACTATTGAAAATTCAATGTTAATTGATTTGATTTGTAATGGACGCATAGTTTTTCATGGTTGTTGGTTGTGAGGCGTCGTTACAGCCACACCTTGCCCCCATGATAGTTGCTCGTCAGATTGGACCCTAACATTTACCTTGATTTAGTCTGTTGAATATCTAAAAACTAGAGATAATATAAACTTGAGCAAATCGTGCTGTAGCTTTTTATTAGCACATCACATGGCAACGTGATTATATATGTGTTTGACAAATAGCTGTAAGCAGTTTATGTGAGTAAAATGAAAAGATTTTTTTCTTTAATTAAAGTGGACTTATTCTACACAGATGGATATTATGTTTTCATTCTTGCAGATTTGTTCCACTATAATTTGTTCCTTTATGATACTTTATATTCAGAAAATAATAACAGAAAAATTGCACTTTTATATTTACATATTTTATAGTGTTTTTTATATACTGTTGGGCATTTTTAAAATTTATTAGCATAGGATTATTGCCTAATAAACACTATGTTCTCCAAAACAGAATTACGCTTTAAATGTTTCTATTAACTTTCTACTGTGTACGTTTATTAATGGGAAGCTATCATCAGATAATTAACTATTGTTTAAATCCAATTTTTGTGTTACATGTATTTTTTTAAATTTTTCAATGTGAAAATCATTCTGATATTTGGCGCTTTCCCCTCAATGTCATGGCAAGTTTCTGTTTTTTATTTTAGCTTTTTCCTCCCCTTCTTCCAAGAGCCATAACTTATTTCTTTTTTAGTAAACACAGCCATATGAGGGCTTGATATTGCAGGACGAATTGTGCTTTTGATTGACACCATTCATTCTACCACATTCTACCACACTGGAAAGCGGGAAGAAAATTCCAAGTACGTTGAAATTGAAAAGAATTTCTTAATTGTTTTTTGGTTTTTTTTTTATTTACCATGTTCACTATATGGTAAAAAGGACCTGGAAATATGATTCAAGAATTCGATATGAGTATGAGTACGTAGATATCAAACTTTTTTTTTTTTTTTTTGTTAAAGCAGTGAAGCAAAATTCAGAAATTTGTAAGAATTTTTATTTTTTTTTGCTTCAGCCCTATTTTAGTTTTATTTTTCAGAATCTGGGGTTGTGTGAGGGCTTATTTTTTATACCCTGAGCTGACATTTTTAATTACACTATTTGGGGATGGGTACAATGTTTTAATCGCCTTTAATTGCATTCTGTTGCAAGTTGCGGTAGCCAGAAACAAAAAAAATTGGAGTTATGATTATTTTTTCATTACACCGTTTACCATTTGGATTAATTTATTTAAAATGTTCATAGATCGGACATTTATGAATGAAGCAATATGAAATATGTGTATTTTTTTACTTTTTTATTTTTATTGGAGAAAAAGTGGATGATTTGAACTTTTGTGTTTTTTTATATTTTTTGCATATTTTTAAAAACTTTTTTAAAATTCTCAGTGGATTTGTTATTAATGAATGGGAGTACTCCTTTGCAGAAGACCCATGCGTTTTGCCAATGAGTGTGGCTTCTTCTGGGTATTGGTGCTGTGTTTTGATGTGCTATAAACATTGGTGATCAATAAATAATAAGCAATACAGTACCACTGTGATTTTAGGTCCAGGAGCACTCTGGAGACCAATCCCCCTTACTAGCACAAGACAGTGATTCTGCTAACTCAGGGCTGAGGTCAGCACCCGGCCAAGTGCTGGGTACCTGAGCAGGTGGGGGGGCCCACTCACCATCGGGGACTTACATCTCCCTGTTCCTCCACAGCTGCAGCATATTCCACATCTTCTGATTCTGTGATGTTTCAGATTTCAGGTCAGAGGGCGCAATGATGTCACTACACTCACTGCACTCTCTGCTCTAAACAGTCAGTGCAATTAGCTATTAGACGGTGACGCTGTGAAGTCCAGAGCAGAGCAGCGGCGAGTGAGAAGTGTTAAGTGCTTTATTTTTTTTATGTTTGGAGAAATATATTGGTCCATTCTGCATGGAGCATTATTTGGGGCCCATCATATACTTGTAACATCATATGGGACAAACCATATATGGAGAAATATATGGGGCTCATCATATACTGGATCATTATATGAGGCCCATTCTGTATGGAGCATTATATGGGGCCCATTATCTATGGAGCAATATATGGGGCTCATTATGTATGCCGCATTATGTTAGGCTCTTTATATATGGAGCAATATATGGGGCCCATTATGTATGTCGCAATATATGGGGCCCATTACATATTGTATGGAGCAATATATGAGAATCATTATGTATTGAACATTATATGGGGCCCATAATGTTTGGCACATTATATGCGGATCATTATATATGGAGCAATATATGCGGTTCATTATTCTGTATGGAGCAATATATGGGGTCCATTATACTCTATGGAGCACTATGTGCTGCCCATAATACTGTATGGAGGACTATACTGTCCAGTTTCTGCGCTATTATAGAATTTACAATAGCTGTCACTCATGTAATGTAAGAAGTAAGTAAAATGTTTGGTATTGTACTATACCTATATTTCTCTGCCGTATCTGTACATCATGAAGCGTGGTATGTGTTAAAGTGGCCCACTGAGACTCTTTCACCCATGGCCCATAAAAACCTAAAAATGTGGAGCCGGCCTGTGCTGACTACCTGAACTTTCTAAGTATTACTGCGCTGCAAATACATAGTGTCAAAGATGACACGGGAGGGTCATGCAGATTCTACCTCTGCCACCAATTGTCAAGGATCACAGCCAGGAGAGTTACAATGAACCACCCTGCTTTTACCTTTTTGTTACAAACAGCTTCTGCTGCTCCTATAGTCAGGCCAATTACATAATTGGCTGATGATTAATGAGTGAGGCTGCGGCTGTTACCACTAATAGGCTAGTTATGGGAAAACTAACACTGAGTGTATGGTATGTACGCCTCCAATTCCAATGCATGGTATATACAGTATATATACCCTGGTACGGTAACTGCTAACTCCACGATAGCCAAATAACTACTTGCTGCCACCACCATTTGTTTATAAAGGCCTATTGGATGCCTAATTTCTGGTAGTGTATGGCTTTCAGGAGTGTGATTTACAGAAAAAAAGACAGAACTGTTCAATTTTATATTTAATCCAGATTTTACAAAAGGGACAATGCAATACAGCATATATAATTACATAAAATAAAAGGAGAAACAAAAGAAACTTACTATTTTGGTCATAGAGATGGCTCAGCTTAGTGAAAGAGAGCGCTTCAATTGTAAGCGTCCAGGAATGGGAATTATGCATTCACTCATATGCATGTCTCTGCATGGAACACAGATCATAATTTACCTTGTCTTTTTATGAGCACCTAAGTTACATCCACATACCTCCCTTCAATGATTCACAACAGAGCTGGTCATGGGATGTGGCTTCAGTTTTTGAAAATTATGAAATTAGGAACATCCACGATATCTTCACTCCTGACAGTTGCAGGAGTTCGATATCATTGCCATTTTTTTCATCCGGACTTTACCTTTTCATAGATAAGAAACAAGGCATTGCTGTTGTTGATAATCTGGCCATTATTGACTTGGGGATTATAGGTATTACTGATCTGCAACACAGAACTAAGGTAGAAGGGGGGAAAACTGACCCTGCACTATGACTAGGCTGAAACCCTACGATAGAGTGGGCAACCCATTCCTTGCGAATACACCCACTGACGATCCTAGGTTAATCTCAAGCGAAGACCTATAGATAAGGGGAAGGGGTTCCCAAAAAGAACTAAGGATTGGGTACAAAAATGGGTCACCTCCTAATAGAAAACACAGAGAAAGCTGCATAAACCAATAGAAAACAGAAACTAAGGCTAGCAGAACCAGAGGTACCAGCACTGCACAAATAACACACACAGAAGACAAAGCAAAGCACCAAGCTAGAGCCCAATCAGATTAACACTGCTGTCCAGCAAGGACTGGGAGGTAGGTGCTGGTTAATAAAGAATGATACAAACACCTGACCCAAAACAAACCCAACACCAGAGGAAAAAGACCAGCAGCCAGAGCTCCACAAGAAAATGGCGGATAGTTACAAACTAAACAGATTCTAACAATAGGCATGTGTCACAGTTATGAAAAAAATATACATATTCTTCCTCAATTAGTCTTAAAATTGAAGATGTACGCTCCTTCCAAAATTGGATCTATACAAACCCCAATATTCATAACTTTCCACCGATACTCAAATGTCTAGTTGCAGATGTAAAGTTCCTTCTAACGGTTGTAGATTTCCAGCTACTCTTCCTCTCTAATCTATAAATCTCACAAAAGACATCCTGCTTGGCCCTGCTTGGATCCTCTGCTTTAAAGGGAGTTTCAATTAATTTTCTCACCCCCAGCTATGCATAATTTATTATCATCCCATATGTTAAACAGGTGGTTCTGTTACCCAAAGAGGTTTGTAGATTCCCCTATTACAATTTTGTGTGAGAGAGGAGGGGGGTGAATGCCCCCTTCCTGGAAAAGTCTTAAGAGGCTTTAACTTTTTCTATGATGCATAGTACATAGGTACTGTATACACAGTACCAGATCAGATAGATTACAAAACGCATGCCCAAGGCCTACATTGTATGCGTAGGACAAAGATAATGTGCAGTCTGCATGCACTGGAGCCTGAAAAATGCATCAGCATATAGACCTGTCAATTCATAACTCATGACTTATAAAAACTAATGGCAGATATATGATAATGGAATTCTAGGCTTACATCTTAAGCCAGCATTCAACTAATTTTCCCAGTAGTCCAAAATGTACATCTATGGGGTGATCAACACAGAAAATTACTTGAACACAATTCCAAAAAAATGATAGGAATGATATCCCTGAAAGAAAGACCTCAACTCTCTGCCAACATAATCTAGCAGAAGTATGGTGATTGGTGAAGCATTACTACTTCTAAAGACTATTTTAATCCTTTTCTCCCCTATTTGAAAATTGCCATTTATTAATATGATCGCTGCTGTTCCAAAATTGTAAGAAACAATATATGAACCTAAACCATGTTTAGCAAGCAATTCTGCCTATAAATACACTGCAGTCTATATAATGTATTTCTATGTGAAGAAACTACCAATTTAATACTGTTGCTTTCGGTTATTAAAGTGCATTCAGCCATTGGTTAAAAGAAAAGCCAGAACTTCTATTCTAGTTGTATGTATATAAATATAAGATGCTTGCAATTTCATTATTCTGTCACTGCAATTTCATTGGTCTACTGGACTTTATAATTCCATTTACTAAGCCATGCTAATGGTATTTTGTATGCATTTACCTGTGGCATTTCTAAGCAAAGGTGAGTCACTTGCTAATGTTCCGGATTTTTTAATACAGAAAGAAAGCATTGGACCCTGTTAATGTATGACTTATGGAAAAAGTCATTTGAATTATGTCATTATGCTTTTAAGATAATTTTTCACGGCTTGTTCTTGTATTTTTCTACTGCCAATGGAGATTTAATTTATCTTTTGGGACAATCTGAAATGCGCATTCCATTATGTGACCTCAAACGCATTAAAAAAAGGCAAAAATTGACAAAATTGTCAAGGTGTATAGGCAGTTACCACTCAAAGTAAAACATGACTCAATGCAATCAGAAAGATGAGAATGTCAAACATTGTAACAGTTATGTATATATTGTCTTCAATTTGTTACACCTTGACTTAAAATTTATTGTGAAATCCACAAAAATTTGAGAAATCAATAACAGTAAGGCTGTGTGCACACGTAGCAGATTTCTCATGTTTTTTTCGCGGGTTTTCGCTATAAAAACGCTATAAAACCGTAAAAAAAGCACTCACATTAAGCATCCTATTTAATAGAATGCAAGCCACATTTTTTGTGCACATGCTGCGTTGTTTTCCTGAGCGGAATCTTATTCCAGAAAAAAACGCAGCATGTTCATTAAATTTGCGGAATCGCGGGGATTCCGCACACCTAGGAATGCATTGATCTGCTTACTTCCCGCATGGGGCTATGCTCACCATGCGGGAAGTAAGCAGATCATGTGCGGTTGGTACCCAGGGTGGAGGAGAGGAGACTCTCCTCCATGGACTGGGCACCATATAATTGTTGAAAAAAAAATTAAAATAAAAAATAGTGATATACTCACCTTCTGATGGCCCCAAAGGCTTCCCATCTCTCAGCGGTGCACGCGGCCGCTTCTGTTCCTATAGATGCTTTGTGTGAAGCACCTGCGATGACATCGCGGTCACGTGACTGCGACATCATCGAAGGTCCTGCACACAAAGCATCTATAGGAACGGAAGCCGCTGAGGAGATCCGGGGCCATCCGAAGGTGAGTATAACCATTTTTAATTTTTTTTATTATTTTTAACATTCTATCTTTTACTATTGATGCTGCATAGGCAGCATCAATAGTAAAAAGTTGGTCACACTTGTCAAACACTATATTTGACAAGTGTGACCAACCTGTCAATCAGTTTTCCAAGCGATGCTACAGATCGCTTGGAAAACGCTAGCATTCTGCAAGCTAATTATGCTTGCAAAATGCTAGTTTTTAGCAGGAATCTGCATGCCAATTCTGCATGCGATATACCAACGGCAAGAGTTGCAGAATTGGCGTGGAAATTTCCGTGGCAATTCTGTGACGTGTGCACTTAGCCTTAAAGTTGAAGGTAAAGCGAGAGTGAGACCATCCCGACTAGGTACACTTTGTCGCGGTGGGATGGCTTATATGCTTTTTTGATCAAAATAGCGCTAACTAATTACCCTATGCTTTTTACAAACACTATTACTGATTACTTAATTACTTACTATAGGGTATATATTCAATTTTTTCTTTCTTGAGTAATGTTGCCAATTTTTTGCCCCTTGATCTACAAATTATTGTGAAATCCTTATTAATTGTAGAACTGAATTACAATTAAAGTTGAAGGGTAAGCAAGAAATGGAACATTAGAAATACAGTGGATTTTCGTAGTCCAAACCTTTATAACAGATAGAACACTATAGAGAAATCCCATTAAAGTCAATATTGATCAACACTGAAAAAACTAAGCTTAGATTTTTTTTAATAGACAAGAAATGTAATTGCCCTCATTGTTTGATATTTTTCAATATTTTCTGCATATTCCTGAAATTCAGTATTTGCAAAAATCATGCAAGGAACAAAGGGCTAAATCTCCTGCTGATCATTTACATATTTACCTAGTACACACTAAAACTCTGCCCCTTGGCGAAACAGATTTACAGGGTACAGGAAGAAGGCTTCTGCTTCAGCCATTCATAAAACAGTGAGGTGGAGGAGGAAGAAAGAGGATCATACTGCAGCAAGTTGTCTTACAGCAAGTGAGGAGGAGGAAAAAGAGAGGGGTTGGGAGGATCCCGCTGCAACCAATTCTTTTACAGCTGCAGTGAGGTAGAGGGGCATGGCAGAACTTCTTAGTCACAGATAGAAGATATCTTTATATTTTTCTCATTTTTAACTGTTATATGAAAAACAATTGGATCACTGAAAATAAGGAAGTGTTGGGATTTTTTTTGTTTAATTGCATTGCAAGCCCTAATATGCACCCACTTAATGAAAAACAAGATTACAATGTGTTTGGTATTTAAAGTAGCGGTAGAAAAAAGAGAACATGATAAAGTATGCTTAAATTCAAGTGCCTTTGTAGCTTCTAAAAAATAGGACAGTAAATGTAAGGAAATCCATTTTCTACTCCAATTTTGCTTCTGTTATTATTCTTTTAAAGGGAACCTGTCACCCCATTTTTTCCGTATGAGATAAAAATACTGTTAAATAGGGCCTGAGCTGTGCATTACAATAGTGTAGTTTGTGGACCCCGATTCCCCACCTATGCTGCCGAAGTACGTTACCAAAGTAGTCGTTTTCGCCTGTCAATCAGGCTGGTCTGGTCAAAAGGGCGTGGTGTCTATCCCAGATTTTGCTTAGTTTTCCGTTGGTGGCGTAGTGGTGTGCGCATGCCCAAGTCCAGAATCCTCTGCCAGGGGATTGAAAAGAGAGCAATGTTCGTTATTTCATTGGTGATCGGTGGGTGTGGCCATCTTCCTTTGGCCGCGCGTGCGCAGAAGCGGCGCTCTGCTAGCCGCGGCTTCAGGAAAATGGCCACGGGATGCCGCGCGTGCGCAGATGGATATCGCGGCGGCCATTTTCCTGAAGCAGAGTTCGCATCTCGGCTTCAGGAAAATGGCCGCCGCGATATCCATCTGCGCACGCGCGGCATCCCGCGGCCATTTTCCTGAAGCCGCGGCCAGCAGAGCGCCGCTTCTGTGCACGCGCGGCCAAAGGAAGATGGCCGCGCCCACCGATCACCAATGAAATAACGAACATCGCGCTCTTTTCAATCCCCTGGCAAAGGATTTGGGTCCTTGGGCATGCGCACACCACTACGCCACCAACGGAAAACTAAGCAAAATCTGGGGGAAGACACCACGCCCTTTTGACCAGACCAGCCTGATTGACAGGCGAAAACGACTACTTTGGTAACGTATTTCGGCAGCATAGGTGGGGAATCGGGGTCCACAAACTACACTATTGTAATGCACAGCTCAGGCCCTATTTAACAGTATTTTTATCTCATACCGAAAAAACGGGGTGACAGGTGCCCTTTAAGTAAAATTAAAAAGTTCATTCTGTTCTGGAGAAAACACAAGACAAAATGCCTGTAGACTACAGTAGTACACATGGTTAAAACTTGAAAATGTAGCTGGTCATGAAAGGAGAAAAGCTTCTGGTCTCCAGCAGTTATTAATAAGCAGATCACAAGGTGTCTAACTACTGTGACCATAAGCGATCATCTTTCAACTTTGTGCAATATAGGATCTAAGTATTCAGTATCCCTGCAGCGCCACAATAGGACAAATGAAGAATTACACCTTACCTATTTTCATCAATTGACATTACATGAATGAGCCCATCCTCTGAACTTATGAAGGATAGTTGCAATTCCTGTTCCTGAACATCATAAAGACTCACTTGGATATTAATCTTATTCTGTCCAAATAAATGATAATATACATTAGTTTGCAATGGGCAGCTGACACCTGTCGTTAAAATTGTATGTATGCATTGTGCTTGATATATGAGATGCGAATTGTGTCAGAGATGTTCATTCATGGCTTCTTGTTTAATCTTGTTTATTTTAATCTTGCGACTATTACTTTACAATCCCAAATCTGTAAGAGAAGGATTACATAGATTGTGATAGTCTTCAGTCTGTGATTACATTGTGCCAGGTGCTCCCGGCATTGGATGGTGGATTTCAGCAATAATCCGTAGATAATTTGTTATGTCCTGTCTGGGAGATTAAGCACTATAGATCTTTAGGACAGAAATAAAGTAAGTGCATGTGTTCTTCCTCATTATGTACCTTGTAAATCCATTTACATTACAAGGTTAAACATACTGTATGTGGTATAAAGAAATCTAATTACGGAACACAAAGATATTAATGGACTGCGGACTCAATGTGACATTAATAAAGAAGTACTGTCTGTAACTTCTCTTGTTCATTATGTTGCACTGAAGCAGGCTGTGCTATTTATTGGGCCAGAGTACAGGTGCGAGAATCTGCTGGAATGTAATTTTGTCAGAATTTCTCTAATTGGGCTGGAATTTCGATTCGCATGAAATTTATTTGAATGTGGCTCATTGTAATCTGCAGTATTTCCAGACACCGAGCATACCAAAAAACATGTTTAATGAAAAAGTACTCAACTGAACCTCCACGCAGCTCCCTAGCAGGTCTTCAACTTGCAACTTGCTTTCTCTAATATATTTTTTCATCTTCAGCGCTCATTAGAAAATCCACAGCTCGGGTCTAGTGTTGAGCATTCCGATACTGCAAATATCGGGTATCGGCCAAAATTCACGGTATCGGAATTCCGACACCGAGTTCTGATACTTTTGCGATATCGGATACTGGAATCGGAAGTTCCTATAGTGCAATTATGTACTATAATGGAGTGTGGGTGGAGACTGCGTGTGTGTGTGTGTGTGTGCGCGGGCAGGGTCTGTGCGTGACCGTGGGGGTCTGTACGTGCCTTCCGGGACTCTGTGCGGGCTGCCGAGGGTCTGTGCAGGCACGCACAGAGCCTTGGCAGCCCCGCACAGAGCCCCGGCAGCCCGCGCAGAGCCCCGGCAGGCACGCACAGAGCCCCGGCAGCCTGCACAGAGCCCCCGGCAGCCCGCACAGAGCCCCCAGCAGTCCGCACAGAGCACCGACAGGCATGCACAGAGCCCCGGCAGCCCACACAGAGCCCCAGCAGCCCGCACAGAGCCCCGGCAGCCCACACAGAGCCCTGACAGGCACGCACAGACCCCGCTCGCACACACATACACGCACAGTGTCCGCCCACACTCTTCCCCCCTCCGGAAAAGGAAGAACAAGGACAGAAAGGGCTTATTTACATTCCGATATTTGTGTCCCATTGACTTGCATTGGTATCGGGTATCGGGTATCGGTATCGGCGATATCCGATATTTGTTGGATATCGGCCGATCCAATCTGATACCGATACTTCTGGATATCGGAAGGTATCGCTCAATACTACTCAGGTCTCAAAATCGCATCATAATGTGTGTCCCCCCATCACATCACAATGCAACATGAGTCTGGGTAAACACTGAAGAGCCAATTAGCAAAGTGAACAGAAAAATTGGATTAGTGGGCGCTAACTATGTAGAGGATTTGGGACCTGCACATAGGGCCGAGTGAGAGCCATGGTGAATTGTGTATAATTTGCTTTTGCTGCCCCTTCCTGGCTTAAAAAAAATCTAGCAAAATGGCAGCTGTCATGTTGCTGGATTTGAACAAATCACATTTTTGGAAAAATCAAGGTGAATTTGATTTGCTTCAAATAGATTTGTTTATTGTGAGTCCAGAGTCAATCTGAATTTACTGTAAACAGGATACGATCTTCCTAAGGCTTCGTGTACAGGTTTTGGAGTTCTGTGCTCTTTTAATCTTTGTAACTACAGGACTTCTGAGAGCAGTTGTGCAAAAAAAGCTCCATTAAATGCTGTATTTATGGAGCTATTCAAGATATCCTCTACACATTCAGTAAGCGAATCTAAATAACAAAGCACAGCAATGTCAAAACAACATTCCTGTGCACATGTTCCATCTTATGTCACATCTTTTAACTACTTCAAGGTTTGAAAACCCAGAAGCATGTATAATTTGTGCCACGCTTATCGTTTGGAAATTTTGGACAGCCTGCATTAGGTTGCTGCCTGCTGTCTTTACTTCACTGTATAGCGTAAAAGACTCTGCTGTCCAAGAACAGCAGTAAGAAAGCCAGTAAAGCTACTTTAATACCTTTAAAAATCATAAATATCATACAGAAGTCCTCCAGAGCTGGAGGCATTCATTGTCTGGTTATGTGGTTTTTCTCTATGGCACCATGTTGAAAAGAATTTAATCCCTATAAACAAAACTTTTATCAGAGAGGAACTTCAAAGTATAATTTATGTGTGTACATAGGCCGTAGAATGCTGACGGTTTGTAATATACTCCCTGTCTACATACTGCTTGATGACTTAGGTATCACATTTAGCCATGTGAGCAGCTTTCTCCTGATTCTGGAGGAGCTGCTCACTCCCTGACTAGAGACAGTAACGTCACAACAAACTTCACTCCCCTAGTCACTGTCAGACCCTCTCCCTCCTGCCTCCTGCTCCAGCCACCCTGTGCAGCACACAGTGAGAGGCAGCAGTGGAAAGACTCAGCTGATTGGACTAGTCAGGATGGAAAAGTCTTCTACATAGGTAAGTATAATGTGCTGTGTGCATCCATTCCTCCCTCATCCATACATCATCCATCCATCCATCCATCCATCCATCCATCCTTCCCTCATCCATCCATCCATGCATCATTCCTAATTTTCTATTTTATTTTTTTTTAGCATTTTGGTGTGTGTTTTTCCTTTTTATTACTGGGACAGTTATGGGGATGTCTGATAAACACCTCTCCATTAGTAACTCCAGGGATTGAGATCAGCTGACACTACACAGCTGACATCAACCCCAAATACCATTATCTTGATTACCACAGCACCAGGGTAATTGGGAAGAGGAGGGCAAAAAAAACAAAATTGTAGCATCTAATGTGATGCGCCATTTTTGGGTGTCTATGGGCATGTAATTTTAGGCTAGGAAGGACTCAATAAGTATGGACCTTCCCAGTCTGATAATATCAGCTCACATCTGTCTGCTTTACCTTGACTGGTTATCAAAAATAGGGGGGAACCACACATTATTTTTTCTATTTATTTAATGTTTAATACAAAGCTGAACAATAAGCTCCACATGCCATGCACTAAAGGGTGCAATTTTATAATATCTTGTGTGGTAGTGAAGTTATATATTAGCCGGATATCTATTATCAACCACTTTATCTATAGCTCTGTGCATCATTATCTTTGCAGATCATTAAATGGAACCTGTCAACAGAAAAAACACTATTAATCTGCTGATATGGCACTAATCTGCAAGTTTATAGCATTACTAACCTGCCTTGAAGAAAATGAACTTTATTCTCCCCCACAGTGTTCTGGTGTCAGTCACGGGGGAGGTGCTGGTTCGGTCATCGCTCTGAGAATACAAATCTCTGGCTGTAATTGCCAACCCCGGCTCTGACTGACACTGGCTCTGCTTTCAGTCAGGACCTAGGATGCAGTTACAGGGAGCACTCTGTACATTCCAGAGCGATGACTGAGTCAGCACCTCCTCCATTACTGACAACTGAACGCTAAAGTGCATTTATCCCTGCAGCTTTTAACTAAATGTGAGCACCAGGCAGGTTAAAAATTCTTTTAACCTGCAGAATAACACCATATTTGCTGATTATGTTTCTGGTGACAGGTTACCTTTATTGCATAAAAATCAGTAATTTCTTGAATGCATTATATTCTGATACAAAGTCACATGAGCGGCACATACGTACACACAGATGGTAAAAATGGACTGGGCACACTTTTATGTGTCCATGTGAAGGAGGCCTAAGACGTATTATGAGGTTCTGCAGCAGATGAGGTGTGAATTGGGAGATTCTGCAGCAGCTGAAAAGTACTAGGAGGTATATATGTAGATTTACAAACACACACATACACTCTTGCGCACACACACACATCACTATAGACTGAGGTTCTGCAGCAGCTAAAGTATATTATGAGGTATACATGTAGATATACACACACACATACTTAGTACTACAGTAGCTCTATCACCACTGTGGATGTTGTGCGGAGTGCAGTGATTGTGCCGCTTTCCACAGATGAGGACCCTGCTCTGGTATTTCCCATACTGGACATGTGTCCCTAACAGCCACCAGTGGAAACGCATCACTTGCTCCACCCATCGACACCCCTGTCACCGGGCACCGATGGGTTGACATGACAACCCAGGGTCTGCAGGAGACTCCCGTGGTTATCATTGCTGATCTGGTATGAGTGCCGCCCCCTGGCCAGCGCTCATAGCAGATGATCAATTCTGCTACACATAGCAATGCTGAAACCCTGCTATGTGTAAAACAAGAGCAGCTTCAAGTCTCCTAAGGAGACTATTGAAGAAAGTATAAAGTAAAAAAAAGTTTTTAAAAAAACAAAAACAATATATAAGTTCAAATCATCCCTGCTTTCTCCTTTTCAAACTAAAACTATAAAAAAATAAAAAATACACTTATTTGGTGTAGCCGTATTCAGAAATGCCAGATCTTACAAAAAATTAAAATAATTAATCCTATTGGTAAATAGCGTAACGAGAAAAAACTTCAAAACCCCAGAATTATGGGTTTTTGGTTGCGCAACATTGCAATAACGGGCGATCAGGACATTGCATCTATCCCAATATGGTATCAATAAAGCACAAGATTCCAAAAAATGGAGATGCTACGGATCTCGGAAAATTGCACCATTTGTTTTTTTTAAACGAACTTTAATTTTTTTTTTCACCACTTAAATAAAACAGGTTTGCTCTCTACGAACTTGTAATGACCTGGAGAATCATAGTGGTGGGTCAGTTTTAGCATTTAGAGAACATAGTAAAAGCAGCAACACCCCCCAAACAATTGTGGAATGTCACTTTTTTTGCAATTTCACTGCACTTTTTTTTACCAGTTTTCCAGTACAATATATGGTAAAATAAATGGTGTTGTTCAAAAGTACAACTCCTCCTGCAATAAACAAGCCCTCACGGTGGAAAAATAAAAAGTTGTGGCTCTGGGAAGAAAGGGAGCGAAAATGAAAAAGAAAAAATTTAAAATGTCCCAGGAGTGAAGGGGTTAAGGATAAATTGCTTTGCTTAATGCCCAATAAACATCAAACAAAAAAAAAAGTTTGAGATGCAAAAGAGAAAATGTCAGATAAGTCAAAGAAGCTCAATATAAAACTTAATGAGTTGCTAATGAAAATGGAAAAATCTCTAATTTCTTGTGATATAATTATAATGAGGAAAAAAATTAGAAGATGCTGTAATGCATGAGGTGTAACGCATGTAAGCTTTCCTGGAAGCACTTCTTTTAAGAGAAATAGAAGAAAATATAACGTCTTACAGAGGCGCTATATGACAAATACATGCTTTATGACATACATTTACAAAAACTTTTCACTGCTTTTAATACAATTCCAAATCTTTGGAAAGAAAAACATAAGGCTGTGAGTCCATGATAGGACGATTTTGGCGAGTTTTTGATGCTGTGTATTTTCTCAGCTTTAAAAAACGCAGCGTCTTACAGTTCTTGTGATATCGACTGGAGCTTTAAAAATCTCATGCACAATGTGCTTTTTCACTCAGCATAAACTGATCTGCACGCTTGTATTAAATCCACAACATGTCCATTATTCTTGCAAGTAGACTGAATTTTATGTGCATTATTTTTTCCAAAAGACTTGCATTAGATGCGGAAAGTCTGATGGTAAAAAATGCACTAAAAATGCATGTAAAAAAAGCCCTAAAAATGCAAAAAAAAAATTATAATAAAAAGATTTGATAGAAAAAAGAGAGGAAAAACGGGTGTGATATCTAAGCATAATGTTAAAAGTGTAACATCAAAGTGGGTTATGAGCGATTAATCTCATCTTATGGAGTTGTGCAAGCAACTTGAAAGGCAAGTGTCACCGATATGGATTCCTGTTGGTGGGTTCCTGCCAGCGTATTTGCATGGATGATTCCTGAAAATGGTTCCAACGTGACGGGTAGAGCAAAGAAACAGAACACCATGCTGTAAGTCACTTCAACTCAGATGCATTGAGGATCCATAGAGATGGAAGGATGGAAATGTTTCATTTTAAAAATGTAGCACAGGGTTACTACATGACATATGACACATTAAAAAAAAACTTATTAAAACATAAACAAAATGTGTTTCAGATGTCTAGCTTTCATCAGGTGTACAAGAAAAAAATGCAAGTAAGCTAATTTACTTAATTAGTGCAGAAATGATGTAGAAAATCTGCAACATCAAAACCTCACCAAAAGCTCATTCTGGAAACGTAGCTTTGGACAATGATAAACGCTTAGCATGTATGCTTGAAAACCTCACAACAATCATCAATAGAGGAAACACTTCCTCTGGCATTCCGGAGCACATGTATTTTTTTCTATTGGATACTGTATATTGCCTCAGAAGAGCTCCGTACATGCCAGTAAAAAATAAAGATTTACTTGGGATTAAACTGGTTATTTCATCCTTTTTCTTATGCTTATCACACCTATTCACTTTCAGTGACTTAACTTATGGTAAATTTAAAGTGTCAAATTTTATTGCATATTTGGAAGGCATATGATGGTGTATCGTTAACTCAACTTTACTGAAAAGTGCTATTGTATGCCGAAAAATCTATATTATGGAATTGGGCATACAGCTACATATTATACATGAAGGGTATGAGGAAAAATGTTTGGTGGACCGTTTCAAATATTCCAATTGATTATGATTCCAATATATGACATGAGCCTAGTCTTATCTTTTTCTTCTTCTTATTATTATTATTTATTATAGCACCACTTATTTCATGGCGCTTTACATGTGAGGAGGGGTATACATAATAAAAACAAGTACAATAATCTTAAACAATACCAGTCACGACTGGTGCAATAGGAGAGAGGACCCTGCCCGCGAGGGCTCACAATCTACAAGGGATGTGTGAAGATACAATAGGTGAGGGTAGAGCTGGTCATGCAGCGTTTTGGTCGATCGGTGGTTACTGCAGGTTATAGGCTTGTCAGAAGAGGTAGGTCTTCAGGTTCCTTTTGAAGGTTTCGATGGTAGGCGAGAGTCTGATATGTTGTGGTAGAGAGTTCCAGAGTAGGGGTAATGCGTGAGACAAATCTTGCATGCGATTGTGGGAAGAGGAGATAAGAGGGGAGTAGAGAAGGAGATCTTGTGAGGATCGGAGGTTGCGTGCAGGTTAGGGTACCGTCTCACAGTGGCACTTTGATCGCTATGATGGCATGATCCGTGACGTTCCAGCGATATCCATACGATATCGCTGTGTCTGACACGCAGCAGCGATCAGGGACCCCGCTGAGAATCGTACGTCGTAGCAGATCGTGTGGAACTTTCTTTCGTCGCTGGATCTCCTGCTGTCATCGTTGGATCGGTGTGTGTGACACCGATCCAACGATGCGTTCGCTTGGAACCAGGGTAAACATCGGGTTACTAAGTGCAGGGCCGCGCTTAGTAACCCGATGTTTACCCTGGTTACCATCGTAAATGTAAAAAAAAACAAACAGTACATACTCACATTCCGGTGTCACGTCCCTTGCCGTCCACTTCCCGCAATGACTGTCTGCCGGCCGGAAAGCAGGGCACAGCGGTGACATCACCACTGTGGTCTTCTTTCACTTTACGGCCGGCAGTCAGTCAGTGCGGGAAGCGGACGGCAAGGGACCTGACGGACACCGGAATGTAAGTATGTAGTGTTTGGGTTTTTTTACATTTACGATGGTAACCAGGGTAAACATCGGGTTACTAAGCGCGGCCCTGCGCTTAGTAACCCGATGTTTACCCTGGTTACCCGGGGACTTCGGCATCGTCGGACGCTGGAGAGCTGTCTGTGTGACAGCTCCCCAGCGACCACACAACAACTTACCAATGATCACAGCCAGGTCGTATCGCTGGTCGTGATCGTTGGTAAATCGTTTTGTGTAACGGTACCCTAAGTTCCACGAGAAGAGGTCACAGATATATGGAGGAGACAGGTTGTGGATGGCTTTGTATGTCATGGTTAGGGTTTTGTACTGGAGTATCTGGGCAATGGGGAGCCAGTGAAGGGATTGACAGAGGGGAGAGGCCGGTGAATAGCGAGGTGACAGGTGGATTAGTCTAGCAGCAGAGTTTTAAGTAGATTGGAGGGGTGTAAGAGTGTTTGAAGGAAGGCCACAGAGCAGGAGGTTGCAGTAGTCGAGGCGGGAGATGATGAGGGCATGGACTAGGGTTTTTGCAGACTCTTGGTTTAGGAATGTACGGATCCATGAAATATTTTTGAGTTGAAGGCGGTAGGAAGTGGAAAGGGCTTGGATATGTGGTTTGAAGTAAAGATCAGTGTCAAGGATTACCCCGAGGCAGCGAGCTTGTGGGACTGGGGAGAGTGGGCAGCCATTTACTGTAATAGATAGGTTTGTTGGGGGGTCGCGTGAGATGGAGAAAAGATGATGAATTCTGTTTTGTCCATGTTAAGTTTTAGAAATCTAGTGGAGAAGAAGGATGAAATAGTGGACAGACTTTGAGGGATTCTGATTAGTAGGCTGGTGATGTCTGGTCCAGATATGTAGATCTGTGTGTCAACAGCATAGAGGTGATTCTAAAAGCTGTGAAATTCTATGAGCTGTCCCAGGTTGAAGGTGTAAATGGAGAAGAGCAGTGGCCCTAGGACTGAACCTTGCGGGACTCCGACAGATAGGGGGCAAGGTGAGGAGGTGGTGTGTGAGTGGAAGATGCTGAATGTCCAGTCTGCTAGGTATGACCAGATCCAGGATAGGGCCAAGTCTGTAATGCTAAGGGATGAGAGGGTCTGTAATAATAGGGAATGGTCCACTGTGTCAAAGGCAGAGGACAGGTCCAGGAGGAGGAGGACAGAGTAGTGTTGCTTGGTCTTGGTGGTTAATAGGTCATTGGTGACCTTAGGGCAGTTTCAGTGGAGTGTTGTGACCGGAAGCCAGATTGTAAGTGTTTGAAGAGAGAGCAGGAATAGACATGGGAGGACAGTTCATGATGGACGTGTTGCTCCAGTAGTTTTGAGGCATAGGGAAGAAGTGATAAAGGGCGATAGCTTTATGCAGAGGATGGGTCAAGAGAGTGCTTTTTGAGGATAGGTGTGATTGAGGCATGTTTAAAGCTTGAGTAGAAAACACCAGTTGTTAGTGATAAGTTGAAGAGATGGGTTAGGGTTGTGATGAAGACTGTGGCTAGGTTTGGGATGAAGTTGGAAGGGATCAGGTCAAGTGCACAGGTGGTGAGATGCGATCTTTAGAGTAGAGTGGAGAGTTGATCTTCTGTAATGGTGGAGAAGTTGGTTTTGGAGTTGGAGGGCTGGGCAATTGGGAGGAAGGGCTCTGGGGGTTGTCGACCAAAACTGTTTCTGATGTTATCCATCTTCTGCTTGAAAAATGAGGCAAAGTCTTCAGCTGAGATGAGTGGGGAGGAAGGAGGTGCTGGGAGACGGAGGAGAAAATTGAAGGTTGTGAGACAGATGTCACGGGGAGACTAGGTAGGCTAAGGCTGGTTACCCGGGCCCCTGTGATATCCCTCAGACTAGGGAAAACCCTGTCTGTCCCTCTCCCAGAATTTACACTAATGGTGTGCTTGTCTGGGCCACCAGGCCTGGCCCTGACTCCTGTTTCAGCCCTATGCTGAAACCACAACCCGCCACCCAGTGAATAGACCACACACCAACACCCACAGAAAGCACAGACAGGGAAAACTAAAAAACGCACCATGCCGCAGACACACAGGAAAACACTATAATGTGCCCAGGGCAAAACAAATACAAATATAGGAAGGAGAAATATAAAAAAGGATAATACACCACCAGATAAGATATTTCTTCTCCAAGACCACCACTCCAGACCGGAATCACTAGGCACGAGGCACAAGCTATAATCAGCGACGCCCAAAGTCCAGCAAAACTATTTAAAGGGCGTGGGCGTGACAGAGCCTCCAACCCGAGTACCAGCTAGATTAACCCTGGGCATCTTGGATAAAAATCTAGCCGGCGCCACTGAGCGTATAGTGGACGAATGTGGAATTACCGATGTCTGTCGGACGCCTTAGTGTCAATAACGCGTCCGACATGACAACAGTGAGGATATGAGAGATGAGGAGTAGGTTTGTCTAGCTGTGGCGAGTGTGGCCTTGAAAGAAGTGAGGGACTATAATTATAAATAGTGATGATCGAATAGTGAAATATTCTGATTCAGAGAAATCGGTATGAATAATTTCTAATATCAGTGTATTGATACCAAATAACGAATCCAATGCAAGTCAATGGGAAAGCTGAATATTTTCATGCTGCACCCAACAACCCAATAGAAAGGTCTGGGGGTGTTAGGTGTCGAGATGCCGCCTCTGCACAGGGGGAATCTTGAACCATCTCCACTGCGGCCTCCCATTCTTCTCCAGCCACAGTGGAGTCTGCTCAGCGGAGACAGAGAGAATATAGTACACCGCACACTCTGTATGTATATTGCAATGGTGAAAATTTATTGACAAAATAGCTATGTGAGGTGAAAGCGACCAGAGGTAATTATGACGTTTCGGCCCTACCAGAGCCTTAATCATACAATCGCTAGGAAAAAAACAAAAATAAAAACATAAGTATACAGTATTTACAATAAACAATATTCAAAATAAATAAATAAGAATAAAATTAACAGATCCCAACCTGGATGAAAAAAGCAAGGAAAGGGTACAAAATAGAGGGAGTACAGTGTAGTAACTGTAAAATCACAATATGCAAAATATAGGAAACACCACGTATATCTGTGAAGAAAAGGGGAGGGGGGAAGGGGGTGGGTGTTTATACGCATTATCATAATCACAGGAGAAAAGGCTAAGGGAGCCAGGTCACATGACTACGTACAATTGAAAAACAAAGCGGTATTTTTTACCTTTTTTGTGCATAGGAGAGAGGATAGAGAGAAAGGCATATACTGTAAGGAAGACGATAGATGCATGTAAGAGGATGCTTTTTTCATCCAGGTTGGGATCTGTTAATTTTATTCTTATTTATTTATTTTGAATATTGTTTATTGTAAATACTGTATACTTATGTTTTTATTTTTGTTTTTTTCCTAGCGATTGTATGATTAAGGCTCTGGTAGGGCCGAAACGTCATAATTACCTCTGGACGCTTTCACCTCACATAGTTATTTTGTCAATAAATTTTCACCATTGCAATATACATACAGAGTGTGCGGTGTACTATATTCTATTTATACGTAGGGCTTTCACAGCCCACTACACCTGCACATCGCTCCCTTATTATCCTGAGTGTGCGCCAATTTTCTTTATTTATGCTCAGCGGTCCCAGCATCTAGCTCAGGCTGATACTGGACCACTGCTTACTACTGCCTATCCAGCTTCTGCCATTGTAGCCAGTACTGGGCAGCGGCGAGCAGACGTGTTTGGGACTAAGTCCTGCTCTTCCCTTTATGAACATGCCCATGGCAAGATCTCTCATTGGAGATCAAGGGTCATATGCTTAGATACTGCAGCAAATCCCATTGGTCCTTTAGGAAGGTCCTGAAGGTGTTCTTCTTATGTAGATTGGTTGTTACGTCCCCTTTTACGTGATATTCCTTCCTTTATAAAAGACACCGGAGATTTTTTGGGTACAATAAATAATTTTGTCTGGCAAGAAGATTTTTGCTTGACTTCAATTGACATTGAAAGTCTTTATACCAGAATTCCCCAGAAAATGGGAGTGGAAACAATTGATATGATTTTAAGGAATACCCCGACAGATGCGGGAACCATTTCCTTCATCTGTGGGGGTCTTTCCTTTATTCTCGAACATAATGCCTTTCAGTTCGACGATATCTGGTATAAACAAATTGAGGGAGTAGCGATGGGCACTCCAGTCGCTTGTACCCTAGCAAACCTCTTCTTGGCCAGACTAGAAGAGGAATATATATACTCTATAAAAAATCCCTTTTTGAGACACATAAAGTTTTTTGTGAGATTTGTGGACGACGTATTCATGGTGTGGGACGGTGATAGCGACACCTTCACAAAATTTGTGGAATACCTCGAGACATCCAACACCTTGAATATGAAGTTCACGTCTCAATTTGGAGGAAATTAATTAGTATTCCTAGATGTCAAACTCACGGTTATTGATGGTATAATTCACACAGAGACATACCGAAAACCTTCTGCAACAAATGCTTTGCTTCATTATAATAGTGCTCATCCCCTCTATACTAAAAAATCCCTGCCTTATAGCCAGTTTTTACGGGTAAAAAGGATTAATAATAGTCCAGCGGGATTTGAACGTCAATCAGAAGAACTATATAAGAGGTTTTCAAAAAGAGGGTATCCACAATCGATTTTAGATGGGGCTTTAAATAGAGCTGTAAGTGCAGATATACACTCACTGGCCACTTTATTAGGTACACCTGTCCAACTTCTTGTTAACACTTAATTTCTAATCAGCCAATCACATGGCGGCAACTCAGTGCATTTAGGCATGTAGACATGGTCAAGACAATCTCCTGCAGTTCAAACCGAGCATCAGTATGGGGAAGAAAGGTGATTTGAGTGCCTTTGAACGTGGCATGGTTGTTGGTGCCAGAAGGGCTGGTCTGAGTATTTCAGAAACTGCTGATCTACTGGGATTTTCACGCACAACCATCTCTAGGGTTTACTGAGAATGGTCCGAAAAAGAAAAAAAATCCAGTGAGCGGCAGTTCTGTGGGCGGAAATGCCTTGTTGATGCCTGAGGTCAGAGGAGAATGGGCAGACTGGTTCGAGCTGATAGAAAGGCAACAGTGACTCAAATCGCCACCCGTTACAACCAAGGTAGGCCTAAGAGCATCTCTGAACGCACAGTGCGTCGAACTTTGAGGCAGATGGGCTACAGCAGCAGAAGACCACACGGGTACCACTCCTTTCAGCTAAGAACAGGAAACTGAGGCTACAATTTGTACAAGCTCATCGAAATTGGACAGTAGAAGATTGGAAAAACGTTGCTTGGTCTGATGAGTCTCGATTTCTGCTGCGACATTCGGATGGTAGGGTCAGAATTTGGCGTAAACAACATGAAAGCATGGATCCATCCTGCCTTGTATGGAGCATCTTTGGGATGTGCAGCCGACAAATCTGCGGCAACTGTGTGATGCCATCATGTCAATATGGACCAAAATCTCTGAGGAATGCTTCCAGCACCTTGTTGAATCTATGCCACGAAGAATTGAGGCAGTTCTGAAGGCAAAAGGGGGTCCAACCCGTTACTAGCATGGTGTACCTAATAAAGTGGCCGGTGAGTGTAAATGACAACTCCTGTGTCAGGTCCACAAAAAAAGAAAAAAGATTTGTTTTTTGTTTTGAATTTGGACCTATGGATTCACAAATTAGGTCAGTAATTCGTAAAAACTGGCATATCCTAGGTCAGGACACTGACTTGAAACAAATGACAGATAGGGGGCCTTTATTTGCGTGTCGGCGTAGCAGAAATATTAGGGATTTGATAGTGCGTAATAGGTTCTCCTCAGATCGGGATAATTGGCTCACATCAAATACACCTAAGGGAAATTTTAAATGTGGCCACTGTAATTTTTGTAAATACCATCTGACAGGCACCTATGTTAAAATTGGTCCCATCCAACATACGGTTCGAGATTTCATCTCATGCAGGTCCACTCATATTGTATATGCCATTTTCTGCCCATGCGGCTTTTATTATATAGGCAAGACAATCCGGCCGTTGTTCAAAAGAATAAGAGAACATTTTAATTCGGTGAAAACAGGCAAAGGGGTCCCAAGGTTTATTAACCATGTAAGAAATCAATGGTAATATACAATCTTTACGTTTTGCGGGGTTAGAACAGGTTTCCTTACCAAAACAAGGTGGAGACTTGCAGCGCTTGCTACTCCAGAGAGAAGGGAGATGGATTATGCGCGCAGGCGCTGTAGGTCCCCTAGGTCTAAATGAAAGGATCGACATGGCCGTTTTCCTCTGAAAAGTGATTGTAAAATTCATTGCAATGTTCTGTTTCAGATTTAAATAATTGGTTGCGTTGTTTTTAAATTGGTTTTAAATATGTCTTTGTTATTAATGTTTTCACATTTAAGATATAGGTGATTGGTGCACCTTGCTGACAGGAGGAGTAGCAGGAGGGGCAGTGCCTTTCAGCTAGCACTGATATGGACCCACCCTACTTCCTTTCAGTGTTTGGACCCGTTGAAGTGCTGAGGCACGAAACGATCGTTGTCCGCATTTTTTCTACACTCTCCCTGGCTGTTATTGTAATGTTGTCCGAATAAAGTTGTCACTTTTTACATACACGGGTAAGTGCACTTTTTTATCTTTTCATGGACTTCTTATGTGGCTGACTCCCATTGGTCCTTCTGGGAAGGTCCTGTTCTTGCTACAGCTATAAAAGGTTTGCATAGCCGCACGGCCATGCGCTAGTGTACATTTGGAATCGTGTGTGTGTTGATGAGTGCAAGTCGTTCTTTAAAATCCCCTCCCTTTTGTATGACTGTTTGCAAAAGGTGGATGCTGGCTGTCTAGCGCCCGACTAAGCTGTCAACATAAAGACACACAATACAGCGTCTATTACTGTAACCGCCAGTGCAGCGCCGTGCGCTTATAGAGCGCTTTCCTATCCCAAGTCTGTGTGGTTAGTGGCGTACGCCAAAGCGGCACAGCACACACTCTTGTGCTTTAAGTTATATTTTCTGCTACTTTGACACTCCAGTTGCAGTGTCTATCGCAAGTGGTCTGAACGTACTCTATCCTGTGGATAGAGTCCTGAGACTCCTTGCTTGCGCTCTTGGTGCGGTACCGCGGCCCTGTGACGCAACAGGGTTTGCTTCCTTCACACAGGGTGAAGTTAAGCCATGTGTGTATCCACATTGTACCGCCATATAGTTCGTCATTACTCAGCAGCAGGTTCCATCTCTGCACGGTGGACCCCGGGCTGCGAACGCACCTTATACCATCTCTCTTATAATTTGGTGCGTTCCACTAGCCCTAACAGGGGGCGTAGGAAAAAAAAGCTGAAATTGATGAGAAAGAGTTAAAACTAAATGGGAACAGCATGGAGAAGATATCTGCATGCTTTCCTGATTCACATCTGGTATCTGGGAATAATGTTGTCAGACTATTGCACTGGTTTTACGGATTATCCCCAAGGGTGGTTTGCACGTTAATGACCAGGCAAATTTTTACAATTCTGACCACTGTCCCTTTATGAGTTTATAACTCTGGAAATCTTCAACGGATCCTGGTGATTCTGACACTGTTTTCTCGTGACATATTGTACTTCATGATAATGGTAAAATTTCTTTGATATGACTTGCATTTATTTGTGAAAAATGCGGAAATTTGGCGAAAATGTAGAAGATTTTGCAATTTTCCAACTTTGAATATTCATGCCCTTAACTCACAGAGATATGTCACACAGAATACTTAATCAGTAACATTTCCCTCATGCCTACTTTACATCAGCACAATTTTGGAACCAAACTTTTTTTGTTAGGGAGTTATAAGGGTTAAAAGATGACCCTCATTTTTACAAAACCATTTTTAAGGGACCACATCACATATGAAGTCACTTTGAGGAGTCTATATGATAGAAAATACCCAAAAATGACATGACTCAAAAAAACTGCACCTTTCTGGAGCGTCATAGGAATTTTTGGAGTTTTTAAAAAAATGAACATTTAATTTTTTTTCACAAAAAAAATACTTTAGATCCAATTTTTTTTATTTTCCCAAGGGTAACAGAAGAAATTGGACCTCAAAAGTTATAGTGCAATTTGTCCTGAGTACACTGATACCCCACATGTGGGGGGAACCAGTGTTTGGGTGTATGGCAGAGCTCGAAAGGGAAGAAGCGCCGTTTGACTTTTTTCAACGCAAAATTGGCTGGAATTGAGATCGGACGCCATGTCGCTTTTGGAGAGCCCCAGATGTGCCTAAACAGTGGAAACCCCCCCAATTCTAACTCCATCCCTAACCCCAACACACCCCTAACCCTAATCCAAACCCTAACCATAACCCTAGCCACAAACCTAACCCTAATCCCAACCATAACTGTAACTTTAGCCCCAACCCTAACTTTAGCCCCAACCCTATCCCTAAGTTTAGCCCTATCCCTAACCCTAATAGAAATAAATACATTTTTTTATTTTATTATTTTTCCCTAACTAAGAGGGTGATTTACTATTTATAGTGTGTAATTATAGCTGTTTTTTATGTTTGGCAGCTGTCACACACTAAAAGACACTTTTTATTGCAAAACATAGTTTTTGCATCACCACATTTTGAGAGCTATAATTTTTCCATATATTGCCCTCATGTGAGGGCTTGTTTTTTGCGGGACAAGTTTACATTTTAATTGATACCTTTTTCTGGCACATTGCTTTTTGATCGCTTTTTATTCTGATTTTTGTGAGGCAGAATGAACAAATACCAGCAATTCATGAATTTCTTTTGGGGGGGTGTTTATACTGTTCCGTTTGTGGTAATTGATAAATCAGTTTTATTCTTCGGGTCAGTATGATGACAGCAATACCTCATTTATATTTTTTTATGTTTTGGCGATTTTATAGAATATAAATTATTTTATATAAAAAATAATTATTTTTGCATCGCTTTATTCTGAGAGCTATAGTGGCTTGTTTCTTGCAGAACAAGATGACATTTTCTGCGGTACCATGCTTATTTATATCCATCTGTTTAATAGCGTGTTATTCCACTTTTTGTTAGGCGGTATGATGATAAATAGTGTTGAGTGATACCGTCCGATACTTGAAAGTATCGGTATCAGATAGTATCGGCCGATACCCGAAAAGTATCGGATATTGCCGATAGCGATACCCGATACCAATACAAGTCAATGGGACACCAAGTATCGGAAGGTATCCTGTATGGTTCCCAGGGTCTGAAGGAGAGGAAACTCTCCTTCAGGCCCTGGGATCCATATTAATGTGTAAAATAAAGAATAAAAATAAAAAATATTGATATACTCACCTCTCCGACGCAGCCTGGACCTTACCGATATAACCAGCAGCTTCCGTTCCTAAGAATGAGCGCTTGAAAGACCTTAGATGATGTCGCGGCTTGTGATTGGTCGCGTGTTGGTCACGTGACCGCTCACGCGACCAATCACAAGCCGCGACGTCATCTAAGGTCTTTCAAGCGCTCATTCTTAGGAACAGAAGCTGCCGGTTACATCGGTAAGGTCCAGGCTGCGTCGGAGAGGTGAGTATATCAATATTTTTTATTTTTATTCTTTATTTTACACATTAATATCGATCCCGATACCGATTCCCGATATCACAAAAGTATCGGATCTCGGTATCGGAATTCCGTTACCGCAAATATCGGCCGATACCCGATACTTGCGGTATCGGAATGCTCAGCACTAATGATAAAGCATTTTTTTTTGCCTTGTTTTTTTAATGATGTTCACCAAAGGATTTAACTAGTGGGACAGTTTTATAGGTTGGTTCGTTACGGACGCGGCAATACTAAATATGTGTACTTTTATTGTATAGATTTTTTTACTCAAATATTTATTTATTGATGGAATAAATACTGATTTTTTATTATCATTTTTTATTATTTTTTTTTAATATTTTTACAATTATTATTTTTTTTAAATTCATTATTACTTTTACACTTTGTGCAGGCTGATCACTTCTAGATCTGAGCACTGCAGTTTCTATTACACTGACCTGGGAGGCTTACTGGTCATCACTGCGCATGACAGGAAGACTCTCAGGTCTGGAGACCTGGATGTTGTCATGCCGCAGGGTCTCCGGTCCAAAGGCAGAGGGGCTGTGCACAACTAGTGCACATTTTTGTCCCTAGTTTGGGCGGATAGTGGCGTTCACCAGAGCGTCGCTGGACGCACTCAGTGCGCCATGCGTTTGTGGGTCTAGAGGGACTCTATCCCGGTGTCCTCGGGGCAGAGTTCTGTGACCAAACACTTGAGCTCATTTAGCGGCATTACGGCTCTGTGAGGCAACATGGTTCGTGTCTGTGCATACCAGGTGACGTTAACCTGTGTGTGTTTACCATTATACCACCATATAGTGTCCACCATTACTGAGCAGCAGGTAACATCTCTGCACGGAGGATCCCAGGCTGCGAACACACCTTACTACTACCCTTTATTATTTGGTGTGTTCCGCCAGCCCTAACACACTATCCCCACCTAACAAAGAACTAATCTATTCATGTTCGCAATTTTTAGCTCTTAAAGGAGCTTTTTGGAATGAATAATGCTCCCTATACACTCCTATCACTCTTCCTACGCTCACACTACACTCTCTCTGCGCTGTTTCCAGCTGCAATGTGCGAAAGATGGCACCGGCAGCCTTTAAATATCCTCTATAATGCTGTAAGGCCAGCCAATCACAGTAATGCCACAAGAAGGATGGTGGTGGCATAACTGTGATTGGCAAGCTAGCCCAGCATGTTCATTGGCTGCAAATAAAGCACCAAACATGCTTGGCTGGTGACTCAATATAACGGCGCAAATACCTAATTACTCATCGAGTATCGAATAGCCCATATCGCGTACTATTCGTGCAAGTAACGAATAGTGCAGAATGTATTCACTCATTACTAGTTATAAAGAAATGGTCATCTATCCAGATCAATATTTTTATATCTATAACATAATAGCTATAACATAGGACAGTCACATGTGCTTAGAACTAGTTTTCAAAATTAATATGAACAAGAACAAGCATTCATTTGATCTCAGTGAGTGAAACACAAATGGCTATATGTACGTAAGAAGAAAGGTTTAGGTTTTTCTATTACAGAAAGAACACATTTAGCCAAATACACAGAAATGATTTAAAATCATATAACTAAAAGCATATAACTCTGCAGAGGGACTTCCATCTGTTGGCAATGTAATCAGCTGCCTCCTGGTTCAAGTAAAGGACAATTTAAGATTATGGCCCTGAAAATGTCAAAATTTCCATTTAAAAATATCATCAAAAGTCTACCTCTTTACAGACTAAATAATAAATGTTATTGTGCGGAAGTGAGTTATCAAATTTTGCCTAACAAAGGAATTAAAAGGGCAGACAGATAGAAATAATTATCAAATTTGGGTTTGAATACCATTACAATGTTTTTTACAAATCCCTTTTAAGTTTATTTTTTTGTTGGTGGTAGGGGAGAATCATGTTAACTACCCCGTGATAATGTATCAATAATGTCACTATATTTTGGCAAGTATTAATAACAGCTAGAGATCAGCGGTTCTTTTGAAATTCAAAATAGTTTTTTTCCAAATATTTGATTTGTGGCAAATAAATTTGCATTGATCACATAAGTAAAAAACATGTAATTACCTGAAAAATAGGTGAAGTACACTATGAGTTTCATTTAAAATCAATTGAATATGTTATACAGTCAGCAATGCAAACACAGCCATTACAATGTCAATTTGACAACCTATTAGGGTGCGTGAAAATTGATGGTGCCAGAGGAAATTAGCAGCATAGTCAGAAACAAGCTGCAAGATTATAGTTTTTAGACAACTAATAATTGTCTTTTTTAAAGGTGGGAGATGGATGCATTGCTTTTGTTTATGAACAGGTTGTGAAAACAGAAAAAGCTGTGGTACTGTGCAGCACCCCAGAGACCTGGTCGTTGCAGTAATGCCGCTCTGTCACTCAGGGGAGTGATGTTACGTCTGATTGCACAAAAGGAGTTCACCTGACCAGGTATCACAGTCACACACTACATTTCACACTTCAGCCGCCTGGGGGAGCAAAAGGTTCTATGTATTAGGCCACTCCTCACACTTGGGTAAAACTAGGGGCTGGATAGGAAGTTAGTCAGAAGCTGACTGGGTTGGACCCAGGCAACATCCTGTGGCAGAGGGTGTTGCGGGGGAAGATTCAGGGGGTCTCTGTCAGGGGTGGGATCCTGACAGTGACCTAGCGAACAGGACAGATTGTTACGGAGCCGCGCCTGCACTCGAATGCGGCGGCATCTTAAGAAATGAAACGAAGCGAAGTTTATTGTGGAGAAGTGAGAAACGAGATCGCAGCAAAAAGGAGATAAACCAGTAGGAGTCGTGCCTTAAGATCGTGGCAGCATCCTACTGAGGCGCGTAGCCGGTGGCCGGAACGCCGAGGAAGTATTGGGCTCCAAGCAGTACTTCAAACAGCGGCAGGACAGTTGATTATAGGTTGGCTGTCTCACCTAAAACACCTAAGTAGACATAGGGGGCAATTGTGGGAGAGGGGCGACGCTAGGGTCCCAGAAGAACTCCAGGCCTACCCGTCATATGGGTGCGTCCTAGCCATATCATCTGGGGGACGGAGAAAGAACATCAGAACAGATACGAGTTGTGAGAAAGAACATCAGAAACAGACACAACAGTTGTGAGGACTATCCCATGGTGCTCAGCAGGGAGGTACTACAACACACAGGCGCTAGAAGGTAGGCACTGATTTCCACCTGCAAAGGAAACTCTGGATGTGCCTTTGGACCGGCCAGTCTCAGCCAGCCCTGTTAGCAGTACTCTGGATTGTGGACCCTGAAGCCTTCAGTAAAGAGGTAAAGAGACTGCAACCCTGTGTCCTCCTCATTCATTGCGACCTGCACCACGCACCATCATCACACCTTTCTTTGGACGCCCCTCAGCAGGGTCACGGACCGGGTCTAGCCACTGTGACAACCCCAGGACTGAGACTGAGAGGCCCGGTACGGAGTACCCCGCGGCCCTGCATCTGGGGGCACTCCAACTTGGCGTCACGAACAGGATCTACTTAAGCCTGAAGAATCAGGTCATGTGTGCCTTGGAACTGTGTTGGATTGTGCTTGAACTGTGATTTATTGCAAAGATTGTGTATTGCCACTTGCCGCCAAAAGTTCCTGCCAAAACCGCCACCATTGCAGCGCCACGGGGAGCGCAGAAGAAGAAGAAGGGCGTGCCATGGGAGGAGACTATCAAAATGGCGCCAGAAGCAGTGACCGCCCCCTCCGTCTACTGCTGCGAGATGACGACCTGCCCAGAAGCAGAGGAGAACCGCCCCCTGATTTGCAACGGTGGGAACGAGAGGAAGAAGAAGCTACGCCCTCAGAAATGGAGAAGCAACGTGAATGTGCCGCCGAAGATCCCGGAGCAGGGATGGCGACTAGCGAGTCCCCGAGCGACGGCAAAGTGATCCCGGCCTGTCCTCGCCAACCAGAGACGGACCCGAACCCACCGCAGCTGGAGGATCCGGACTTCTCAGAGCTACAGGCGGCGGAGCCGAGCCGGCCTATCCCGAACGCGGAGCCAGCCGCTGTGAAGCCACGGAAGTCAGAGCCCTGTGAGAGGGTCGCACTGGAGGAACCGCGGTCCGGGCTGCAGCCGATTCCAGTGTCCTCGTCAGCAGAACAGATCGGCATCGGTGGAACCACATCTGACGCAGGTATGGAAAGCGTCCCTGCTCGTCCGACCAATCCTGCTCCCATGACCACTCCCCAGCCCGACAATGACCGAGTCCTCACCGCTGAGCTGGTAGTGATAACCCCAGGCACTATGGAGAAGCTGGTGCCTCCGTTACTAACAACTATGGGGAAACCGCTAGATGTGAGCCCAGAGGGGTGATCTTCCAATGGGACTCTCCACGGATTGGGCCGGACGGAGCCAGGCAGGATGGCCTCAGCATTGCTGCACTCACCTGGGAACAATATAAGCAATGCTTAATTCTACAATGGCAAAACCAAAAAGAGACAGAACCAAATGACCCACCAAAAATACAAAGACCAAAGACCGAACACAATAAGAGGAACTCGGTAAGGCAGGGGACTGTACTAGCCTTTCACCCGAAGCGGGGTTGGGGCTCCATAAAGGAATCGGGAATGCCGACTGAAGTCTTCTTTACCAGCTACAATGTGAAGACTTTGTTCCGCAACAGATGTGACAAACAATTATGTAAAGGGAACAAGGTGACCTGCACCCGCTATCGGAGTGCGCAAGGGTGGTGCGCTCGGGATATCCAACGATGCGAACCAGCGGTGGCGCCACCTACTGTCCTGACCACGGCTAATTCTGACTTGACAAACGCTACTACTGTCGCCACGGTGTGTATTATCGCCGCGACTGAACTTGCAACCACAGCTGACATTCGAATCCAGATGCCGGGTGACCTGACCGTGCCTGGGAGGCCAACCAATGATACCGATCCCGCATCAGCCGAGAACAGAGGACTGCAGCCTTACCAGTCAGGGAGTGTTCGCCACCAGCTGATGCAGTGTAACCTCCTGTAAGGAAAAACCTCGGAACCACGAGTATGTAAATAGTTTTCTGGAATTGTTCGTTTGTTTGTCCTGTTTTGCTGCAACAACCCGACTAGGGTTATTTCTTAAAGGGAACCCTTTGTTTACCCGGGATCCCTATTATTTTTGGTTTTGTTTTTATTTTTGCTTTTGTACATCATTGTTTACAAAGACTGCTGAACTATGGATGGAGAATGGTTCACAAACTGTATTGTAAATAGTTCGCACCTTCTTAAAGGTGCCCTTTACTGGTTTTACAAAAAGGAGAGCTTTTTGAAGAGACTGTTCCTGAATACAGCACGGAAGCTCTTGCCTTAAACGGACTTGCAGATAGAGAGTCTGCACTACCTCGAAGACTTGGTTCCCTCTTAAAGGGAATGTTCACTTGTTGCACTTGAGTATAATGTTGACTTAAGAATGTTGAATAGTGATAATGTTTTACATAAAAGTAGTATGTAGTTAGCTAGATAGTTATAGAGAATGTTTAATGATGTTACCAAGAGATTGAGGACGGGAAAGAGTTGAAAGCTGAATTTCAATAAAGTGAACCCGTGGGGGTTGGTTAGTGAGTCCTCCTGAGAGCCAAAGAGAGATGGTTAATTGATCCTGTACTAAGAAAAGAGGCAGTAGGCCTGGGCAGATAGACAGGCGGTCCTGCATATGAGAAATCAGAGAGTCAAAAGAAAAATGTTGCACTTAGAAAAAGAGAAATAAAGAAAAAGTTAATTTATATTTCAGAGTTTTATAGTAAGCCTTTAGTGGGTTCAGCCTATACGCCCTTAAAGGAAAGTTAAATTATTGTTCAGAATTTTGCACTTGATAGATAGAATTCCCGGCTGGGTAATAGAAGTTATTTATAGTATGTTATTTAAAATATTTAAACATGTTTCTGTTTGTAACGTCCAAGAGTCCTCACCTCCCATAAAGGGAAGCACTGTTATAATTATTTGTTTATTGCATTTCAAAATTTTGTATGTCTTTTGCTGACATGTATTGTTGTTCTTCTTCCCAGTCCGGGAGTAATGGATTTAACCGGGGGGGGATTGCAGCGCCCCAGAGACCTGGTCGTTGCAGTAATGCCGCTCTGCCACTCAGGGGAGTGATGTTACATCTGATTGCACAAAAGGAGTTCACCTGACCAGGTATCACAGTCACACACTACATTTCACACTTCAGCCGCCAGGGGGAGCAAAAGGTTCTATGTACTAGGCCACTCCTCACACTTGGGTAAAACTAGGGGCTGGATAGGAAGTTAGTCAGAAGCTGACTGGGTTGGATCCAGGCAACATCCTGTGGCAGAGGGTGTTGCGGGTTAATATTCAGGGGGGACTCTGTCAGGGGTGGGATCCTGACAGTGGCCTAGCGAACAGGACAGATTGTTACGGAGCCGCGCCTGCACTCGAATGCAGCGGCATCTTAAGAAAGGAAACGAAGCGAAGTTTATTGTGGAGAAGTGAGAAATGAGATCGCAGCAAAAAGGAGATAAACCAGTAGGAGTCGTGCCTTAAGATCGTGGCAACATCCTACTGAGGCGCGTAGCCGGTGGCCGGAATGCCGAGGAAGTATTGGGCTCCAAGCAGTACTTCAAACAGCGGCAGGACAGTTGATTATAGGTTGGCTGTCTCACCTAAAACACCTAAGCAGACATAGGGGGCAATTGTGGGAGAGGGGCGACGCTAGGGTCCCAGATGAACTCCAGGCCTACCCGTCATACGGGTGCGTCCTAGCCATATCATCTGGGGGACGGAGAAAGAACATCAGAACAGATACGAGTTGTGAGAAAGAACATCAGAAACAGACACAACAGTTGTGAGGACTATCCCGTGGTGCTCAGCAGGGAGGTACTACAACACACAGGCGCTAGAAGGTAGGCACTGATTTCCACCTGCAAAGGAAACTGGATGTGCCTTCGGACCGGCCGGTCTCAGCCAGCCCTGTTAGCAGTACTCTGGATTGCGGACCCTGAAGCCTTCAGTAAAGAGATAAAAACTGCAACCCTGTGTACTCGTCATTCATTGCGACCTGCACCACGCACCATCATCACACCTTTCATTGGACGCCCCTTAGCAGGATCACGGACCGGGTCTAGCCACCACGACAACCCCAGGACTGACACTGAGAGGCCCGGTATGGAGTACCCCGCTCCAACTGTAATTTGCACTTTTTTACAATATGATTATGGGGTTAGTAATGGGGTGTCTTATAGATGCCTCTCCATTACTAACCCATGGGCTTGATGTCAGAGGCAATAAAACAGCTGAAATCAACCCCAACGCTATTTCCCCATTAGCCACTGCACCAGAGCAAGAGGGAAGTGCGAGGCTAAGGGCCAGATTTGGCGCATCTTATGCATGTGCCATTTCTGGGGCAGCTAGGGGGCTGATATTGTTAGCCTGGGAGGGGCACCAATATCTGTGGCCCTTTCCCAGGCTACAAAAATCAGCCAAAGCCCTTAAACTAAACAGTAAAGGCTAAGCAAACACACCTGTGAGCTGTTATTAACAACCTGCGAACCTTATCCAGATTATTAATATCAGCCCCCAGCCGTGGGATTTCTCTTTCGCTGGTTCTGATTATTTGGGAGCCCATGCCATTTTTTGTTTAATTATTTATTTTACACACGATGTACAAAGAGGGTGGTGAATACAACACTCATCATTATAGCTTGGTCGTGCTGAGATCAGCTGTCTTCAGCACCCGGCACCTGAGAACAGCGCAAACTGCATGACTTTTCTCAGGCACCAGTACGAGTTACACTGATGTGGAACACGGACGGTACATGGATGCCACACATATATAACATACACACATGACAGTTAGCTCTAATAGTGGTTTTTCCAGCACCAGAAATATTAGGACGTGTGAAAGGGCCCTAACTGCGATCAGAGCAGTGAAATAGGAATGATCGAACAGCTTCGAATATGAGGTTATTTGAATAGCTATAGCATTTCCCAAATAGCTGCCTCTGTAACCTGGGCACCTGGAGGACTCCCAATAATCAGCTGTTCAGTGCCGCAGCTGCATGTGTCGTGGCTGTGTGACAGTCACAACAAACAGGCTCTCCATGCATGTGCAGAAGTTCTATAGCTATTTGGATAAGGCCTTATCCGAAGATATTCGATCAACCCTTCTGTGAAAGTGAAAGTGTCATAGAATGACTAGGTAAATAAGAACAAAAAAGTTATAAATATTCTACATTTAAAAAAAAATATCACAAAATAATAAAAGAAGTACACATATTTGGTATTGCGGAGTCCATAATGACCCGACTTAGAAAAATTGTCCAACTAGTTAACCCCTTCAGTGAACACTGTAAAAAAAAATAAATTAAAAAACAAATAAAAAACTATGCTTTTTCATCATACCGCTGAACAAAAAGTGGAATTAAAATGCAGTCAAATAGACAAATGAAAATAAAATAATAAATAAAAATGGTATCACAGAAAACATCATCTTGTCCAGAAAGAAAAAAGAAAGTCATACAGCTCCATCAGCAGAAAAATAAAAACGTTAGAGTTCTAAGTATAAAACGATACAAAAATAATTACTTTTTCTTGTGTAAAAGTGCCAAAACATAAAAAAATATATAAATGGGGTATTGCTGTAAACAAACTGACCCAAAGAATAAATCTACCTTATTAATTTTACCACACATGGAATGGCATGAAAAAAACAAAACAAAAATCAATTCCTGAACTGCTGTTTTTTGTTGATTTTGCCTCCCAAAAATCTGAAAAGAAAGTGATCAATAAATGTTATGTGCCCAAAAATGGTACCATGAAAATGAAAACTTGTCCCACAAAAAAAGAAGCCCTCGCATGACTCTGTAGGCAGAAATATGGAAATATACTGCTCTCAAAAAATTAAGATGCTAAAAACTGTTTTTTTAAGAAAAAGTCTTTTAGTGTGTGATGATAGTCAAACATAAAAACCCATAATAATTACGGTAAATGCATCGGCTCGAAAAACAGCATAAAAAATAAATAAAAACAATTTTTAATGTGCTGTTGACTTGTTCATTCTGCCTCACAAAGATCGCAGTAAGGCTTAGCTCACTTATATCCTGCACTATAGGCTGAGTGCTTACACCGGAGTTTCCACGTAAATCTTTGAAATACATGATTCAGATGAAACTCACGGTGGAAGATTCTTTATAATGAGGCATCGAGAGTCACTGCAGTCTGGCCTGTACTCTGGCAGTGTCCGTCTTTTTAGGTGCGCATAAAAGTGTCGTCGGCCACAAGTGTTTGCACCTCTTTAAAGAAGGAAACCGCTGAACAGAGGCCAGGAAGAGACCAGAACAACTCTGCTGCCTCAGTATAGTCAATGGATCTCTAGGGCATTTCATCTGACTCAAATCATTCAGAGATTTAGATGGAAATCTTGATATAAGTGCTCAGTGTAGAGCACGGGATAAATGTGATCCCAAATTATGTGTAAAATGATCCCAATAAAATCTTAAACTCAATCCACAAAAAAAGCAAGTCCCCACTCAGGTCCATCGTCTGCTAATGGAAATATAGGGGGCTTGTATGGATAGTATAAATGCTCTGTAGAGCACTATGGCGCCTCGCCTCCAAAAGAAATCCAGCAAATTTTGCCGAATCCAACTGCCTCCCTCCCTTCCGAGCCCCACAGTGCGCCTAATCCACATTTAGCATCCATATGTTTCGCATCTCTGTAGCGGTGAGAGCCTGCTTAGTTTATGGTTGCATGTCTCCAGAAGCATGAGCTGTTTATAAAGTAAAGGGCACTACAAATATACTAGCACTGCAATAGCAGATTTGCAATTTTCACTTGGCAACATCCACTGCTTCTTGTTTCTGGAAAATACCCATGAAGTCAAAATCATCACTACACTTGTACATAAATTTCCAAAGGGTTATAATTTCCAAAATGGTGTTATTTAAGGGTGTATTCTACTCCTCTAGCTCTTAGGGGCTCTGTATATGGAGTCCGCAAACTGTTCTAAGAAAATCTGCGCTCCAAGAGGCAAACAGTGCTTCATCCCTCCTGAGTCTCGCCGTGTGGCTAAGTAGTACTGTACAACTGCATATGGGGTATTTCCACGTTCAGCAGAATTTGTGTGAAAAATTTTGGCTATTTTTACCTCATTGTGAATATGTAAAATCTGGGGCTAAAACAAAATTGTTGTGGTACAAATGTAATTATTTATTCTTCACTGCGGAATGGTATAGACTTCTGTTATGCACCCATGATGTCAATATGATCACTGCACCTTTAGATGAATTCACTGAGAAGAGTACTTTGTTAAAAGGGCTCACTTATGGAAAGTTCTGCTGTTCTGGCACCTCGGGGGCTCTCCCAGTGGTTTATAGCACCTTCAAGCCATAACAGTAAAATGTGCATTAAACTATGGCCCTATTTCCCTTCTCAGTTTTGCACTGTGCCTTTAACCTCTTCACCTCTGAAGGTAGTTTGTACGTTAATGACCAGGCAAGTTTTTACAATTCTGACCTCTGTCACATTATGTGGCAATAACTCTGGAATGCTTCAACGGATCCCGATGATTCTGAGATGAACAGCAATTTTTCATTTTTCCAACAAAATTTGCAAAAACTTTTTTGGGGACACATCAAATTTGAAGCCACTTTCAAGGAAGTTTAGTAACTCTTCAGGTATTTCACACAATTTTTTTAATGTGGAAATAAAAAATGAACATTTAACTTTTTTTTTTTCAAAAAAATTACTTTAGATACATTTTTTTTATTTTGACAAGAGTAACAAGAAAAAAATAGACCTGAAAATTTGTTGTGTAAGTTCTCCTGAGCATGCTGATACTACTTATGAGAGAGAAAATCACAGTTTGGGAGCACAGCAGAGATTGGAAAGGAAGGAGGGTCATTTGACTTTTTGAATGCAAAACTTGCTGGAACAATTGGTGGATTCCATGTTGCATTTGGAGAACCTGTGATGTGCCTAAAAAGTGAAAACAAAAACCCACAAGTGACCGCTCATGGAACTGATATAGATGTGTGGTGAGCACGTTGAACCCTTAAGGTACCTTCACACGAAACGACATTATAACGATATCGCTAGCAATCCGTGACGTTGCAGCGTCCTCGCTAGCGATATCGTTTCGTTTGACACGCAGCAGCGATCAGGATCCTGCTGTGATGTCGCTGGTCGCTGAATAAAGTCCAGAACTTTATTTGGTCGTCCGATCGCCGTGTATCGTTGTGTTTGAAAGCAAAAGCAACGATACCAGCGATATTTTACACTGGTAACCAGGGTAAACATCGGGTTACTAAGCGCAGGGCCGCGCTTAGTTACCCGATGTTTACCCTGGTTACTAGCGTAAAATGTAAAAAAAACAAACAGCACATACTCACATTGCGTCCCCTGCAGTCTGCTTCCTCCTCTGACTCAGCGCCGCAAAGTGAAAGTGAAAGCAGCACAGCGGTGACGTCACCGCTCTGCTCTCACTGTACGGCGCTCAGTCAGTCAGGAAGTGGACGCAGGGGGACGTGAATGTAAGTATGTGCTGTTTGTTTTTTTTAGATTTTACGCTGGTAACCAGGGTAAACATCGGGTTACTAAGCGCGGCCCTGCGCTTAGTTACCCGATGTTTACCCTGGTTACCAGGGGACCTCGGCATAGTTGATCGCTGGAGAGCGGTCTGTGTGACAGCTCTCCAGCGACCAAACAGCGACGCTGCAGCGATCGACATCGCTGTCGCTATCGCTGCAGCGTCGCTTCGTGTGAAGGTACCTTTAGATGCTTCACAGGAGTTTATAACATTGAGCCATGAAAATAAAAAAATCACATTTTCCCCACAAATATGATTTAGCCCCAAATGTTGCATTTTCCAAAGAGGTCCGGTACTTAAAAGGATGTGTCATGGCGGCAATGACCCAGTCCATGGCCCTAGGCACCCATGTTAAAGGGAAAGTCTTTAAAGGGGTTTTTGAAATAAAGAAATTTTGTGACGCCACCTGTGGTATTCGGTCAGTAGGGACCAACGCTGCTTAACCCCTACATGACCCAGTCTGTTTTGACCTTAAAGACCTGGCCATTTTTTGCAATTCTGACCAGTGTCCCTTTATGAGGTAATAGCTCAGAAATGCTTGAACGGATCCTAGCGATTCTGAGATAATTTTTTCGTGACATATTGGGTTTCATGATACTGGTAAATTTAGGTCGATAATTTATGCATTTATTTGTGAAAAAATCGGAAACTTGGCGAACATTTAGAAAATGTTGCAATTTTCAAAATTTGAATTTTTATTCTGTTAAACAAGAGAGTTATGTGACACAAAATAGCTAATAAATAACATTTCCCACATGTCTACTTTATATCACAACAATTTTTGAAACAAAATTAGGCGCAAAGTATTAACTGGTCTAAATGGAGGCCAGGGCCCCTGTATATTTTAACTATCATCTATCATTTCAACAAATTTGTATTGGCAGTGCCATTGAAGGATTTATCAGCACAGACTACACTGTGGTGGAGCAGGGAGAGGTAAGTATTGCAAGTGGTAGAGCACTGTTTGAGCTGGGGGGAACACTCTCTCATGGGCGGTGGTACTGGCAAAGGGCCCCTCATATTACAATGGTGTGTCTGATGTTGGTTGTGCACCCCACCATCAGAGACACTTCATTGTACTATGAGGGACCCTGTGCCAGTGCCGTCGCCCAAGAGTGGGCCCACCCACCTGTCCAGGCAAATGGCACTCGCACGGGTGCTTGCTCCAGGTGGTGACCACGGCCCTGTTGGGGGAGTCAGCCCATTTAGGGAGGTATAAAAATGGCCTATGGTGGACATTCAGCCGCTGCAAATGGAGGAATTGGAGAAGTCAGTAAGAGGAGGCCAAAAGCCAGACATTTTTCAGGCAAGCTACGTGTCAGCAGGGGAAGGTGGGGCAAAATAATTTGAAATACATGATTGGTTCATTTTAATGAAGGTTAGATCATCAACATTTTGGGTACCCAGACGTGTCCTTTTTTTGGTCAGTATTGAACCAGCAGCACTGAAGACTCTTTCTGATAGCACACTAGCAGCAGGGCAAGCAAGCTCCTGTAATGCATATTCTGCCAATTCAGGCCAGGTGTCTATTTTAGATGCCCAGTAATCAAAGGGGAATGACCTGTGAGGGAGAACATCGATAAGGGAGGAAGAGTAGTTCATAACAACACTGAACAAATGCTGTCTCCTGTCACTTTGAATCGATGCAGCAGTACCTGTCGTGTCTGCGGTCATTGTGAAATCACTCCACAACCTGGTCATAAAACCCCTCTGTCCAACGCCACATCTGATTTGTGCACCTCTAACACCTCTGCCATGTTGCCCCTCGCAGCTCGTGTGAGAACCATCACCGCCGCTGTGTGCTGGGAATGCCTGAACCAAACGGTCTACAAGAGTTGCTTGTTTGATAGCCAATATTTACTCAAGGTTCTCATGTGGCATGATATTTTGTAATTTTCCTTTATATCGTAATATATATTTATATTCAGGACTGAAGTATATCCACTTTGTGAGAATTTGAATCTCACTTTTTTATGGGGAGACTGAACCAAAACTCAGGCCCAGTGTATATAACAACACAATGTAAGTGGCAGAAAGTGGCTGGAAGATATATGAAAAAATACAAGGACTGTAGTACAATTTCAATCTCCCTACAATGATCTCAGGACAATTATGGCAGCAATAAAAAGTACTGCTGCACACAAAAGTGTGGACAAATAAACAAGATAACTGTGCAGAAAGGAGCAACAGGATTTTTGCTTTTAAAAAAAGCAGTTGGTTTGCACAGCAGCGGTGCAAACAGCAATGCAGCTATCAGGGAGCCTTATAAGGCAGCCTAATAAGCTACAGAGCTGATGCACAGAAATCTAGCCTCCACTGTCCCTGCAAAACAAGGTGGTGTTGGACAGTGGAAATCGCTACAGCACAAGAGGTTTGGGGGTTAATCTTCCCTCCCTAACTATACCCCTTCTTCTGATGAAGCTGCAGCAACCTCTCCCTATGCTAAGATCAGCAGAAGTAAGATGGCGGTCAGCATGCACACCCCTTTATACCCCCTGTGACGCTGCAAAAAGCAAGCCAATCTCTGTCATGCCCTTCTCTAAGATGGTGGGGACCGAGACCTATGTCATCACGCTGCCCACACTCTGCATCCTCCTTCATTGGCTGAAAAATGGCGCTGAAAGCGTCATATGAAACGCGACTTTTGCGTGCAGATCGCCGACCTCATGGCCAATCCCACACTAGGATCGGGTCGGGTTTCATGCAACCCGACTTTGCCGAATGTCGTTGATTTTTGAATTTGTCCTATCCGTTTCGCTCAACCCTACTGTTCACAACAACAGTAAATTTGACCAGGTATACCCAAACTTTTACATGCCACTGTATGTTTGACTTTGAAACTCTGCGGTGTTTCATAGAAAAACATACGTTAAAAGCCACTGAGCTGCAAGACCATGCTATAGACTAAATGGATAGTCATGCCCTTTTGACTTCTCCCTGCCCTGAAATGACATGTCTCTGCATATGTGCGCAATAAGGCAGAGACCTGCTAATCCAGGGTAAAAGATGGGGAGAAGCAGATGTGGACCCACCTTCATGACTAGTCTATAGTGCAGTCCTAGTCCCAGAGGCTTTTAATGGATGTTTTTCTCTGAAACACGGCATCGTTTTAGATTCAAACATACCTGCCGTTTTCATGAAGCCAGTACCTGATTCATGCTGCCCAAGAATAAAGACTGCGAAGCATGTATCAGGTGTCAGGTTCTCTTTAATTCAAATTTCCTTGCCAAATTAGAATAAAAGTGCACAATTCAAATTTCAGCAGATTCACTCGTCACTACTTAGTCTCCTAATATTTTTTGCTGTTACAGTAGCTCGTGTGGGATGGCTGTCGTCTTCTCGTGTAAAATAAAAAAAAATCTGATGATATATTTGTTAATTATATTAATTAATATCTAGTGATTAGCGAATATACTCGTTACGCGAGATTTCTCGAGCATGCTTGGGTGTCCTCCGAGTATTTGCCGCAGCTGAATGATTTACATCTGTTAGCCAGTATAAGCACATGTGGGGATTCCCTAGCAACTAGGCAACCCCCACATGTACTTATGCGGGCTAACAGATGTAAATCATTCAGCTGCGGCAAGAAAATCTAAATCTCCGAGCACTAAAAAATACTCGGAGGACCCTCGAGCATGCTCGAGAAATCTCGAGTAACTAGTATATTCGCTCATCACTATTAATATCCCTTTTTTTAATATTTATGTAGATAAGAAGGCGTTGATGTCTGACAATAGTACCGAAATAATTTTCTCAGGGTTGTAAAAAGTATATGTTATAAAAAACTGAGATAAAACTTGTGAATATTAAATTAAATAACTATGGTGTTTTAGGTGCATGGGGAAATAATATCTAAGAAAAGAAATCTGTTGATAGTGATTACGCAGTCTTTGAAGATTTATTCAGTTCATCCACAAGGGCAGAATTGCTATATGAACTGTCTAGCTGCACAGACTTTTATAAGTTGTTGTAGGAATGGCTCATTAAGTGCAGTTCATATCATCGCACAATATATTCCTCCATCTTGCCCTCAGCAGCTTTCTGGTGCCTGTGGATTACTAGCTTGTCTGCAGAAGACCTCTTAGCTTTTTGACATTTAATCAGAATTTTGTATCTTTCTTCCAGTATCATTTTGTGACTAAGTACGGCAATTGTGTCATTTCAGGAGAAAACCAAAATAAAGATGATAAATTGCTATATGGCAAGTTTTCAGTATACGCTGTGTTATTATTTATTTTTGTCGTGTTAGCATCAGATGGGACATGAATTGATTCTTTGTAAATAATGTCCAGGAGCGAAATCTTCACTTGTTAATTTTTTTTCTTTGTTAATTAGGAAGATTCACGTTTAACTGAACAATATGAAAAAACTTCAGACTAATGACTAGAACAGTCCAGTGATTTTAATTAGGTATCTAGTAGTTCAAGAGTGAGTTGAACAAATATATGAAATATTTATTTGAGGCATATTGCCAACAAGCAAAGTCATTTAATGGAGCCAAATTCTTTGCGTATATAAGTCAACAGAGGCTGAGACCCATTAGAAATAATCCGTATTTCAGACTTCATGAACATACATGTAGAATAAGCAATCAGTTTGTAACAAACTAATGTCATTCGTGAATTCCTCATAAGTCAATTCATGTGCCTTTCAGTAAAAAGACGGCACTCCCATGACTTCTCCCACCTCTCTCTTTCTGGTTGTCTTTCACATGGGGAATAGTCCCATGATAGAGTAGGCAGATCAGTAGAGCAAGAGGCTTGGGAAAAGAAACTGAGAAGAAGAAAGAAAAGCCAATCAGAGAGGTATGGAGAGGTCCATGGAAAGGTTCTTATAAGCATTTTTTAAAGGGAACCTGTCACCCCCCCCCAGGCGTTTGAAACTAAAAGAGCCACCTTGTGCAGCACAGCAATAATGCTGCATTCTGACAAGGTGGCTCTTTTAGTTATTGGTGCTGTAACTGCCGAAATAATCAGTTTTGTAATTTGTCCTAAATACCTTTTCTTCAGTCAAGGAGGCAGGCCTTTCCCCCCTGCTGCAGACGCCACGCAGCCATCACTCAAATCTTCTTGGCGCCGGCTCCTCCTCACCGCTGTTTTGAAATGAGCCAGCACCTACGCTCTTTTCTCCTGCCTTGTGCAGGCGCAGTGAGCGCTGCCCGTCCTCTGTGCTCATATGCAGTTTAGCTGACTGCGCCTGCACGGCCGCCCTGCCTGTGAATCCCAGCCCCGCAGTGTCTTCTGATTTATTCTCACTGTGGGGCTGGGATTCACAGGCAGGGTGGCCACACAGGCACAGTCAGCTAGACTGCATATGAGGATGGGCAGAGCTCACTGCGCCTGCCCAAGGCAGGAGAAAAGAGCGCAGGCGCCGGCTCATTTCAAAACAGCAGTGAGGAGGAGGCAGCGCCAAGAAGATTTGAGTGACGGCTGTGTGGCGTCTGAAGCAGGGGGGAAACGCCTGCCTCCTTGACTGAAGAAAAGGTATTTAGGACAAATTACAAAACTGACTATTTCGGCAGTTACAGCATCCAGAACTAAAAGAGCCACCTTGTCAGAATGCAGCATTATTGCTGCACAAGGTGGCTCTTTTAGTTAAAAACGTCTGGGGGGGTGACAGGTTCCCTTTAACCTTTTCCAGACAGATTAATTTTGGATTAGATTACCTGACAGAATTTGAGTGCATCTAATAAATTAGAAATTAGGCAAATTCATTCATTCTCAACATATATGGAAAAACATCATTTTGATTCAGGATATCCATCCAAGAGATTTACCTATTCTTATGACTTTGCCTACCAGCACAGCTAGGTGAAGGACACCCACAGTCAGCTTGATGTTGTGGGTCCAAAGAATCTGTGGTCTTTTAATCTCTATTCTGAAATTTAAACAAGGAGACCCATTTAAAATTTTATACCAAAACTTATACCCTTATCAAACAAATATCTTAATTCAAAAATTGTCAGGAACATCTGAGATGCTTGAGAACAAACTTTCAAACTATTTTCTTTTCAAATAGGTAGCACTTTTTACATGTACAATACATTATTTTTCTAAAATTTGCCACATCCTGTTGAAAAAGCCACGCGAAACGCGTGTCCGGGGGGACCGAGTGAGGTGGGGAGAACACACCTGATCCATAATGGGTAAGCAGCAACTATATGTACTTATGAAGATATGATCTTGTACTTCGGGCTATTTAATCATGTGAGTTGGACACAGTGATTGTATTTGGTCGTACGTTTTTTCTTATATTTTGAGTTGACGCTGCCATCCAAAAGGTGTATATGTGAACTCCCCCCCTGACTTGGTCATTGCCGCATTTTCTCCTTTATGTGTCTTCTGCTATATGGCGGTATTGACAATACACCCATGTTTTGTATTTTACATATTTGTATTTGTACATGATTGATTACTTAATAAACCTTTTGTATATTGTTTTCTAAATATGTTGAAGTGGACTTTTTTTCTCCGTGTTTTTGTTTATGTATTGGTTTGGAGTAGTCCCAGAAGGGCACCTGAGGAGTGCCTAGAGAGAGTTGGTATTTACCACTCATCTATACAAAGTATATTGGTGCTTCATGACTGTAATATTAAATCCTTGCTAAGGTTCAGAGACACAATAAAGTTTATGGCACATTTCTGTTCCTAGCTTTATATAGCCTGGAACAGTGTTATACTATAATACTGTGTATTTCATGATATATAGTGATATTGCATAGATTATCACAAGACATGAACGTACCACTTTATGCTACCCTGGTCCATGGTTCAGTTAAGTGCACTCTGGCCGTGTACATGGGTTTTAAAATTTTCTTACATTCTGGGTTCCTTGATTGATTTGCCACAGTGGCATGATGTTATCAATGTGCTTTGCAGTAGCCAAGTAATGCCGCTCCAGCGCTGCAAATCTTAAGACTAGAGATGAGCTACTCTGCTAGGAAAAGTGTGGCAATCTCAAATTTGGCACGAACATAGCACATTTGGATTTGTGTTTGCTTTCACACGCTTTTTTACTCAAAGTCGGAAAAAAGTCAGTCAACGTTCAGAAAATCATTGCGTTTCCACTAATGCTTTTGCTATTACTTTGGCTATAATAGTGGTGCTGTATGATGAGAGGAGGGGTAGGGGGCTGTGTTTGATGAGGGGAAGGAGGTGTGTCTAGGTCAGAGGAGCATGTGGATAGGTTACGCTTCTTTTATGTTTTTTTCTTTCCTTAACCTTACATGTGTTTAGTCTGGCAACCAATCAGGGCACATAAGCCATCCACAATGTCACATGAGACAAGGTGTTCTCTGATGGGTTGCTAAAGTCATATGTCTCTGGCCATATAAAAAGCAGACATCTTGCTTTGCTGGCACTATTTGCTCAGTGTCACAGTGCAGAGAGGTCGCTCCGCCATAATTTGCTGCTGATAGCACAAAATGATATGTTTGAACGCAGCACAAATACTTCTGTTAAAAAAGTTGTTAGTATCATTAAGATGTTTATTAATTCTGATATTCATGCAGCGGCTAATGCAATCAACTTAATTCAAATGACATGAGGTACATTGAATACAATAGATGACATTTTTAATATTACAGTTAATAAACTGTTAAATCATGTGGTTTTGGGTATTATTATAATTAGAGAAGGTTTTGCATGGACTAGCAAGTCTGCATGTTTTGCAGCGTGTTGCTCAACAGCGAAAAAAACCTTTAAAGTTGAGCCATGTATTTTTGGGAATACAATTCTTCATGCAGCCAGTTGTCATCCTCAAGATGTCATAAGGTCAATACCGGTTGGTGAATATATTAGGAAGGTGAGTTTCAGTGCTCCTTTCATTTTGGTGCTGGTGCTGTGTGGCGGCCATTGTTGCTGTGGCTTTGTGCTGGTGGGGCGGCGCAGTCTGGAGTCATGGAGGCTCAGTCTCCCAGCATGGGTGCTGTGGGGCAACAGGCCATTCGCCCTGCTGGTGCATTGCCGCTGTGGCGGTGGTCGCCGCTGTGGCGGTGGTCGCCGCACGGCTCCGCTCCGTTAGGGCGGTAGGACCCACTACGAGGTTTTCTGTGATGTGGCAGTGGGCTTCATACAGTCTGATCAGAATGTTAAACTGAAAACCTCATATTCAGTTATATAAATTTTTGCCTAGCGGCTTTAAATCAACTTATGATTTTTGGCTTTTTTTTTTTCCTTTTTGTGCAAAGCATGTTCTAGTCTCTTTCTTGGACCAGCACTCCTCCCATTTGGCACAGGTGATTTTAATTGGCAGGAGACTGCAAAGTAAGGGGTGCAGCCCATTTTGGCTTTCACTGAAGAGCTGGAGGTAGGTGAGTTTCAGTGCTCCATTCGTTTTGGTGCTGTGTGGCGGCCATTGTTGCTGTGGCTTTGTGCTGGTGGGGCGGCGTGGTCTGGAGTCATGGGGGCTCAGTCTTGCAGCATGGGTGCTGTGGGGCAACAGACAGGCTGTCCGCCCTGCTGGTGCATTGCCTCTGTGGCAGTGGTCGCCGCACGGCTCCTCTCCATTAGGGCAGTAGGACCCACTATGAGATTTGCCATGACAATCAGTGGGCTTCATACAGTCTGATCAGAATGTTAAACTGAAAACCTCATATTCAGTTATATAAATTTTTGCCTAACGGCTTTAGATCAACTTATGATTTTTGGAGGTATGGTTCATGCTTTTTTTTCCTTTTTGTGCAAAGTATGTTCTAGTCTCTTTCTTGGACCAGCACTCCTCCCATTTGGTACAGGTGATTTTAATTGGCAGGAGACTGCAAAGTAAGGAGTCTAGCCCATTTTGGCTCTCATTGAAGAGCTGGAGAAAGGTGAGTTTCAGTGCTCCTTTCATTTTGGTGCTGGTGCTGTGTGGCGGCCATTGTTGCTGTGGCTTTGTGCTGGTGGGGAAGCGCAGTCTGGAGTCATGGGAGCTCAGTCTCGCAGCATGGGTGCTGTGGGGCAACAGGCCATCCGCCCTGCTGGTGCATGGCCACTGTGGGGGTGGTCGCCGCACGGCTCCGCTCCGTTAGGGCGGTAGGACCCACTGCGAGGTTTGCCGTGACGTGGCAGTGGGCTTCATACAGTCTGATCAGAATGTTAAAATGAAAACCTCATATTCAGTTATATAAATTTTTGCCTAGCGCCTTTAGATCAACTTATGATTTTTAGAGGTGCGGTTCATTCCTTTTTTTTTCCTTTTTGAGCACTCCTCCCATTTGGCACAGGTGATTTTAATTGGCAGGAGACTGCAAAGTAAGGGGTGCAGCCCATTTTGGCTTTCACTGAAGAGCTGGAGGAAGGTGAGTTTCAGTGCTCCATTCGTTTTGGTGCTGTGTGGCGGCCATTGTTGCTGTGGCTTTGTGCTGATGGGGCGGCGGGGTCTGGAGTCATGGGGGCTCCGTCTCGCAGCATGGGTGCTGTGGGGCAACAGACAGGCCATCCGCCCTGCTGGTGCATTGCCGCTGTGGCGGTGGTCAGCACACAGCTCCGCTCCGTTAGGGCGGTAGGACCCACTATGAGGTTTGCCGTGATTTGGCAGTGGGATTCACACAGTCTGATCAGAATGTTAAACTGGAATCTTCATATTCAGTTATATAAATTTTTTCCTAGCGGCTTTATATCAACTTATGATTTTTGGAGGTGTGGTTCATGCCTTTTTTTTCCTTTTTGTGCAAAGCATGTTCTAGTCTCTTTCTTGGACCAGCACTCCTCCCATTTGGCACGGGTGATTTTAATTGGCAGGAGACTGCATAGTAAGGGGTCTAGCCCATTTTGGCTCTCACTGAAGAGCTGGAGGAAGGTGAGTTTCAGTGCTCCTTTCATTTTGGTGCTGGTGCTGTGTGGCGGCCATTGTTGCTGTGGCTTTGTGCTGGTGAGGCGGCACAGTCTGGAGTCATGGGGGCTCAGTCTCGCAGCATGGGTGCTGTGCGCCCTGCTGGTGCATTGCCGCTGTGGCGGTGGTCGCCGCACGGCTCCGATCCGTTAGGGCGGTAAGACCCACTACGAGGTTTGCTGTGATGTGGCAGTGGGCTTCATACAGTCTGATCAGAATGTTAAACTGAAAACCTCATATTCAGTTATATAAATTTTTGCCTAGTGGCTTTAGATCAACTTATGATTTTTGGAGGTGCGGTTCATGCCTTTTTTTTTTTCCTTTTTGTTGCAAAAGAAGCTCTTTCTTTGGGCAACGTGTCATCACCCAGTTTTTTAATTCTTCCAAGTCCAAAAATACATGGCTCAACTTTAAATGTTTTTTTTCACTGTTGAGCGACACGCTGAAGAACATGCATATTAACTAGTCCGTGCAAAACCTTCTCTAATTATAATAATGCTCAAAACCACATGATAAAGCAGTTTATTAACTGTAATACTAAAAATTTCATGTATTGTATTCAATATACCTCATGTCATTTGTATTACCGTATGTTGGTTGCACTAGCCGCTGCATGAAAATCAGAATTAATGAACATCTTAATGATATCTCCACTACTAACAACTTTTTCAACAGGAGTATTTCTGCTGCGTTCAAACACTTCATATTGTGCCATCAGCAACATTTGATGTCCCTACTAGTCTTTGGCATTGAAAGGGTGAGGGATCCTCCACGGGGCGGAGACATCAAGAGATTGCTTCTCAACACAGAGGCATTAAGGATTTTTAATTTAGGATCCAGATCACCGGAGGGTCTCAATCTGTGCTGTGATATTATGTGCAATTATTAGGCTTGTTTTTCCTCCATGTATTTTTATATTTTGTTCATATTGATCTTGCATTGTGTTTTTTTACACAGATTTTGTTGTGCTTTTTCTCTTTTGTTTTGTTTATCCATATTGTTTTTAGATCATGTGATTTTTTTTCTGGCCAACTACCTTCATTCACTGTGGTTTTAAGACTGATGGGAAATATCAAGCATTGAGGAAGAATGCTGTTTGTGTTCGAAATGCGTCAGTCACAACCAAAAGTGACACAAACTATAATAAACACATAAATAAAGTGCTAGTGCTTAAACCAGTGCTCAATAAAAAATGTTTTGGTCTAACCAATATGCTGAATATTTTTTGTAACAGGTCCATATTACACAGGAACAAAACATATAGTCCAAAAGTACAGGGGGAATTTTCCTCGTATTCCCTGTCATGCCCCTGCATAGCTCCTGTCCTCACAAGGACAATCCCCAAGTGTAGGCTACTACCGGTTTCCCACCAATGATGTAAACAAGTTAATCTCCCTACGCATTTCCTCCCCAGTAGGGGGGATTCATCACGGGAGCAAAGAAGATAATAGTAGTGGGAAAATAAAGGGACCATGCAGTGGCAGGAGTCCTTATCTCAGATATGACCTTTTGTGTCACAACCGATGTGTTGAAAGTAAGTGGTACAAAAGAGCCCTGCATACTCTGCTCCTATAAATAGAGGCGCGCCATGCCTCACTTACCCCGGCATGTGACACTACCTCCAGGTCTCTGATCCAATACAGAAGCACTGGAGATTCCGGAGGTGATGTCCTGATTCTATCACATTTGGTGGATAAGGGGCATGGTATCGTGTTGTCCACCAAGGAACGCAGACGGCCCAGAAGTAGTGGTGCCATCTTGGCAGTGTCATGTTTAGTAGCGGTCCCCGCATGTTACCCAGTTTTCCATGAATATGTAAATTTGTCAGCTATTCAAAGTAATTGGACCGCTATGCTTACATGCACCTAGATCCACATGGGGGGCATTCCCATTCAATGATGTGGAAATTCCCTCATTCATTACGGCCAAGGAAGTCACACTATATCATAGAGGAAAGTTCCTAGGTGTCACCCGGAATCAGTAAGCCAGCATATATTTAGACTGGATAATGTGACATGTGAATCTTTTTTATTTTTCCCCTGTAGTAGAGGGAATAGCACAATTAGAGGAAAGAGAGTCCATCTATTTGAACTAAATCTTAAAAAGTTTAATTTCCTGTATCATATGCGATTATCCCATGGTAAAAAAAAATGGAGTCTTAGATACACAGAGAATTTGGTATGAATATGATTAGTAGTGATATTCTTCATGATACCTATTAAGTCCTAATAGACCTCATAATATAATCTGTTTTCAACGGATGCCCCCACGGCAGACAAACAGATACAAGGCCACTGAGAATTGATCATGGCGTTAATATTTTCATAATAGCAAAAACTAAACAATCAGACAAGAAATAGGGGAGAAAAAGGAAGAAGGGAGGGAGGGGGGTTTAGGGGTAGGGGGAGGAGGGGTGGTGGTTTTTGTATGAGAGACCTAGGGGGAATTAGGAGGGATTAAAGAAAGGGGTTCTTGTAATTCCATGAGTGTATAACCAGTGGATGCAAGATACTCACTTCTTAAAGTAAACATCCATAATTTAACTGCTCATTAAGACCCCAAGGGTGGCAAGTATACAACTGGAAAAGCACAGGTTTGAAATGACTACTTAGATGGTTAGCGCTGATGATGCCTTCATCAGCATCACTATTACAGTCATCTACATGCTGTTGCACTCTTTGAAAAGTCTGCGTGAGAAGGTGATGGTCCCAGAGGAAAAGTTGGAAGCAAAGGAGGATGCAGAAGGGATAACAGTATCTCAAATTTCCGGACTGTCATCACGCAGGCGGATGCAATGGGAGGGTGGCTGACAGAGATAAAGGGGGTATCATAATACCAGACAAACTGTTAGTGAAGATGCAGGAGCCAAGGAACAAATTGAAGAGGACAAGGTGATGGGCGAGCAACAGTCAGGATGTGAAGAGAATAACGATACACTTTCTGTTTTCTGTGGTTGGCAGGAGTGGACGGAGGAATGAGACCACCTCGTCACATTTTGCTAAATTCACACAAAGTGAAAGGCAAAAAATATGGATTTATGAGAATTCAATTCAACTCAAGAAGTTTGCTCATCTTTAAATAAAACCCTTTGCAAATACGTCACATTCTGTATCACTAGTACCAAATGTCCATAGTAGAGATAAGCAAACTGTTTTGGAAAAGGTTTGTCAATCTTAAATTCAGGATGAACCTTGCGCATTCAGATTTGTGTTCGGATTCCCAAGCATTTTCCTCAAAATGATCAAGTTTCCAGTAATGCCTTTGTTAGGATCTTGACTCGGATAGTCGTGCTGTATGATGAGTGGGGGAGACGTGTTCGATGAGGGGAGGGGGTGGGGAGCAGTCAGAGGAGCAGCAGATTGTTATACTTTTTTTATTAACTGAATGTGTGGAGACTCTGGCAGCCAATCAGGGTGCAGAAACCATCCACAACATCACACAAGGTCTTGTGTCATTGGCTGCTGAAGTTTAGGAGTAAGGGGAGCAGGGGCGGTGGTTTTTGTTTGAGAGACCTAGGGGGAAATAGGAGGGATTAAAGAAAGGGGTTCCTTTAATTCCATGAGTGTATTACCAGTGGATGCAAGATACTCACTTCTTAAAGTAAACATCCATAATGTAACTGTCCATTAAGACCCCTAGGATGGCAAGTATCCAGCCAGAAAAGCACAGATTTGAAATGACTATAAATCTGGAGTGCTAATTCTGTGGTTCAGCCACAAGTCACCATTTCAGCATATAAATCCATAGCGCTGCTGATTCTGTGGTGCAGCCTCAAGTCGCTACTTCAGCACATAAATCGATAGTGCTGCTGATTCTGTAGTACAGCAACCAGTCACCATTTCAGCATATCAATCCTTTGTGCTAATTGTGTGGTCAAGCCATCAGTCCACATTTTCAGCATATAATTTCTTTATTCTAATTGTATGGTTCCGTCAGCAGTTCACATTTCAGCATATGAATGCATATAAAAGTTTTGTTCTAATTCTGTGGTCCAACCATACTATCTCAGCAAATAAATACTGATTGTTATTTTAGTGACAGGTGACTGACAGGTCTGGGCCGAGGGTTGTGGAACAGCTAGTTAAAAAAGGGGAAGGGTACATCCAACATGAGTGGGAAAAAGCGAGGTTGTGGTGGAAGGAATAGGTGTGGTGTTTGAGGTGTACGTGGGGTAGGTGATAATGTTATTTAAAGCTCTACTGAACAAACAATGGCTCATCCTATCCAAAGACAACTGACAACTTCTGTTACTGGACAGGCTACTCAACTCCCTTTATTTGGCACCAGCACAGTAGTACGTCTTGTATATAATTTTTTGAAATGTGGAAACTCCAAGTTGGGTCTCCATCTGGTGGGTTGCCTTTAGTGGAAGGGGTCTCAGAGCCCCATTATACTATTTCTACTCTCCGGAAATTGATGCCCCTTTAATGGTGTGTGCCAATAAATTTTTTTGTACCTTCATGTGTGTTGAATTTGGCAGAGCTGCAAGCACAGCAGGCCTACACCATTCCCTCACCCACCTCTTAATTTTAACTTAATTTCAAAGCTGAAAATGCTGGACCAGACCCTGTCTCTTGCATAGCACATGCCTGACTGCTTACACCATTATACAATTTCAACTGTGGGTTAATTGATGCCACTTTTCTGGTGGCTTCCCCTAATTTTTGGAAATGTTTGGACTCCAAGTTGAGTCTCCTTCACGTGTGTTGCCTGAATTTTGCAGGGCTCTCAGAGAACCAGGCCTATACCTGTCACTCAACCACCTGAACAATGCTTAAGCTAGAAATGTTGGTCCAAGCCGACAGACCCTGTCAAATGCATCCATGCTGTGCAATTATACTATTAGTACTCTGGGTCAATTTATGCAAATTTTCCTGGTGTCTATCCCTAATTTGAGCTTTTTTTGTGTAGCTTTTGCCCCCCCCCCCCCGGAGGGGGATGTTTATGCCTTTGTTTTTGCCTAACATTGAATTGAATGGGGTTCGTATAAGTTCAGAGAACATTGTGAAGTTCACCGTGCTGAACCTTAAAAAGTTCACTCATCTCTAGTCCTGACTCCTTGGGGAATCATCTCATAAGGAAGCTCAGAACTGACTCCTGCGGACAGTTGAGTCTTTTGTATAATGAACATATGACTTATACAAAGGTTTTTTTTATTTTAATGATATGTATTTAGAAACATATCTATGGGAGTTCTAATGTCTTAAAAAACACATATTTCTATGCTAGGTTTTTAATATCTTCCATTCTGATATATCATTTGGCTAGATAAACTAGCTCACCTAAATTAAAGAGGTGTCCTGAAAATGCATTTTCTGACATATTAATTACATGTGTGAGTGGTCCATCAATTAGACCCTCTTTTCCCCCCTCCAATGCCCCTAATGAGTTACTATTTAGACCTGTATTCACCTCTGATTTGTCAATGTCAAGTGGCACAGTGATTATTTTGCTAATATGTTGTCTTTTATTCAAGACCTGAGTGAAGAATAGACCTTGACGCATTGATATAGCTTTTTGCATTTCTGATTGATGGATCTTAAATGTGTTTACATTTAATAGTAAGTTTTGACCCTTAAGCAATGGACCAAAAACCTAAGAATGTTAGCAAATTATAATAAGTACTAGGAAACTTAATTTGAAGTCTAGCGATAATACTATATTTTGTAAAATAATTAAAGTTTAGTGTTATCTCACAGATGAGGATAGTGTCTAAATGATGGTTTAAGCAAAGGTAATTAGAGGTGCCATATTTAACTTCTCCTTCATTTTCTAATATTCAGTCAATCAAGAGACCTTAAATGAGTGCAACAGTAAAGCATTGAGCTGGACTTCAAATCGTCTCCAACACATTGCATTTTATCACTTTTAATAGTGTCAAGACATCTCACAGTAGGGTTTACATTGGGTTTTGACATGTAATAGACTATTCCTAAGGCAAGCCATAATTTCAATCCATTAGACTAATGTACTGCAGCTGCTGTTAGCAGAGGCTATGTCATGTTTAAGCATAATGAGGCCTTGAAAGCATATCAAACTGAATAAACCAAAAAATAGCACAATTTATCACACAATAAAGAAGAGTTATCTCTTATGAGAGTAAAAGGATACTTTACTATCACAAAAAAATTGAAACAGAATTGATTTCTTATGTAATTATTTTATAGAAGGATTTCTAGCACTGATTGTACTTTAACCCTTTTAAATCGTAGCAAAATGATATATTTAGATTGTTATATGCATACTGTACTGAAAAGTTACTAAAATATAACAAAAATGTCCAATAGTGATGAGGCCCTAGGATTGGATTGGATTACCAGTGTCATGTAAGTCTTGTCCGGGACATCTCCAGCACCTTTAATCACTTTCTGAAAGAAAGGAGAAATTGGAGCTTTTAAATTCTGGACTATAAAGTGGGGGAAATAAGTATTTGATCCCTTGCTGATTTTGTAAGTTTGCCCACTGACAAAGATATGAACAGTCTATAATTTTAAGGGTAGGTTAATTTTAACATTGGGACATAGAATATCAAAAATAAAATCAAGAAAATCACATTGCATAAATTATATACATTTATTTGTTCTAGTCCCCATCCTCTCTGAAGAGACAATTTGCACTATTATTAGTTGCATTATTTTCCCTGAGGAGCATTACAAGTCTTAAAAGTCTCCTCATCTCTCCCTTACATCCCATGCAAATAAATAGAATTTACAAAACGGTAACTTCCCTTGCAGAAAACTTATTTGACAGAAAAGTAGAACAAAATAAATGTGTAGCATGCTGCATATTTCAACCTTTTGTTGCATGTCAGGGACATCGTAATAACTGTTAAGTTTTTATGTGCTTGAAACATTGCAGATCTCAATATATTTGAAGGCAAATTTTGCCATTATATTTGGAATTGAGCATAAATAGTTCCAGGTGGAATTATTTATGGCCATTTTATAGCTTAGCTAACAAGAACTAGAAGTTCACTTGAGCTGACTGAAATTCTATTTATAATTTGAGAAAAATATATATTTAATTTAGGATAAAAAGATATTTGCTCTCAGTAAAGTTTTATGAAGTCATTGTATTTTTGGCAATGAGCTTTCACAGTCTTAATACCCAACAAGACAATTAGCAATTACATGTTGCTGCAAACTCAAGGCTATAAGAATTAAAATATATTACCTACACTGCCTGATGTCAATTCCCTTAATTGTGATTGTTGCTGAAAAGAGCTAAAGTATGCTTATTACCAGTTTTAATGTTTTAGTGTATTGCTCTCATCGCTACTTTACTTCATCTCTGTGATCAAGAAGTACACGTTTTAATTATTTTCAGTCTTATTCACAGCATGTCGGAAACAAAGGAAATTAAATGTCTTATTTTTAATATAACCTTGAACTTCAATTGTAAACTATTCCATTTTGTTCTTTCTGGAGTATACATCTAATGATTTGGTTTTACAATCTATATAATTAGCTATTTGCATCATTGTTTGTTGGTGAAATGCCACGGTTAGGAATCTTGCCCAAATCAAATCAGCTGCCAGTAAGACATCATACTGAAACATATAGATTGTACATATTTGAAAATGTAAATATTTTTATAGATGGGAAATGATTTTTTTCCTCCCCTTATTGTAGTACCATTAATGTGCATTGGAGAATAAGCATTTTTTTACTCATAGGCTGATTAGACAGTCTGAAGATGTGGTGCACAAATTCTCCAAACCTAACATGTAAGGAACCAATGTCACTCCAACAAAAGGTCACTATTAACCCCTTTCTGAGATTAGACTTAATGATCCCCTGGGCCCTGGGCCTATTTGACCAGGGATGGATCACTACATCAATGCAATTGCCTGCACACACAGGGGTTGTGCGGGCGATCGCTGCCAGATGTGTCATGATTCTCAATGGCGAGAGAACATAGCCCAGCATATATGAAACTAGCTCTTGGAAGATGGAAACTATACTGACCATGAACTAAACCTGCCGCACAACTAGAAGTGGCCGGGTAGCATGCCTACGTTTTTTATCCCTAGATGCCCAGCGCCAGCCGGAGAACTACCTAATCCTAGCAGAGGAAAAGACAGTCCTGGCTCACCTCTAGAGAAATTTTCCCAAAAGGCAGACAGAGGCCCCCACATATATTGGCGGTGATTTCAGATGAAATGACAAACGTAGTATGAAAATAGGTTTAGCAAAATCGAGGTCCGCTTACTAGATAGCATGAAGACAGAAAGGGCACTTTCATGGTCAGCAGAAAACCCTATCAAAACACCATCCAGAAATTACTTTAAGACTCTAGCATTAACTGTCATGATCTCTGCAGGCAGAGATCATAGCAAGCCTATAGAGGGACAAGCTCTCGGAAGATGGAACTATACTGACCATGAACTAAGCCTGCCGCGCAACTAGAAATAGCCAGGTAGCATTTCCTATTTATCGCTAGATGCCCAGCTCTGGCCTAAGACCTAAATAGCTAGCAGAGGGAAATATAAGACCTGGCTCACCTCTAGAGAAATATTCCAAAGAAGACAGTAGCCCCCCACATATAATGACGGTGAGTTCAGATGAAACAACAAACGCAGCAGGAAAATAGTCTTAGCAAATTTGAGGTCCGCTTACTAGATAGCAGAAGACAGATAGTATACTTTCATGGTCAGCAGAAAAACACTAACAAAACACCATCCAGAGATTACCTTAAACTCTGGCATTAACTCATAACGCCAGAGTAGCAATCCCTGATCAACGAGAGCTTTCCAGACACAGTAACAAAACTTCAGCTGTGAACTGGAACAAATAGGCAAAACAAAACATGGACAAAAGTCCAACTTATCTAGTAGTTGTCTAGAAGCAGGAACAAGCACTGAGAGGCATCAGATAACATTGTTGACCGGCAAGAAACCACCAGAGAAATGAGCTTAAATAGCGACACCCACTACTGATGGAATCAGGTGAAACAGGAAAGAGGATGACAAGTCCAATTCCACAAGCGGCCACCGGGGGAGCCCAGAATCCAAATTCACAACAGTACCCCCCCCTCAAGGAGGGGGCACCGAACCCTCACCAGATCCACCAGGGCGACCAGGATGAGCCCTATGGAAGGCACGAACAAGATCAGAAGCATGAACATCAGATGCATTGACCCAAGAATTATCCTCCTGGCCGTAACCCTTCCAGTTGACCAGATACTGGAGTTTCCGTCTGGAAACACGAGAGTCCAAAATTTTCTCCACAACGTACTCCAACTCACCCTCAACCAACACCGGAGCAGGAGGCTCAACTGAAGGTACAACAGGTACCTCATACCTGCGCAATAACGACCGATGAAAAACGTTATGAATGGAAAAGGACGCAGGGAGGTCCAAACGGAAAGAAACAGGATTAAGAATCTCCAATATTCTATAAGGGCCGATGAACCGAGGTTTAAACTTAGGAGAAGAGACCCTCATAGGGACAAAACGAGAAGACAACCACACTAAATCTCCAACACAAAGCCGAGAACCAACACGACGATGACGGTTGGCAAAACGCTGAGTCTTCTCCTGGGACAACTTCAAATTGTCCATAACCTGCCCCCAGATGTGATGCAATCTCTCCACCACCGCATCCACTCCAGGACAATCCGAGGATTCCACCTGACCGGAGGAAAATCGAGGGTGAAACCCCGAATTACAGAAAAACGGGGACACCAAGGTGGAAGAACTGGCCCGATTATTGAGGGCGAACTCTGCCAATGGCAAAAAAGCAACCCAATCATCCTGGTCAGCAGAGACAAAACACCTCAGATACGTCTCAAGGGTCTGATTAGTCCGCTCGGTCTGGCCATTAGTCTGAGGGTGAAAAGCAGATGAAAAAGACAAATCTATGCCCATCCTAGCACAGAATGCCCGCCAAAATCTAGACACAAATTGGGTACCTCTGTCAGAAACAATATTCTCAGGAATACCGTGCAATCGGACAACATTCTGAAAAAACAGAGGAACCAACTCAGAAGAAGAAGGCAACTTGGGCAGAGGAACCAAATGGACCATTTTAGAGAAACGGTCACAGACCACCCAGATGACAGACATCTTCTGGGAAACAGGCAGATCTGAAATAAAATCCATCGAGATGTGTGTCCAAGGCCTCTTAGGAATAGGCAAGGGCAACAGCAGTCCGCTAGCCCGAGAACTACAAGACTTGGCCCGAGCACAAACGTCACATGACTGCACAAAGACTCGCACATCTCGTGACAGAGAAGGCCACCAGAAGGATCTTGCCACCAAATCCCTGGTACCAAAAATTCCGGGATGACCTGCCAATGCAGAAGAATGTACCTCAGAGATGACTCTGCTGGTCCAATCATCCGGAACAAACAGTCTATCAGGCGGACAACGATCCGGTCTATCCGCCTGAAACTCTTGCAAGGACCGCCGCAGATCAGGAGAAACGGCCGACAAAATTACTCCCTCCCTAAGGATACCTGTGGGTTCAGAATTACCAGGAGAGTCCGGGTCAAAACTCCTAGAAAGGGCATCTGCCTTAACATTCTTAGAACCCGGTAGGTATGACACCACAAAATTAAAGCGAGAAAAAAATAAAGACCAGCGCGCCTGTCTAGGATTCAGGCGTCTGGCAGTCTCAAGATAAATCAAATTTTTGTGGTCAGTCAATACCACCACCTGATGCCTAGCCCCCTCGAGCCAATGGCGCCACTCCTCAAACGCCCACTTCATGGCCAAAAGCTCCCGATTCCCAACATCATAATTCCGTTCTGCGGGCGAAAATTTGCGAGAAAAGAAGGCACAAGGCCTAATGACGGAGCAGTCGGAACCTTTCTGCGACAACACTGCCCCAGCTCCGATCTCCGAAGCGTCAACCTCAACCTGAAAAGGCAGATTCACATCAGGCTGACGCAACACAGGGGCAGAGGCAAAACGGCGCTTAAGCTCCTGAAAGGCCTCTACAGCATGAGGGGACCAATTAGCAACATCAGCGCCTTGTCTGGTCAAATCAGTCAGTGGTTTAACGACATCCGAAAAACCAGCAATAAATCGGCGGTAAAAGTTGGCAAAGCCCAAAAATCTCTGAAGACCCTTAAGAGAGGAGGGCTGAGTCCAGTCACAAATAGCTTGCACCTTGACGGGATCCATCTCAATGGAAGAGGGAGAAAAAATATACCCCAAAAAGGAAATTTTCTGGACCCCAAAAACGCACTTAGACCCCTTCACACATAAAGAATTAGACCGCAGAACCTGAAAAACTCTCCTGACCTGCTGGACATGAGAGTCCCAGTCATCAGAAAAAATCAGAATATCATCCAGATATATTATCATAAATTTATCCAGAAAATCGCGGAAAATATCATGCATAAAAGACTGGAAAACTGAAGGGGCATTAGAAAGACCAAAAGGCATGACCAAATACTCAAAGTGGCCCTCGGGCGTATTAAATGCGGTCTTCCACTCATCCCCCTGCCTGATCCGCACCAAATTATACGCCCCACGAAGATCAATTTTAGAGAACCACTTAGCACCCTCTATACGAGCAAACAAATCAGTAAGCAATGGCAATGGGTATTGATACTTAACAGTGATCTTATTCAGAAGCCGATAATCAATACATGGTCTCAAAGAGCCGTCTTTTTTAGAGACAAAGAAAAACCCAGCTCCCAAGGGAGAAGAAGATGGACGAATATGTCCCTTTTCCAAAGACTCCTTTATATATTCCCGCATAGCAGCATGTTCCGGCACAGACAAATTAAACAAACGACCCTTTGGATATTTACAACCCGGTATCAAATCTATGGCACAATCGCACTCACGGTGCGGAGGTAACGACCCAAGCTTGGGTTCGTCAAAGACGTCTTGATAATCAGAGAGGAACTCAGGGACTTCAGAGGGAATGGACGACGAAATAGAAACCAAAGGTACGTCCCCATGAATACCCTTACATCCCCAGCTCAACACAGACATTGCTCTCCAGTCCAAGACTGGGTTGTGAGACTGCAACCATGGCAATCCCAGTACCAAATCGTCATGTAAATTATACAGCACCAGGAAACGAATAATCTCCTGGTGATCCGGATTGATACGCATGGGTACTTGTGTCCAGTATTGTGGTTTATTATTAGCCAATGGGGTGGAGTCAATCCCCTTCAGAGGAATAAGAGTCTCCAAAGGCTCTAAATCAAAACCACAACGATTGGCAAAGGACCAATCCATAAGACTCAGAGCGGCGCCAGAGTCAACATAGGCGTCCGTGGCAATGGATGACAAAGAGCAAATCAGGGTTACAGACAAAATAAACTTAGACTGAATGGTGCCAATGGAAACAGACTTATCAAGCTTCTTTGTACGCCTAGAGCATGCCGATATAACATGAGTAGAATCCCCACAATAGAAACACAATCCATTCTTCCGTCTAAAATTCTGTCGCTCGCTCCTGGACAGAATTCTATCACACTGCATACTTTCTGGCGTCTTTTCCATAGACACCGCCAGATGGTGCATCGGTTTGCGCTCCCGCAGACGCCTATCAATCTGAATAGCCATTGTCATGGACTCATTCAGACCTGCAGGCAAAGGGAACCCCACCATAACATCCTTAACGGCATCAGAGAGACCCTCTCTGAAAGTTGCCGCCAAGGCGCACTCATTCCACTGAGTAAGCACAGACCATTTACGGAATTTTTGGCAGAAAACTTCAGCTTCGTCTTGCCCCTGAGATAGTGCCATCAAAGTTTTTTCTGCCTGAAGTTCCAAATGAGGTTCCTCATAAAGCAAGCCCAAGGCCAGAAAAAACGCATCCACATCGCGTAACGCAGGATCCCCTGCTGGCAATGAGAAGGCCCAATCTTGAGGGTCACCCCTGAGCAAGGAAATCACAATCCTAACCTGCTGAGCAGGGTCTCCAGCTGAACGAGACTTCAGGGACAAATAAAGCTTACAATTATTTCGGAAATTCTGGAAGCTAGCTCTATTCCCTGTAAAGAACTCCGGCAAAGGAATTCTCGGCTCAGATACCGGAGCATGTACCACAAAATCTTGTAAATTTTGTACTTTCGTGATGAGATTATTCAAACCCGCAGTTACACTCTGGAGATCCATTATTGTCAGGTGCACACAGAGCATACAGAGATTAGGAGGAGAGAGAGAAAAAAGACTGCAGCAAGGCAGACTGGAGGAAAAAAAAAAAAAAAATTCCAGCAGACTTCTTATAACTCTCCTTTCTCAACCTGGGTCTTTAACACTTTATTGGGCCGGTCAAACTGTCATGATCTCTGCAGGCAGAGATCATAGCAAGCCTATAGAGGGACAAGCTCTCGGAAGATGGAACTATACTGACCATGAACTAAGCCTGCCGCGCAACTAGAAATAGCCAGGTAGCATTTCCTATTTATCGCTAGATGCCCAGCTCTGGCCTAAGACCTAAATAGCTAGCAGAGGGAAATATAAGACCTGGCTCACCTCTAGAGAAATATTCCAAAGAAGACAGTAGCCCCCCACATATAATGACGGTGAGTTCAGATGAAACAACAAACGCAGCAGGAAAATAGTCTTAGCAAATTTGAGGTCCGCTTACTAGATAGCAGAAGACAGATAGTATACTTTCATGGTCAGCAGAAAAACACTAACAAAACACCATCCAGAGATTACCTTAAACTCTGGCATTAACTCATAACGCCAGAGTAGCAATCCCTGATCAACGAGAGCTTTCCAGACACAGTAACAAAACTTCAGCTGTGAACTGGAACAAATAGGCAAAACAAAACATGGACAAAAGTCCAACTTATCTAGTAGTTGTCTAGAAGCAGGAACAAGCACTGAGAGGCATCAGATAACATTGTTGACCGGCAAGAAACCACCAGAGAAATGAGCTTAAATAGCGACACCCACTACTGATGGAATCAGGTGAAACAGGAAAGAGGATGACAAGTCCAATTCCACAAGCGGCCACCGGGGGAGCCCAGAATCCAAATTCACAACAATTAACTCATAACACCAGAGTGGCAATTTCCGCTCACAAGAGCTTTCCAGACACAGTAACGAAACAGCAGCTGTGAACAGGAACAAAATGCAAAAACACACAAGGACAAAAGTCCAACTTAGCTAGGAGTTGTCTAGTAGCAGGAACATGCACAGAAGGCTTCTGATTACATTGTTGACCGGCATGAAACTGACAGAGGAGCAAGGTTATATAGCGACTCCCACATCCTGATAGGAGCAGGTGAACAGAGGGGATGATGCACACAAGTACAATTCCACAAGTGGCCACCGGGGGAGCCCAGAATCCAATTTCACAACAGTACCCCCCCTCAAGGAGGGGGCACCGAACCCTCACCAGAACCACCAGGGCGATCAGGATGAGCCCTATGAAAGGCACGGACAAGATCGGAGGCATGAACATCAGAGGCAGTGACCCAAGAATTATCCTCCTGACCGTATCCCTTCCATTTGACCAGATACTGGAGTTTCCGTCTGGAAACACGAGAGTCTAAGATCTTTTCCACAACGTACTCCAACTCACCCTCAACCAACACCGGAGCAGGAGGCTCAACGGAAGGCACAGCCGGTACCTCATACCTGCGCAACAATGACCGATGAAAAACATTATGAATCGAAAAGGATGCAGGGAGGTCCAAACGGAAGGACACAGGGTTAAGAATCTCCAATATCTTGTACGGGCCGATGAACCGAGGCTTAAACTTAGGAGAAGAAACCCTCATAGGGACAAAACGAGAAGACAACCACACCAAGTCCCCAACACAAAGCCGAGGACCAACACGACGACGGCGGTTGGCAAAAAGCTGAGTCTTCTCCTGGGACAACTTCAAATTGTCCACCACCTGCCCCCAAATCTGATGCAACCTCTCCACCACAGCATCCACTCCAGGACAATCCGAAGATTCCACTTGACCGGAGGAAAATCGAGGATGAAACCCCGAATTACAGAAAAACGGGGACACCAAGGTGGCAGAGCTGGCCCGATTATTGAGGGCGAACTCCGCCAAAGGCAAAAAAGCAACCCAATCATCCTGATCCGCAGACACAAAACACCTCAAATATGTCTCCAAGGTCTGATTAGTCCGCTCGGTCTGGCCATTAGTCTGAGGATGGAAAGCAGACGAAAAAGACAAATCTATGCCCATCCTAGCACAGAATGCCCGCCAAAATCTAGACACGAATTGGGTCCCTCTGTCAGAAACGATATTCTCCGGAATACCATGCAAACGAACAACATTTTGAAAAAACAGAGGAACCAACTCGGAAGAAGAAGGCAACTTAGGCAAGGGAACCAGATGGACCATCTTAGAGAAACGGTCACACACCACCCAGATGACAGACATCTTCTGAGAAACAGGCAGATCCGAAATAAAATCCATCGAGATGTGCGTCCAAGGCCTCTTCGGGATAGGCAAGGGTAACAACAATCCACTAGCCCGAGAACAACAAGGCTTGGCCCGAGCACAAACGTCACAAGACTGCACAAAGCCTCGCACATCTCGTGACAGGGAAGGCCACCAGAAGGACCTTGCCACCAAATCCCTGGTACCAAAGATTCCAGGATGACCTGCCAACGCAGAAGAATGAACCTCAGAGATGACTCTACTGGTCCAATCATCAGGAACAAACAGTCTACCAGGTGGGCAACGATCAGGTCTATCCGCCTGAAACTCCTGCAAGGCCCGCCGCAGGTCTGGAGAAACGGCAGACAATATCACTCCATCTTTAAGGATACCTGTGGGCTCAGAATTACCAGGGGAGTCAGGCTCAAAACTCCTAGAAAGGACATCCGCCTTAACATTCTTAGAACCCGGTAGGTAAGACACCACAAAATTAAACCGAGAGAAAAACAACGACCAGCGCGCCTGTCTAGGATTCAGGCGCCTGGCAGACTCAAGGTAAATTAAATTTTTGTGGTCAGTCAATACCACCACCTGATGTCTGGCCCCCTCAAGCCAGTGACGCCACTCCTCAAAAGCCCACTTCATGGCCAAAAGCTCCCGATTCCCAATATCATAATTCCGCTCGGCGGGCGAAAATTTACGGGAAAAAAAAGCACAAGGTCTCATCACGGAGCAGTCGGAACTTCTCTGCGACAACACCGCCCCAGCTCCGATTTCAGAAGCGTCGACCTCAACCTGAAAAGGAAGAGCAACATCAGGCTGACGCAACACTGGGGCGGAAGAAAAGCGGCGCTTGAGCTCCCAAAAGGCCTCCACAGCATCAGGGGACCAATCAGCAACATCAGCACCCTTCTTAGTCAAATCAGTCAATGGTTTTACAACATCAGAAAAACCAGCAATAAATCGACGATAAAAGTTAGCAAAGCCCAAAAATTTCTGAAGACTCTTAAGAGAAGAGGGTTGCGTCCAATCACCAATAGCCTGAACCTTGACAGGATCCATCTCGATGGAAGAGGGGGAAAAAATGTATCCCAAGAAGGAAATCTTTTGAACCCCAAAAACACACTTAGAATCCTTCACACACAAGGAATTAGACCGCAAAACCTGAAAAACCCTCCTGACCTGCTGGACATGAGAGTCCCAGTCATCCGAAAAAATCAGAATATCATCCAGATACACAATCATAAATTTATCCAAATAATCGCGGAAAATGTCATGCATAAAGGACTGGAAGACTGAAGGGGCATTTGAAAGACCAAAAGGCATCACCAAATACTCAAAATGGCCCTCGGGCGTATTAAATGCGGTTTTCCACTCATCCCCCTGCTTGATTCGCACCAAATTATACGCCCCACGGAGATCAATCTTAGAGAACCACTTGGCCCCCTTTATACGAGCAAACAAATCAGTAAGCAGTGGTAACGGATATTGATATTTAACCGTGATTTTATTCAAAAGTCGATAATCAATACACGGCCTCAAAGAGCCGTCTTTCTTAGACACAAAGAAAAAACCGGCTCCTAAGGGAGATGACGAAGGACGAATATGTCCCTTTTCCAAGGACTCCTTTATATATTCTCGCATAGCCGCGTGTTCAGGCACAGACAGATTAAATAAACGACCCTTAGGGTATTTACTACCCGGGATCAAGTCTATGGCACAATCGCACTCCCGGTGCGGAGGTAGTGAACCAACCTTGGGTTCTTCAAAAACGTCACGAAAGTCAGACAAAAATTCAGGAATCTCAGAGGGAATAGATGATGAAATGGAAACCAAAGGTACGTCCCCATGAGTTCCTTTACATCCCCAGCTTAACACAGACATAGCTCTCCAGTCGAGGACTGGGTTATGAGATTGCAGCCATGGCAATCCCAGCACCAAAACATCATGTAGATTATACAGCACCAGAAAGCGAATAACCTCCTGGTGATCCGGATTAACACGCATAGTCACTTGTGTCCAGTATTGTGGTTTATTACTAGCCAATGGGGTGGAGTCAATCCCTTTCAGAGGTATCGGAGCCTCCAATGGCTCCAAATCATACCCACAGCGTTTGGCAAAGGACCAATCCATAAGACTCAAAGCAGCGCCAGAGTCGACATAGGCGTCCGCGGTAATAGATGACAAAGAACAAATCAGGGTCACAGATAGAATAAACTTAGACTGTAAAGTGCTAATTGAAACAGACTTGTCAGGCTTCTTAGTACGCTTAAAGCATGCTGATATAACATGAGTTGAATCACCACAATAGAAGCACAACCCATTTTTTCGTCTAAAATTCTGCCGCTCGCTTCTGGACAGAATTCTATCACATTGCATATTTTCTGGCGTTTTCTCAGTAGACACCGCCAAATGGTGCACAGGTTTGCGCTCCCGCAGACGCCTATCGATCTGAATAGCCATCGTCATGGACTCATTCAGACTCGCAGGCACAGGGAACCCCACCATAACATCCTTAATGGCATCAGAGAGACCTTCTCTGAAAATCGCCGCCAGGGCGCACTCATTCCACTGAGTAAGCACAGACCATTTGCGGAATTTTTGGCAGTATATTTCAGCTTCATCTTGCCCCTGAGACAAGGACATCAAGGCCTTTTCCGCCTGAAGCTCTAAATGAGGTTCCTCATAAAGCAACCCCAAGGCCAGAAAAAACGCATCCACATTGAGCAACGCAGGATCCCCTGGTGCCAATGCAAAAGCCCAGTCCTGAGGGTCGCCCCGGAGCAAGGAAATTACAATCCTGACCTGCTGTGCAGGGTCTCCGGCAGAGCGAGACTTCAGGGACAAAAACAATTTGCAATTATTTTTAAAATTTTGAAAGTGAAATCTATTCCCCGAGAAGAATTCAGGCAAAGGAATTCTAGGCTCAGACATAGGTGCATGAACAACAAAATCTTGCAAATTTTGTACCTTTGTGGCGAGATTATTCAAACCTGTAGCTACACTCTGAAGATCCATTTGAAACAGGTGAACACAGAGCCATTCAAGGATTAGAAGGAGAGAAAGAGAGGAAGGCTGCAGTATAGGCAGACTAGCAAGTGATTCAATTATGAGCACACTCAGAACTAGAGGAAAAAAAAAAAAAAAAAAATTGAAGCAGACTTCTTTTTTCTCTCCTTTCTCAGCCAGTAATTTAACCCTTTTTCAGGCCGGTCAAACTGTCATGATTCTCAATGGCGAGAGAACATAGCCCAGCATATATGAAACTAGCTCTTGGAAGATGGAAACTATACTGACCATGAACTAAACCTGCCGCACAACTAGAAGTGGCCGGGTAGCATGCCTACGTTTTTTATCCCTAGATGCCCAGCGCCAGCCGGAGAACTACCTAATCCTAGCAGAGGAAAAGACAGTCCTGGCTCACCTCTAGAGAAATTTTCCCAAAAGGCAGACAGAGGCCCCCACATATATTGGCGGTGATTTCAGATGAAATGACAAACGTAGTATGAAAATAGGTTTAGCAAAATCGAGGTCCGCTTACTAGATAGCATGAAGACAGAAAGGGCACTTTCATGGTCAGCAGAAAACCCTATCAAAACACCATCCAGAAATTACTTTAAGACTCTAGCATTAACTCATAACACCAGAGTGGCAATTTCCGCTCACAAGAGCTTTCCAGACACAGTAACGAAACAGCAGCTGTGAACAGGAACAAAATGCAAAAACACACAAGGACAAAAGTCCAACTTAGCTAGGAGTTGTCTAGTAGCAGGAACATGCACAGAAGGCTTCTGATTACATTGTTGACCGGCATGAAACTGACAGAGGAGCAAGGTTATATAGCGACTCCCACATCCTGATAGGAGCAGGTGAACAGAGGGGATGATGCACACAAGTACAATTCCACAAGTGGCCACCGGGGGAGCCCAGAATCCAATTTCACAACACAGATGTCAGCTGATTCTGACAGCTGACACCCAGCACTAAGTGCAGGGTCCTGATCATTGCCATGGTGACTGGATGTCGTCATGATGACATCCGGGTCACCACAGCTACGAAACTTGCTTCTCATGTGCAGTGCAAATTTTTCTATCAGTGCTGAACTGACAGTTTCTGCAGCATGGAGATGCTGCTTCATCTCTATGCTGCAGAAGCAATCAGCCGGCAAAAAATGTTAGTTCACTAGTGGGACAAAGTAAAAAACTCCTAAACCTTTCATCCAATTTTAATGTGGATACCCTCAAATAAAAGCTAAAAGTCTGAACTTCAACTGCATCTTAATTGTTTTGTTTAAAATTCATTGTGGTAATGTCTATAACCAAAATTAGAAAAATGTAATCTCTGTCCAAATATATGTGGACCTAACTGTATGTGATTCAGATGGAACCTTTGGCGAAAGATTTCTTATAATGAGACAAATGGAGGCACTGTAAATGCTGTGTGCCGGTTTTGTGCACTTCTGAAAAGAAGGACACTGCTGAAGAGAGGCCAGACGGAGTCCAGAGTAACTCTGCTCCCTCATTATAGTGAATGGATCTCTCGGGGGTTTCATGTGAATCAAGTCACTCAGAGATTTAGCTGGGTACCCCAAAGTAAGTGGTCAGCATAGAGCCAAGTCCTGCTGGTGAATGAAATTTCCATCTCCAGAAAGCTTGTCAGCAGAGGGAAGCATGAAGTGCTCTAAAATTTCCTGGTAGACGGCTGCATTGTTTTTGGTCTTGATAAAACGCAGTGGACCTACACCAGCAGATAACATGGTTCCCAAAACCATCATTGATTGTGGATACTTCACACTAGACCTTAAAAATCAAGGTCCCAGAGTCAGGAGGAAGAGTGGAGAGACAGACAATTCAAGCTGCTTATGGTCTTGTGTGAAGATTTCACAATCAGTGATGGTTTGGGGAGCTATGTCATCTGCTGATATAGGTACACTGTATTTTATCAGCGCAGCCATCTATCAGGAAATTTTAGAGGACTTCATGCTTCCCTCTGCCAACAAGCTTATTGTAGATGGAAATTTCATTCTCCAGCAGGACTTGTCTCCTGTTCCCACAGTCAAAGTACCAATACCTGGTTTAAAAACAACAGTATCACTGTGCTTGACTGGCCAGCAAACTCACCTGACCTTAACCCCATAGAGAATTAATGGGGTATTGTCACGAGGAAGATGGGAGACACCAGACCTAACAATACAGACAAGCTGCTATCAAAGCAACCTGGGCCTCCGTGTCACCTCAGCAGTGCCACAGAATGATCACCTCCGTGCCACGCTGCATTCACACAGTAATTGATGCCAAATGAGCCCCGACCAAGTATTGAGTGCATTTACTGAATATATATTTCAGTAGACCAATATTTTGGATTTCAAAATTATTTTTTCAAGCTGGTGTTATAAAGTATTCTAATTTACTGAAATAATGACTTTTGGGTTTTCATTGGCTGTAAGCCATAATCATCAACATTAACAGAAGTAAACACTTGAAATGCATCACTCTGTTTGTAATGGCTATCTAATATATGAGTTTCACATTTTGTATTAAAGAACTGAAATAAATTAACTTTTTGATGATATTCTAATTTTGTGAGATGCACCTGTATGTAGCTGTACAGTACTTCTTAGCCAAACGACAAAACTCAGGAGGCTCTATTTGCCTCCTGAAGCACAGATTTTCTTAGAATAGTATGCAAACTCCATATACAGAGCCCCAAGTCAGTGTTCCCCAACTCCGGCCCTCAAGAGCCAAGAACAGGTCATGTTTTCAAGATTTTCTTAGTATTGTTCAGGTGAAAATTGCATCACCTTAACAGGCAATAATTTAATCACCTCTGAAATACTATGGAAATCCTGAAAACATGATCTGTTGGTGGCTCTTAAGGACCAGAGTTGGGAAACACTGCTCTAAGTGCTAGAAGAGCAGAATACCTCCCTCAAGTGACCCCATTTTGTAAATTATACCCCTTTGGGAAATTATCTACAAGTATAGTGTGGATTTTGACTCAAAGGGTGTTTTCCAGAAACAAGCAGCAATGAATATTGCCTAGTGAATATTGCAAACCGCTGTTGTAGTAACCAGTACGTTGTAGTGACAAGTACCTTATAGTGTTCAGTAAATTATGCCCAGACCATGCTACTGGAGACCCACACCCGTAATTTCGGCTTGCTCTTATCTCTTGAGAAATGCCATACATGTGGATGCTATATCTGGTTTGGGCACACTGTGGGGCTCAGAAGGGAGGGCACAGTTGGATTTGAGAGCGCAGAGCTTGCTATATTTCTTTAGGTGGGTGAGGAGCCATTTTGCATTTCCAAAGCCTTTGTACTACCAGTTACGTGGAAGCACCAATATTTCCATTAACAGATTTCGGACCTGAGTGGAAACTTGCTTTTTTGTAGATTGAGTTCAAGCTTTTGTTAAGAACATTTTACATAATGTTTAGGATCACATTTTTCTGGCGCTTTATGCTGAGCATTTACAACAGGGTTTCCATCTAAAGATCTGAGTGATGTGATTCAGATGAAACCCTTGAGGGATCCAATCACTATAATGAGGAAGCAGAGTTACTCTGTACTCATTCTTGCTTCTGTTTAGTGCTGTCCTTCTTTTCAGAAGTGCACAAAACAGTGGCCAACTGCACCAAATGCATGCCTGCAAGACGGACACAGTCAGATAATAGGTCAGACAACGTCTGCAGTGCTTCCGTATGCCTCATTATAGGCAATCTTTCACCGTGGTTCTGTCTGAATCACATATTTCAGAGATGTACACGGAAAGCCCGGTGTAAGCGCTCAGTATAGAGTGCAGGATAAATGTGAGCCAAGCCTTATTGTGCTCTTTTGGGAGGCAGAATTAATAAATCAACAGCATTTGAATAATTGGTTTTATTTATTTTTTACCCTGTTCCCTTGTGTGGCATATATAATACACTGTGTGCAGAATTATTAGGCAAGTTGTATTTTGAACTCATGATACTTTTTATACATGTTGTGCTACTCCAAGCTGTTCAGGCTTGAGAGCCAACTACCAATTAAGTAAATCAGGTGATGTGCATCTCTTTAATGATGAGGGGTGTTGTCTAATGACATCAAAACCCTATATAAGGTGTGCTTAATTATTAGGCAACTTACTTTCCTTTGGCAAAATGGGTCAGAAGAGAGATTTGATGGGCTCTGAAAAGTCCAAAATTGTGAGATGTCTTGCAGAGGGATGCAGCAGTCTTGAAATTGTCAGACTTTTGAAGCGTGATCACCAAACAATCAAGAGTTTGATGGCAAATAGGCAACAGGGTCGCAAGAAGCGTGTTGGCCAAAAAAGATGCAAAATAACTGCCCATGAATTGGGGAAAATCAAGTGTGAAGCTGCCAAGATGCCATTTGCCACCAGTTTTGCCATATTTCAGAGCTGCAACGTTACTGGCGTAACAAAAAGCACAAGGTGTGCGATACTCAGGGACATGGCCAAGGTAAGGAAGGCTGAAAAACAACTACCTTTGAACAAGAAACAAGATAAAACGTCAAGACTGGGCCAAGAAGTATCTTAAGACTGACTTTTCAAAGGTTTTATGGACTAATGAAATGAGAGTGACTCTTGATGGGCCAGATGGATGGGCCAGAGACTGGATCAGTAAAGGGCAGAGAGCTCCACTCCGACTCAGACGCCAGCAAGGTGGAGGTGGGTTACTGGTATGGGCTGGTATCATCAAAGATGAACTTGTTGGACCTTTTCGGGTTGAGGATGGAGTGAAGCTCAACTCCCTGACCTACTGCCAGTTTCTGGAAGACAACTTCTTCAAGCAGTGGTACAGGAAGAAGTCGGTATCGTTCAAGAAAAACATGATTTTCATGCAAGACAATGCTCCATCACATGCCTCCAACTACTCCACAGCATGGCTGGCCAGTAAAGGTCTCAAAGAAGAAAAAATAATGACATGGCCCCCTTGTTCACCTGATCTGAACCCCATAAAGAACCTGTGGTCACTCATAAAATGTGAGATCTACAGGGAGGGAAAACAGTACACCTCTTGGAACAGTGTCTGGGAGGCTGTGGTGGCTGCTGCACGCTATGTTGATCGTAAACAGATCAAGCAACTGACAGAATTTACAGATGGAAGGCTGTTGAGTGTCATCATAAAGAAAGGTGGCTATATTGGTCACTAATTTTTGGGGGTTTTGTTTTTGCTTATCAGAAATGTTTATTTCTAAATGTTGGGGAGTGATATTGGTTTACCTGGTGAAAATAAACAAGTGAGATGGGATTATATTTGATTTTTATTAAGTTGCCTAATAATACTGCACAGTAATTGTAACCTGCACAAACCGATATCCTCCTAAGATAGCCAAATCTAAAAAAAAACCCTCTCCAACTTCCAAAAATATTAAGCTTTGATATTTATGAGTCTTTTGGGTTGATTGAGAACGTAGTTGTTGATCAATAATAAAAATAATCCTCTAAAATACAACTTGTCTAATAATTCTGCACACAACGTAAGGCAAATTTATTCTTTGGGTCAGTGTGATTACAGCATTATGAGATTTTTTTTTGTTTTTTATGTTTGGCTGCTGTCACACAGTAAAAGACGCTTTTTATTGCATAAACTAGCTGTTGCATCATCATATTTTGAGAGCTATAATTTTTCCATATTTCTCCCGACCGAATGAGTCATGTGAGGGCTTGTTTTTGTGGGATGAGTTGACCGGATTGGTACCATTTTCAGACAACTGACATTTTATGATCGCATTCTATTCCTATTTTTGTTAGGCATAATTAAAAAAAACAGCAATTCAGGATTTTTTTACGTTGTTCCTCATGTGGTAGAATTGATAAGGCAGTTTTATTCTTCAAGTCAGTACCCGTTACCACATATGTATATTTTTTATGTTTTGGCGCTTTTACAAAATGAAAAATATTTTATAGAAGAAATTATTAATTTTGCATCACTTTATTTTGAGAGCTATAACTTTTTTTTTTATTTTTCTGCAGATGGAGTTGTATCATGGCTTGCTGTTTGCAGGGCAAAATGGCATTTTGATTTATATTTGTCTTTTTTAACATGTTTTATTCCACATTTTGTTTGGCAGTCTGATAATAAATCAGTGTTTTGTTATGGTGTTCACTAAAGGGGTGAAGTTGTGGGACAGTTTTATAAGTTGGGTCATTCCGAATACGGTGATACTATATAAGTGTACTTTTATTGTTTATATTTTTTTCATAAAATAATTTATTCATGAGTACAATATATTTTATTTTTTTATATTTTTCAATTTTTAAAAATTTTTTTTTTTTACTTTTTTCACTTTGTCTCACTATTGAACTTTCATTTTTTGCAGTCTGATCGACTGTATAGCATAGCTATGCTAGCGCTGTACTGACAGAAAAACATGCTCCATCATCCTCTGACTATGATCAAGCAACTTTGCTAGCTCTGGTGACCCAGATGTCATCATGACAACATCTGGTCACCATGGCAATGATTGGAAACTAATCAAAGGGCAGAGGGGCTTTCATCTCTCTGCCTGCTCCCGAAATGCTGTGATTGAGTTCAGCTCCTGAGTGCTGGGTGTCAGCTGTCAGAATCAGATAACACCTGGCGGTAATCACATAAGCACAGCATCTGTTCATGCAAAATTGCCTAGACGTACCCATATGTCCCAGGTCAATAAGTACCAGGTCACAGGGATGTATGGATATGTCTAAAGTGGTAAAAGAGTTTCAATCACATGTCAAAAAAATGAAAACCAGAAACATATTAAAACAAAAAGTACCGCATTTCTCAACAGCCACCAAATAGCCTCAGGATTTCATGACTGAACGATTACTGGCTCGTGTTTTTGCAGCCATGGCAGACCTAGAAGCAGAGATTGAGACAAACCAGATAGCAAAGAGGAATATTTTATGAATGCATCATTCCTACCCGAAGTTCAACTGGTTCAGTGACGGAAAGGAGGCCTCGGAAAGGGGTCTTCCGTCTTTCGTCAACGGTACCTCTAGACGTTGGACCGGTATCTGATATCACTCCACAAGTGACTTTTGGATGAAATTACCTACAGACACAGAGTCCAGGAAAGCTAGTTCAGACCAGTCCAGTACACAGCTACTGTCAGAGACAGTGATGGAGAGTTGTAATTCTTGCCCAGAGTGACCTCTCCCACACACCCTAGGCTCTGCAGTTTCCTGGTCTCTCAGGACAGGAGTGGATGACATGCTTGGAACTGCCACAATAAAAGCACCTACCCTCAGTGCGATGGACCTCCCAGCCCCAGCGATTTTTAGCCATCATCACCTCGTTCACTTGCATAGGCTCTGGTTAGGATGCCAGCTTTTGAAAAGTAGGTGTCGGTGTAAGGGTCTTCTCTCATGGATCACCTCTCGGGAGCGCTTCTGGAACCTGATGTCAATCCATGTTGCCAGAGACACCATGTCATTCAGAGAAGAGGGAATGTCACGACCGGCCAGCTCATCTTTGATTCACCTGGAAAGACACTCTCAGAAAGTTACACCTAGAGCTTTGTTATTCCAGGTGAGATCAAACAAGAGTGTGTGGAAACGTACAGCATACTGGTCCACTGTGAGGTTTTACTGACACAGACTGAGGAGAGAAGAGGCCTCTGAGGACACATGTCAGGACTTATCAAAAACCTTCCTGAAGGCCTCTAGGAAGGACTGGAGATTTGATACAAGGGGATCCCTTTTCTCCCATAGGGGATTGATTCAAGCCAAAGCCTCACCAGAGAAATGGAACATAATGAAAGCTACATTGGCTTGGTAAGAGATGTACTGATGAGCCAGGAGTTTGAAGTGCTCATCAGAGTCTCCCTCATAGCGTGGAAACACAGACAGATGGGGTCCAGAACCAGGCATATAGCTGGCAGGCTGTTGGATCACAGCTGAGGTGGTCACAGCTGGAGAGCGTGCAGGTGTTGCCAGAGTATTTAATGCATCCAGATGGGTGGTTACAGTCCGTAGCTAGGAGAGCATTTTATCGAGCTGCTACTTCCGGTGGGAGACTTCCAAGTACAGATCTAAGAAAAGGGAGGTCTGTGAGCCAGTGGATTCCATAGCATGTGTAAACTGTAATGGGCTGGGTGGTGGAACCGCTATGCCAGGGACCAAAGATAGCCTGAAGGGGCTTAACTATGGGCTTCAATTTATCTGCCCACCGATACACAGCGGCATATGATATAGTGATCTGAGGATAGTCAAAGGAGGTGGATCAGATGCTATACAAGGACTGACTTTTGGTACGTGGCAGCTGACCCCCTAGGGATGGGTAGCTGGGATGACCCAAAGTAAAGTACTGATTATGCAGGCTCAGTAGGAACACAGGAACCACAGATACAGATGGGATCGGATCGGCTGATGTACTGATGAGCACTAGCAGATGTGGCTGGACCAGCTGACATGGAGTTGAGCACTGGCAGGTGCAGCTGGACAAGCTGACATAGAGATGAGCACCAGCGGGTGCAGTGGGACCAACTGGCATAGAGATGAGCTCTGGCAGGTGCAGTTGGACCGGCTAACTAAAAGTTGGGCCCTGGCGGGTACAGGTGTACACAGCTGATAGACAGACAGAAAAGCACAGATGATAGGCTAGCGGGCACGGCTGATAGACAGGCAGGTATACAGGAATACGAGCACTGTGACCTGAGAACTAACAAGAATGTTTAGGAACAAACTTATAAAGTTGCACAGGCACCTCCGTTCAGGTGGAATTGCCTTAGATATTGAGTGTCTCCCAGCCATTGACTGGAGACACTTTATGACAGTGCGTACTGTCCCTTTAAGAGGATGGAACCACGCATATGAACTAACCATGGTGCCAGGGGATCTGTATGCAGCGTGCACCTCAGACATTAGCAGCAGAAGCAGTAATTTGGAACTAGGGTAGTGTCGAGAAGTAAGTCAAGGTCTCTGCTGGGGAAGAGTGGCAGCCGGCAGCCTTACAAAAATATTTTCTTCAGTGGAAATTGAAAATTCAAAATTTCAAACAATCTGTCGAACTCTAGAATTGGGATCTACTTTAAAAGTTTTGTAAGGAAAAAAATAACACAAATTTCTATTGTACATTTTTAGTCATTGATTTCCACATTGATAACAGCTGTTTCCAAAGAGTCACAACAGCAGGATTTTCTTCCCAATCAAATCTTAGTTGAAAAAGTGTTTATTCTGATTAATTGTTGAGCTTCTGAAAACATGACTTAACTTTTTTAATTATATCTCAAAATATTAAAGTAAATCAATTATAACAGAAAACCAATTTTTATATACACTATTAGAAAATTAATTAATGCTGGGGATCTTCTGTTTAGGATATTCATCTTTTATTCAAAGGGGATAGCGGTTACAAAGAAAACGGTCTCCTGGAAGTTAAAGGGTATGTGCACATGATCATTAAAACTGCAGGTTGGATGCTGCGTACTTGTGTAGCATCTAACCCGCAGCGGCCAGATGATACAGCAAGAAATCTCATGCCCACTATGTGTCCATAGATGTCCGCGTTTCACCAGCATGTCAATTTCTCTTGCGGTAATGCTAGTCTCCGCAAAAGAAAATTCACCATGGTTCAATGAACACATGCAGATTCACCTGAGTTCAATAGACGGCAGCGATTTGGAAGCTATGAACATGCGCTGCGTCCAAAGTGCTGCAACTTCCGGATCGTGTGCACATAACCAAAGGGGTATTCCTATTTACAAGATCCTATACCAATATGTAGTAGGTGTAATAATAATATAATTAACAAATATCTCCAATTAGAAATGTAACACAGTTCTTCTGATTTGCTATGTTGCTTACCCCATGTGCAGGCCATCCAATATCTTAGAGAACTATGGTTACAACCACTGATATAGTGGCAGTTAGTTAGCTAATTAGTTAGTTAGTTAGTTAGTTAGTTAGTTAGTTGTTAGTGGTCTTAACCATGGATACCTATGCTACTACAATGCCCTGCACATGGAGGAGCCACATAGCTAATCAGAACTGTACTACATTTCTAATTGGAGGTATTTGCAAATTTTATTATTATTACACCTATTACATATTGGGATTGGATCTTGGAGATGGGAACACCCTATTAATAGTAAAGTGCTGCGGAACATGTAGGCACTATATATATAAAATACAAATTTTTATTATTATTATTATTATTATTATTAATATATGTCCTATCTTGTATTACACAGAAAGCTCATTAATTTGAATAATAAGCATGTAATCTTTATTTTCTCCTGTGGTGGCAAATAAAATCTGATGTAGTTTTGATGTAGAAATATAGAAAATTCTGAAGGGTTCACAAACTTTCAGGCATACATGTATATTTCAGATTAAATAATAAATTGCACTTTCATTTATTAATTGTGTATGTAATTACCCTGGTGAATGGAATATGGTAATTTGTGTCTGGAGGTTCATAAATTTTCACAACTCAAATCCATGTAGTGTGGCCTCTTCACACTTTTCTCTGTACATTTCATGGTAGCTAATGATTCAATTAAGATACATTTAGAGAAAATTTCTTACCAATGAACTGAATTGTAGAAAGTACTAGTTCATTTTTTATAACCACAAGAAGATCAATTTACACCTGATCATATAATTTTCAAAAACTATCTATAACTAGATGGTGGCCTGTCATGAATCCCAATGGCTAGGGATAGCAAGGGACAAGCAAAGTAATACAAAATATCGGACGAGCTCTAGGGTGATGGAACCTGGGCTGACCGCTGCCCTACGCCTGACAAACGCAACTAGAGATAGCCAGGGAGCGTGCCTACGTTGGTTCTAGACGCCACGCACCAGCCTAAGAGCTAACTAGTACTGCAGAGAAAATAAAGACCTCACTTGCCTCCAGAGGAATGAACCCCAAAAGGTATAGTTGCCCCCCACATGTATTGACGGTGAAATGAGAGGAAGGCACACACATAGAGATGATATATATAGGTTCAGCAAATTGAGGCCTGCTGTAAACTAGAAAGCAGAACGATACAAAAGGGGTCTGAGCGGTCAGCAAAAAACCCTAATCAAAAAAACCATCCTGAGATTACAAGAACCCATGTGCCAACTCATGGCACATGGGGAGAACCTCAGTCCACTAGAGCTACCAGCTAGCATAGAGACATAATAAGCAAGCTGTACAAAAAAACCAACAACTGAAAATCAGCACTTAGCTTATCCTGAAAGATCTGGGAGCAGGTAGGCAGGAACCAAACAGAGCACATCTGAATACATTGATAGCCGGCAAGGGAATGACAGAAAGGCCAGGTAAAATAGGAAACACCCAGCCTCTGATGGACAGGTGGAAACCAAAGGCCGCAACCCACCAAAGTCACCCAGTACCAGCAGTAACCACCAGAGGGAGCCCACAAACAGAATCCACAACAGTGGCCCGATTCTAATGCACGTGTATTCTAGAATATGTATGTCCACGTAGTATATTGCCCAGCCACATAGTATATTGCCCAGCTACGTAGTATATTGCCCAGCCACGTAGTATATTGCCCAGCCACGTAGTATATTGCGCAGCCACATAGTATATTGCCCAGGCACGTAGTATATTGCCCAGCCCACGTAGTATACAGCACAGAGCCACGTAGTATATTGCCCAGTTACGTAGTATATTGCCCAGCCACGTAGTATATTGCCCAGTCACGTAGTATATTGCACATCCATGTACTATATTGCCCAGCCCAAATAGTATACAGCACAGAGCCACATAGTATATTGCCCAGCCCATGTAGTATACAGCACAGAGCCACGTAGTATATTTCCCAGTGACGTAGTATACAGCACAGAGCCACATAGTATATTGCCCAGTTACGTAGTATATTGTCCAGTGACGTAGTATATTGCCTAGTGATGTAGTATACAGCACAGAGCCACGTAGTATATTGCACAGCCCATGTAGTATACTGCCCAGCTATGTAGTATATTGCCCAGCCACATATGACACAGGGTAAAAAAAGTAAAAAATAAACATACTCACCTTCCGCTGGCCCGTTGTAGCTGTGTTGCCTGTGTCGGGTGCAGCCGGCCGCTTCCGGTCCCAGGCTGTGATGACATCGCGGTCACGTGACCGTGACGTCACGGCAGGTCCTTTCAGCGCAGGCGCCCAGGACTTGTGATGACGTCGCAGGTCCTTCTGCCAGACCATCCGTGCACCGGAACGTGCCGGTTGCATCGCAAGGAGCGGGAAAGTCGGCGTAGATGAGTATATAATCATTTTTTATTTTTTTTATTATTTTTAACATTAGATGTTTTTACTATTGGCGCTGCATAGGCTGCGTCAATAGTAAAAAACTTGGTCACACAGGGTTAATAGCGGCAGTAACGGAGTGCGTTACCCGCGGCATAATGCGGTCCGTTACCGCCGGCATTAACCCTGTGTGAGCGGTGAGCGGAGGGGTGTATGCGGGCACCGGGCAGTAAGTGCGGGGAGTAAGGAGCGGCCATTTTCTTCCGGACTGTGCGCATCGCTGATTGGTCGCGGCAGCCATGACAGACAGCTGCCGAGACCAATCAGCGAACGAATAACCGTTACAGACAGACAGACAGAAGGACAGACAGATGGAAGTGACCATTAGACAATTATATAGTAGATTGTTTTCATGAATGATCTGCACAGACTTGTTGCTATGTTCACTTTTCTCTAATACCATGTGTCAGTGAGATACATAAAATTAGTGCTTTGCGTGTCAGGACTGGCGGAACGCACCAAATAATATTTAGAGAGGATATGAGGTGCATTCTCAGTCTGGGGTCCACTGTGCAGAAAGGGCACCTGCTGCTCGGTAATGGCGGACTAGATGGCGGTATAATGTGTACTGTATATACACATGGGTTAGCTTCACCCGGTATGAAGAAAGCGAGCCCTGTTGCATCACAGGGCCATGATACTGCACAGAGAGCGCAAGTAAAGGGTCACAGAACTCTGTTCCAAGACAAGGGGAAAGAGTTCCTCTAGACCTCTTACGCTTGACACCATTACTGTGGTGTCAGGGGTAGAACTAGACAAATAATTAATTTATCGCACAAGAGTGGACTGCATACAATGCCGTTCTGGAGGACGCCACTAACCACCCTAACCAGGGCCAGGAAAGTGCACTAAGTGCACTGGCGATCGCTGCTGAGAGATGCTGCATTGTGTGCTGGATGTGCAGAGTAGCACTGTCTGGTGCTAGGTAGCTTCCACCATTCGTGAGCAGGCAACAACACTAGGGATGGGAATGAGTCGGAGCTTCCATCCATCCATCAACAGGCATTCATCTACACACACACAAGTAAATCAGTTTACACTAGCGCATGGCCGAGCGGCTATACGAACCTTTTATAGCAGTAGCGCTCCAGGACCTTTCTGATGGTCCAATAGGAGCCACAACAGGACCTGAGCATGTGACCCCTGACCTCCAATGGGAGGTCATCCTGTGGGCATGCTCAGTATGGGAAAAGAAGGACTTAGTCCCAGAAAGGCCTGCTAGCTGCTGATCAGTGCTGGCTACAAAGGCAGAGCCTGGAAAGGCAGCAGTAACCATTCACACAGTATCAGCTTGAGCCAGATGCTGGGACCGATGTCTCCGCTAAGCAGGCTCCACTGTGGCTGGAGGAGATTGGGAGACCGCAGTGGACATGGTTTGAGATTCCCCCTGTGCAGCAGCGGGAACTCGACACCTAACATTGCGTGCTTAGTTTTCTGTACTTGTATTTAGCCAATAATTAAATAAAAAAATAGTGTGGGTTCCCCCTTATTTTTAATATCCAACTTAGGGACCTGTGAGCTGGTGTTATTATTCTGGGAAGGGACCAATATCTATGGAGCTTACCAGAAAAATAATATTGTCTCATAACTGTTTGCGTAGACTTTACTTGTAATTTAAAAGGGGGAATAAAATAAATTGCTTTGGGTTTCATCTTTTTTAATAACTAGCAAAGGCTAAGCAGGCAACTGTGGGCTGGTATTAATAAGCTTGGAAGGGTCCATGGATATTGGCCCCTTTCCAGACTAATAACACCAGCACTCAGCTATCCCAGAAATGGCGCATCCATCTAATTAATTATTTATTTAATAGGTTAAATAAGGCTAAACACCCTTTACTGCCACATGAAAAGAACTTAAGGGTCCTAGTTTATTATATGCAAGGGGCTTGTGACATTAAATATCTACGGGACACCTATCCTATTTATTCTATCTATCTGTCTATCTATCTATCTATCTATCTATCTATCTATCTATCTATCTATTCTAACTTTATCTGTATATAAGATTTCTTTATTAGTTTACAAACTAGCTTTAAATAACAAAGATAATTGCAGTATGTAAAAGCTGATGTTAAAAACACTTTGCAAACGAATTGCATACGCATATCAAACTAATGCTAGGTGAGAAAAATTGCATTGTACTCGCATAACACATGACAATCACATGACACTCGTCCTACTTTTCTGGATCAACATCTGACCAATTTTTTATAGGCTAGTGTGACTCCAGACTTACACTGACACTTCATCTGTTACACCTTGCTTATTGCGGAGGCTTTCTGTCCACCATAGCTGATCAAAGGATATTAATTGGCCTATTACTTATTACAATGGCATTTACCAACACCCCGAGATTGTGAAGTGCCAATAAGCTTAAAAAGGAGCCACTTCCTTGAAATAACCATTTAAATACCTCTGTTACTATTGACAGCATTATGTAAGGGGTTAAATGAACACAACTGGTGCAAATATCTATTGTGGCCACTGCAGCTGGGTGTTAGCTATAATAAACAGCAGACACCCGCTGATAGTGGAGTTGATTCTGCTTATGTGCCAGCCATCATCATCGTCATACTGTATATGCAATTTCATTTGCGGACATCACCTTCCACTACACAAAGGATTTACAGTGGATTTTGGAAAGGGACTGAAGCAAAAAAATCATTTTCCTAGCACCAGCGATCCAGCAGCACTGGAAACACATGCCTCCTCTCCAACACACTGAGCTCCAGCATGATGTGCTAATACACTCTTCCTTTGCCTTGCTTCTTGGGAGCTCCAATGTGCCCCATGGTGATAACCTGCAGGCCATGTCTTTGAGACTCCTGGTCTAGATCTAGAATTGAAATCATTGTGGGGAAGATAACCTGGATGCTCAGTGCCAGGTGATGATAAACAAGTTACATAAAGTTCCTATGGTAGCTAAGAATAAGTTTTGGACACCAAACTGACTATTTGCCTAGTTGTAAAATTAAAAAACATTACTCATTTCTTTAATCCCTCACTGTCCTCAATGGTCAGAAATATATGCAAACAATGTGAAACACACAATGCAATTATAAATTAAAACATTTCCTTATTTCTATGTATGTAAAAAATATGCTATTCTTATTTGTAGAAATCAAGTATTGTTAATTGCAAGTGAATTACATAATGTTTGCATATATGTCTCTTTTTTGGCTTTGGCACATGTGCACAGTAATTCAGTAGTGTAGGAGTCCTGATGTTGTCCACTTTTGTCCTCAATGGGCTCAGTGTTGAGTGGCCACCGACTGGCTGAAGTGGTCAATTTCTGGCCAGCTGCTGGAATCATCAGATCAGAGGGAAGTGACAGAGTTTAGTAACATGCCTTGCCTTTCATTTGTACCACAGTCCTTTATCTGATCCTCTATGAAGCTCACACTAGCAACATGTACACAGCATCCTCTTTGGCTCTTCCAGAATCTTCACTCAACAATGAACCTTCTGAAGCAAAGTAGGCCTCTGATGTCACGATACACGTTGATCAAGGTCTAGACCAGTGTTCCCCAACTCCGGTCCTCAAGAGCCACCAACAGGTCATGTTTTCAGAATTTCCTTAGTATTGAACAGGTGATGCAATTATCACCTCTACAATACTAAAGAAATACTGAAAACATGGCCTGTTGGTGGCTCTTGAGGACCGGAGTTGGGGAACACTGGTCTAGACAGTACATTGGCCGATGTACATCATGATATTCTGACAGGATATAAGAGGGCTGCTTGGTGCTGGAATCTTCAGTGCCAAGTGTCTTAGTGGCAAGTGAAGATGCTTTAGGAAGGGAAGTGGACGTTGGGTATGGTGCTGGAGGGAGCTGCTGAGAGAATATTGGCAGGGTGAATATAGGCAGGGGGCTGCAGTGGAAGGACAGGCGAATGTCAGGGTGTTTTCTTCTTTTCACCACCTTTTCCATCACTTTGCAAATCAGCAGAATCAGGTTCAGATGTGATCTTACTGAATTTGCAAGAAGGCAGTCACAAAAAAATTTAATTAGGTGAATCTATTTTCTGTTCAACAAAAAAGCTTTATTAAAAAATGTCAACTTATAATAGATCTGGTATTCAAAAGAAGAAAATAAAAAAGGCTATATTGTATCTGAGCTTATGTTCCAAAAGAGGCCACGTTAACATCAGTATTTGTAGCCCAAATCAGGAGTGGGTAAAAAATGCAGAAGTGGCGACGTGTTTCTATTATAGTTTTCCTCTGATTGTCCTTCTCCTGGTTTTGATTTACAGATACTGAGTTAAAAACTCACCAAATACAGAATGTGTGAACGTGGCCTAACTGTGAGGTATAACTGCTATTTGACCCCTGGTCCTTAGAAATCCCTGTAAGTATGACCCAGAAGTCAGATTTTCATTGATTAGTTATTAAAATATACCCTATAAGCTTATGTTTTCCCTATTTGGTGCATGGTGATTTTGTCCCTACACTGGAAGCATTTTTTCAACTTTAAATTCTGCCTCTTTGCTATTATTTAAAATACTAGCGAAATAAGGCCACACACCCTAAACATATTATTACATTTTTATGTTTTTACACTTTGTTATGCTTCAAGAGCATAAAATACAGCAACTACTCACCTAATTATACTTGTTAGATATAAGAGCACATAACGCTAAGGAAGCATTAACATACAAAATGCTGGGTACACAATTAATAATGATATTTTATAATGTCAATTATAATAATGAAAAACTACTTCATAATAATTATTTCAAGTGACTAAAAGATACACTTTGTACCAAACCAGCAGGAGAAATCAGCAGGAAGCGAAATAATAAATACTAGGCATTAGCTGAGATGAGCATGTTGATTGTACACACCACTGCTGAGATAATTCGGTTCCTTGGGTTTCTTTTTTCAGACTAGCCACTGTAATTATTTGTTTTCATATGTATGGTATGATCAGGATACATTTTCCTTATTTACGCTCAGCAGACATTAAGCTGCTATGGTTGAAGTCAACTATCATGTGCATAAAACCAAATGGGTTTGTTTGGAAATATTGGCATTGATACGCTTCAGTTCTTTATTTAGACTTACGAAGCTTCTTAAATTGTAATCACCTACAGTAATTGTATGTTAACTATTCGCAGTGGGTATAAGGGTCTGTAAAAAGAAATATTGATTGATGAAATAGCTGGTTATTAACATTCATAAGACATGCTTTTACATACTTTCATATACTTCATTCATCTAATGCATTCATCCTTGGAAAGCTTCAACCCTCATTTCAATCTGTGCATGTGTTAAGGGTATAAACTTCATTTCTCTGCTGTGTTTCATCACTGAGGCTGTAAGGTCATCTCACTTACTTTGACAATTTATGATCCATGTGGTTATGTGAGCTTGTTTGCTTGTCTGTGCATTTTATTATCTACTGCTGTCTTAAGCTAGCTAATTGATTGCCATTGAGTTAAATTTGTGTTAGATCTAAGCACATACTTTCCTATGTATCTGGTCATAGCCGATGGGATGCACATGTGCAGGAGTGCACTTGTGCAGATTGTATCAAAGTGCAATTGTTCTAAGTTCCAGGGCAGTTAAACATGACAGTTCTTCAATTGTTCTAAATGCCAGGGGAGCTAAACATGGCAAATGGACAGGGAAGGCGATAGGTAAGACATGCAAGCCACTGAAACAAACTTGCTTCCAGGTCATCTGAGTTGCAAAGAGTATTCACCATATGTATTTGTATGTACATTTATGTTCTACCTGCTGAAATCACTCACGTCTACCCTATACACTCCCTCCATATCAACCCCTCTCTCCTCTATTTGCCTATGTACAGCTCTCATGCTCTCTTCACATTGTTAAACCTCACAGATCCATTCACTTCCACCATACAACTCAAGAGACCCTTTCACAAATCACACAACCATTTTCTCACTCTCTCTATTCTCCTCCTAGTTGCAGGAGATATCTCTCCTTATCCTGGCCCTTCTTGTAACTAACTTCTTCCTGCTACACTCAGAAACCCTGCTAATCTCATTAATATTCTTTGCATGAATTCTGTCTCTTTTATTTGTATCCTTTGGAACGCATGGTCAGTGAGTAACAAACTCTCCTACTTCCATGACTTTTTCCTTTCATTTTCCCTTAACTTGGCTCTTACTGAAACCTGGAACAAGCAGTCAGATACCACCACCACCGCTGCTGCTTTCTCATATGGTGGCCCACATTTCTTTCATACCCCGAGATATGACAATAGATCAGGTGGAGGTATTGGTCTGCTCTTTTCTTTTAAGGTCCACACTGTCAGACTCTACCTGCCTTTCTCCTGCAAGTGGTGGCTGTGTATCACCATCCGGGATCCTCCCATCAGTTCTTGGATTACTTTGCCACCTGGCTTCCAAATTTCTATCCTGTGAAATTACCACCCTCATCATGGGGGATGTTAACATCCCCTTTGGTGATCCCCTCTCCCCAGCTGCCTCCCACCTTTTATCGCTAATTTCCTCATTCAGCCTTTTACAGCTTACTAACTCTCCTATGTAAGTAAATACACTGGACCTGATATTCTCCCAACTCTGCTCAGGGTATGACTTTAGTAACTCCCCTCTTCCATTCTCTGACTACAACCTTCTTTCATTCTCTGTGAGTAACTGTCACCCTTTCAGGACACCCCCACTTTCCACATATATAGAAATATACATGCTATTAACACTCAGAAACTTATGAAGAATTTACAGTCTTCATTAGAGATCAGCAAACTTGTTCGGAAAATGTTTGCCAATCTCAAAGTTGGCACAAACCTTGCACATTTGGATCCGTGTTTGAATTCCTGAGCATTTTCCTCAAAATTGTCAAAACTCGGGTAAAGTTTGGCAAATGATATGGTTTCCACTATGGCTGCGTGCACAAGGCAACTATGATAGGTGGTAATGTTACTGCTAGTAATATTGTTACCGTCAGTCAGAGTGCTGTGAGGTCATGCTGTCATACGTCAGACAGCGGGAGCAGGTGGCAGCTGATGGGCGTAGTCATCAGCCAGCAACGGTGCTCAAAGTAAAGAAAAAGAAATTAAATTAAAGAAACATATATTGAAATAAAAATAAAAAACTGTATATACCCACCTTACACCTAATCCCTGAAGCCCTTGTTTTCTGTAAAAAATAAAAAACACAATATACTCACCTAAATGCCTAATTCCCGATGCCCATGTCATCTGGAAAACAGAAAAAAGGATAAAACCACCATATCCCTCACCTATTGGATGGATGCAATCCTTACTGTCCCACGATGATTCGTGTAGTAGAGCTGCGGTGAGAAAGGTCACCAGAGTCAATTAGATGATGAGCCGCTGTGATTTCACGGCACCTTTGCTGTGTGAGGGATATGGTGGTTTGACATAGGCATCAGTGATTAGGCGTTAAGGTGAGGATATGGTGTTTTTTATTTTTTACAGAAGACAAGGGCTTCAGGGATTAGGTGTAAGGTGAGTATGTATTGTGTGTTTTATTTTTATTTTAATATACAACATTATTTCAACATTAGTGACTGCTCTCAAAGTCATCAGGATTATCGTGAGACATTACGGATTATCTCTTCACTTTGCACAGGTGAAGAACATTGTTGTTTATTATTTTAATTTATTATTATTTTTTAATACAATATCACTATGAGGTTAGTAATGGGGGTGTCTTATAGATGTCTCTCTGTTACTAACTTTTAGGCTTGATGTCACTTGAAAATACAAAGTTTGAACAAATATGAGCCCCACTTGCCACCATCACAGAGCAAGTTGGAAGAATTGGTACATCTAATAGATGCAACTTTTCTTGGGAGGCTGTGGGTTGCTACTTTTAGGCAGGGAGAGGGCAATATCCATGACCCCTTACCAGCGTGAGAATATCACCCCCAGCTGGCAGCTTTAGCTTGGCTTGTTGTAAAAAATGAGGGAGACCCCACACCATTTTTTTTTTCAATTATTTATTTAAATGTATTCTTGATAACCAATCTCACTAAAGCTGACAGCTGAGGGTCGCAGCCCACAACTGTCAGTTTTTCCTTGCTAGTAGGGTTGAGCGAAACGGGTCGGCCATTTTCAGAAGTCGCCGACTTTTGGCAAAGTCGGGTTTCATGAAACCCGACCCCTTTGTGGGGTCGGTAGTGTTGAGCGATACCGTCCGATACTTGAAAGTATCGGTATCGGAAAGTATCGGCCGATACCGGCAAAGTATCGGATCTAATCCGATACCGATACCCGATACCAATACAAGTCAATGGGACTCATGTATCGGACGGTATTCCTGATGGTTCCCAGGGTCTGAAGGAGAGGAAACTCTCCTTCAGGCCCTGGGAACCATATTAATGTGTAAAAGAAAGAATTAAAATAAAAAATATTGCTATACTCACCTCTCCGACGCAGCCTGGACTTCAGCGAGGGAACCGGCAGCTGAATTTCTAGGAAATTCTAGGAATTTAGGACCTGAGAATTACGTCACGGCTTGTGATTGGTCGCGTGGCGATCACATGGGCAGCCGCGACCAATCACAAGCCGTGACGTTAAACTAAGGCCCTGAACGCGCTCATTCTTAAGAAGGAAGGCTGCCGGAAAGAAGCAGGGCGCGTCCGAGGGTGAGTATATACCTAATAGGAATATTCTCACCCTCGGCTTCTTTCCGGCAGCCTTCCTTCCTGAGAATGAGCGCGTTCAGGGCCCTAGATGACGTCACGGCTTGTGATTGGTCGCGGCCGCCCATGTGACCGCCACGCGACCAATCACAAGCCGTGACGTAATTCTCAGGACCTAAATTCCTAGAATTAGGATTTTAGGACCTGAGAATTACGTCACGGCTTGTGATTGGTCGCATGGTGGTCACATGGGTGGCCGCGACCAATCACAAGCCGTGACGTCATCTAAGGCCCTGAACGCGCTCATTTTAAGCAAAGAAGGCTGCCGGTTTCCAGCGGTAAGGTCCAGGCTGCGTCGGAGAGGTGAGTATATCAATATTTTTTATTTTAATTCTTTATTTTACACATTAATATGGATCCCAGGGCCTGAAGGAGAGTTTCCTCTCCTTCAGACCCTGGGAACCATAGTATCCCATTGCACTGCATTGGGTTTCGTGTTTCGGCCGACCCCGACCCCGACTTTTTTATAGGATCGGCCGATTTCACTGGACCCGACTTTTGAGAAAGTCGGGTTTCGTGAAACCCGACCCGATCCTATAAAAATAAAAGTCGCTCAACCCTACTTGCTAGTTGTCAAAAATACAGGGGAACCCATGTCAATTTTGTTTTTAAGTTACTGCTTTTATAGTGCAATTGATGGATCAATTGATGCTACTTTTCCTTGTGTGTGCCCTTAATTTGAGCTATTTTGGTAGCTTTTGGGCCCCCTGATTGTGTTTATCCATTTGGTCTTGCCTCCCATTGAATTCCATGGGGTTCAGTTATGTTTGGCAAACTGTTCCACAAATATTGGGAAGTTAGCCGAACATAGCCAATCAGAACCATAAAAGATTTGCTTATCTCTAGGTATCATTGGTTTTAATCTCCTCCCTCTCATGTCCTGAATCTGCACTGAAGCATTACAATGAAACACTGCAAAGAGCACCGGATGGCAGCAGAGATCCCGGAGAAAATCCGACTCTGGGGGGCGCTATACACTTTTTCCACAGCGCCATTAATTAACGGCGCCGTGGTTTAAGTACCCTTAACTACCACCGTTAAAAGTCATATCGGCAGTCGTTAAGGGGTTAAAGATAGATAAATGCCTATACTGGACCCCAATGAATATTAGAGAGAGATCTGACATGTTTCAAAAGGGTGCAATGTTTAAAGGGTTGTCCCAGAAACAAGGCACATTTTAATTGATAGATTAATCAATAAATCTTTAAATAATAATAATTTCCACAATTGGATGTGTTAAAAAAAGTTTCTGTGCTGAGATAATCTTATAGATGTGCCCCTGCTGTGTACTGTGTAATGGCCGTGTCTGACCGTACAGGGATATGGTCTGCTCATACCACAACTCCTGGGTAGGGGAGGAAGAAAATGGAGTATACAGAGAGCACAGCATGGGATTGCAGTTGTTTATTTCTGTGATGTACAACATGTTTTTGGTATGTGCCACCCATGTTCCTTTAAGGTCAGACACAGCCATTAGACAGTACATAGCAGGGACACATTTATAAGATTATCTCAGCACAGGAACATATTTTATTAACACATCCAATTGTGGAAATTATTATTATATATTATTATTTCAAGACATATTGATTGAAACCTCTTTAAACCAAGATTATTGCCATGAAGTTTCCACGCATACCTCAGAGAACATAACAATTATTAGTTCTCAAAGATAATTCCTTGAGCCTTGGAGGTGCCTCATGTAGATTGCAATATCTTATCTATATTACAGCATTTAGGGTATGTGCACACGTTGCGGATTTCTTGCAGAAATTTCCTGAAGAAAACCGGAAATTTTCTGCAAGAAATCCGCATTTTTTTTTTTGCGTTTTTTTTCCGGTTTTTTTGCGTTTTTTTAGCATTCTGCAAGCGTAATTAGCTTGCAGAATGCTAAAGTTTTCCAAGCGATCTGTAGCATCGCTTGGAAAACTGACTGACAAGTTGGTCACACTTGTCAAACATAGCGTTTGACAAGTGTGACCAACTTGTTACTATAGATGCTGCTTTTGCAGCATCTATAGTAAAAGATAGAACGTTTAAAAATAATAAAAAAAATAAAAAAAATGCTTATACTCACCCGCAGACATCAGATCTCCTCACCGGCGTCCGTTCCGTATAGCTGATGTGTGCGCGCAGGGCCTTCCATGACGTCACGGTCACGTGAGCGGTCTCGGCCAATCACAGGACAGTGACGTCATTCGGCAAGGTCCTTCACCGCACACCAGCTACAGGAACCGAAGCCAGCATGCAGCACAGAGGTGGGAACACTTCGGGGGCCATCAGAGGGTGAGTATAGGACTATTTTTTATTTTAATTCTTATTTTTTTACCAATTATATGGTGCCCAGTGCGTGGAGGAGAGTCTCCTCTCCTCCACCCTGGGTACCAACCGCACATAATCTGCTTACTTCCCGCATCGTGGGCACAGCCCCGTGCGGGAAGTAAGCAGATCAATGGACCCCTAGGTGTGCGGAATCCCCTGCAATTCCGCATTTTAATGAACATGTTGCTTTTTTTTCCGCGATGCGATTTTTTCGCGGAAAAAAAGGCTACATTTGCACAAAAAATGCGGAATACACTGAAAATAATGGGAGGCATATGTTAGCGTTTTTTTCGCGTTTTTATCACGTTTTTATAGCGAAAAAACGCGAAAAAAATGCGAAAAATACTGAACGTGTGCACATGGCCTTACAGAACTTTCTGAGAACAACTGCAGGCGCAGCCTTGGTTTCTGTTAGCTGAAACAAAACAGGATTCTATAAAGCTGTTTCAAAGTTGAAATATCACAAGTAAGATAACATATTGGCAAATTATGGATTGTAATAGCTGCAGTGATTATTTTCTTTATCAGTTCCCTGCTTTTGTTTATAAGTAAACACAATTATCAATCACAGAACTATTATAATCAGAAGCAGCTTTTAAGAGTTGGAAGTTCACTGTTTGCAAATACACATTGAAATTCAGAATACAAACTATTGGATTAAGGTAAAAACAAGAATTGCAACAATTGGAGAATGGATTACATTCACTTATTTTGTATTTTAACCCTTGGTGCTCTTTCACCTTTGTGATATAGCGCTTGCCGAATAAGCTGCAGAGGGAGGCCGGATACATGGAGCACACCGGTTGATCAGCTGATCGGCACCGTATGTGTCGCGGCTGTGTGACAGTCACAGCACATGCATGGAGAGCCTATGTGTTGGGCTCTCCATGCATGTGTTATGACAGTGACACAGCCACGACACAGGCAGCCGTAGCGCCCGACAGCTGATCAGCCGGTGTGCTCCATGTATCCGTACCCTTAAAACACAGAGTTATGACACACAAAATAGTTAAGAAATAACATTTACCACACGTTTACTTTATATCAGCACAATATTTGAAACATAATTTTTTGTTAGGAAGTTAGAAGGGTTAAAATTTGACCAGCAAATTCTCATTTTTCCAACAAAATTTACAAAACCATTTTTTTAGGACCACATCACATTTGAAGTAACTTTGAGGGGCTCATATGGCAGAAAGTACCAACAACTGACACCATTCTAAAAACTGCACCCCTCAAGGTGCTCAAAACCACAATCAAGAAGTTGATTAATCCTTCGGGTGCTTCACAGGAATTGATGCAATGTGTAAGGAAAAAATATATATTTTAGACCCTAATTTCTTTATTTCACAAAGGTAACTGGAGAAAATAGACCCTCAATCACCCGAAAATCACAGGTGCTCAAGTGACATGCTTGAGTCCCTGTCCCATAACATGCAGGGATCTGTGATACTCTGTGTATACCCAAACACACAATGCAGACTTGAGTAGTTAGCACTTGAGCTCAATACTAGGCGTCATATTGTCATTTTTTTGCTTTTGAAAGGAAACAATTCTAACCCTAACCCTAATCTAACCCTATCCCCAGCCCTAACAATAATCCAACCCTAACACCGACCCTAACCCCAACCCTAAGCATAATACAACCCTAACTCCAACTGCAAAGAATGAGAAAAAAAAGTATTTTATACTTTTTATATAACTAAGTGGGTGACAAAGAGGCATTTGATTTACTAATTAGTTTTTTTTTATCACTGTGATAGGGTCTATGTTCTATCACAGTGATCAAAATGAACCTTTTTAAAGATTTCCTATAGTTGCTTGCCTGATACCGACCAGCAGATCTCAGCGGGCGTATAGTACACCCGCCATTGTTTTTTCCAGGAAAATGATGCCGGGTCGGGGGATGGATCATGAGGGCCTGAGCATGGTTGAGGTATCGGGTGGACCTGGGAGGCATAATTTCTCTCGCCTCTGACATGTACATCATGTCAGAAAAGATAAAAAGCATTGTAACAGCGGGCACACTTTTTTTGTGATCGGTGACCGGAAAATCTGGCCATGATCATGTTCAGACTCTGGGGGGGGGGGGCTACAGGGCATAATTATCCATAGCAACAGCAATTTTAATGGTATTTGACGGTTGTTAAGGGTTAAGCTGATAAGGATGTTCAGGTCGTTGACAAAGGACTCAATCTAACAAATGGATTTATGACTCACTATATGAATACTTCACCCCTCTACTAGAGTGACTCCAGATCACTAAGCCAACACTCCCACTACCTCTCTATTTGTAGAAAAAACCTTCATTTTAGAATCTTTTTGTACCTTCAGAAAGTTGCCGGTCCAGGACAGAAATGTGTTGGTATTAGTAAAAACTGATTTGTAATCCCAAGGCTCTTCATTCCAGCAGTGCAACCTGCATAAACATGCCAGTTTCTTACATCTGGAACTTGAAAAACCTTTTCCTCCAGCCATAGGGCAGCGGGTTTCCATGCTTTTATAGGTTTTTGCCTTCACACAACATCTGCGGGTGAGCGATGCCATCTCTTTCATTTATCCTTCACTATATGATATTACCCTATTTTGTGAGGCAGGTTCACTCATTTTGGCAACTGTGGTAGTTCTCCCAAACCTGGTCTCAGACTTTTGCCAACAACGTATCCTGGATACATTACTTCCCATGCCTTCTTTTGTTTTATTTTTTGGTGCACAACCAAACATTCAGGCAGAGCCCCTCCATTTGCTGTTGAGTACTGATCTTTCTTGGAGATGAAATAAGCCTAAGCCTAGCAAGAAGTGTAACTGTGGGGGAGGTCAGAACAGTCCAAGTACTCAGCAATAGTACAAGATGGGGCTGTAGTGATCAATGACATTTTAGGAATTCCTGAAATCGCTTGCCTGAACACAGCCATGACACAGACATATTGCCTGTCAGTAGCAGCCAATCTCATGTGTGAGTTATTTCCCAATCCCACATATTGCCACTAGCAAGTAGAAACAAGACGTACAATTATATAAACATTTGAAGAAGCACTGCCATAAAAAGCTTTTATTCTCTTAGTATATTGCAGTTATCATATTATTACACAGCACTGTGTCATCACAATTGCTCTTTTTGCCCTTCTACCCAGCTAATTATTAGTTCTCAAGGATAACTCCTTGAGAGTTGTAGGTACCTCATTTCTGTTAGGAATATCTTATCTACCTAAAGCCTGGACACCTAGTCAAAAATACATATTTTCAAGAAATTAAATTTATTAACATCTTATTTAATTTATTAAGTTGGAATATTAAATATCTTCTTCAATAAAATTTCTATCATTTGCGATGCAAAAGTTGATTGTAAAATTGACACGAATTTGATGTAATAAATGCACACTGCTGTTAAGTTTAGCACATTTATTCTAGTTAATGAGAATTCCTATGTGTCAAGACTTTAAGGACACCCTGTATATTACAATGTCTTACAGAACGTTCTTACAACATTTGCAGGCGCTGACTTTTTTTCTGTTAGCTGAAACAAAATAGAATTTTATAAATCTGTTACATAGTTGAACTATCATAGGAAATATAACATTGGCAAATGGATTATGATAGCTGTATTGATTATTTTCTTTATCATTCATTAACTAAAATGGTATTTCCATCATCAAAATCTTATGCCAATATGTAGGTGTAATAGTAATATTATTAATACATATCTTCACTTAGAAATGTAGTATAGTTCTTCTGATTTGCCATGTCACTTACACTATGTACAGTGCATTGCAGCAGCTTAGGTATCGATGATTACGGTTAGGCCCCTTTCACACATGAGTTTTTTGCTATGAGTCACAATCCCTCAAATTTTGAAAAAAACTGATGCCGCCGGGTCCGTTTTTTCTGTCATAGACTTGCATTAGCGATGGATTGCGACAGATGGCCTCACGTTTCCTCCGTCGTTCGCCGGATCCAATTGAAAATTGTTTGTACGGAGGCCGGAGACGATGGACAAAGTAACTTTTTTGTGTACGGTGAAAAATCGGACAGGGATGGATCTGTCGCTGTCCGTCGTTTGCTCGAATGGAAGCCTATGGGTGCCAGAGCCGTCAAATGATGGAATCCTGTGACGGATCCTGCTTTTTTAACTGAGCATTTTCCAATTTATTTGGGATCCAATTTGCCAGATCCGCTAGTCGGATCTGTCAAAAAACTAATCCGTCCCATCAGTTTTTCACAATCTGCGATGGATCCGTCGATCCGTCGAGCCAACAGATTGTGACTGACAGCAAAAAACTGATATGTGAAAGGGGCCTTAATGATATAATGACAGTTAGCTGTTAGTTGTCCTAACCATGGATTAAAAAATACAGCTGAAAAAGGGGCAGCACCGGATACCTGCCTAGATCTCTGAATAAATGCACCTAAGATACTGAAATGTCTTAAACATGGGGAAAGTGACATAGCGAATAAGAACAACTATACTACATTACTAATTGTAGGTATTTACTAATATTATTATTAATAATTATTACAATTTTAACAATAAAAATAATAATAACTAATTATTATTATTTTATTATTATACAGGTGCTTTTCACAAAATTAGAATATCATCAAAAAGTTAATTTCTTTCAGTTTTTCAATACAAAAAGTAAAACTCCTACATTATATAGAGTCATTACAAACAGAGTGATATATTTCAAGTGTTTATTTCTGTTAATGTTGATGATTATGGCTTATAGCCAATGAAAACCCAAAAGTCATTTTCTCAAATTAGAATACTTTATAACACCAGCTTGAAAAATCATTCTAAAACCAAAATTTTGGCCTACTGAAATGTATGTTCAGTAAATGCACTCAATACTTGATCGGGGCTCCTTTTGCATCAATTGCTGCATCAATGCAGCATGGCATGGAGGCGATCAGCCTGTTGCACTGCTGAGGTGTTATGGAAGCCCAGGTTGCTTTGATAGCTGCCTTCAGCGGGAATAGTTCCCAAGACCGCTAACATCCCTCTCAGATCCTCCAGACAATACCATTCCGTATGGCGGAAGGAACTAATCATTCTCAATATTTCATGAGGGCTATAATGACAACCAATTAACATTTTCCATAGCGGGAATACTTTCCCTACAGATTTTATTTTACTCCTTTCCCCCTCTATTTATTCAATTCCCAGTAAGTGTTTCATCTGGCCTATTATCATTACCATTGTTGGGATGCTTGGTTTAAGCCATTTGCCAAACAAACCACGTAAGGGTACCGTCACACAGTGAAATTTTCATCGCTACGATGGCACGATTCGTGACGTTCTAGCGATATCGTTATGATATCGCTGTGTCTGACACGCTACTGCGATCAGACATCACGCTGAGAATCGTACGTCGTAGCAGATCGTTTGGAACTTTCTTTCGTCGCTTGATCACCCGCTGACATCGCTGGATCGTTGTGTGTGACACGGATCCAGCGATGTGTTCGCTTGTAACCAGGGTAAACATCGGGTAACTAAGCGCAGGGCCGCGCTTAGTAACCCGATGTTTACCCTGGTTACCAGCGTAAACGTAAAAAAAACAAACAGTACATACTCACATTCCGGTGTCTGTCCCCCGGCGTCTCAGCTTCTCTGCACTGTGAGCGCCTGCCAGCCGGAAAGCGAGCACAGCGGTGACGTCACCGCTCTGCTTTCCGGCTATGGTGCTTACACAGTGCAGAGAAGCAGAACGCCGGGGGACAGACACCGGAATGTAAGTATGTACTGTTTGTTTTTTTTACATTTACGCTGGTAACCAGGGTAAACATCGGGTTACTAAGCGCGGCCCTGCACTTAGTAACCCAATGTTTACCCTGGTTACCCGGGGACTTCGGCATCGCTCCAGCGCCGTGATTGCAAAGTGTGACCGCAGTCTACGACGCTGGAGCGATAATCATACGACGCTGCGACGTCACGGATCGTGCCGTCGTAGCAATGAAAATGGCACTGTGTGACGGTACCCTAAGGCTACAACTAAGAATGTGTGAATATTTTTAGGGATCTTTTCTTTAACTCCTGTGGATTGTGTCTCCAGGGGTCTTAACTGGTGAAATAACATTGTTTGTGGTGTTTGTGGAAGATGGATTCCCCAGCACGATCAAATCTGCTCCCCTACCTGTTTCCAGTACTCTTTGGCTGCCCGGAATTCCCACACCCCGTGCCAGAGATTCGATGAAGGCGTTCCGCACTTAAGTACACTATCAATTATTGTTTTAAAATGGTCAAAATGTATTTAGTTATAACAACATAAAAGGGTTAAAAATAAGCAAAATAGGTATCAGAAAAATATGGGACAAGGCCAAAACACATATAGTATTACAATGATGTGCAGGTGCATGTACACCATGGCCAAGATATTTTACAGACATGAATTCCACTTTTTCAATACACTTAAAATTTGTGAGGTAAATTGATTATCGAGTCAATAGAGATAAATGTCACTCCATTGAGGCCACCTTGTTGCTGGCAGATGGCTTAATGTTTGCTAATCAAAAAATGTTTACTAACTAACTCATGTTTTTTTGTGTGTAGAAATAGGGAAAATCTTGAGTCCTGTTGCATTCTATTTGTAAAAATATCACTACTGTCAGATGACATTTTCTTGATATGTAAGACACAATTTATTGTTATCCATTGCTTACAGCACGAGCCCGATCATGTTAAGATTCAAACTGTCAAACATCTCCCACATTAAAAAAAAGAAAAAAACAGAACAAAATAATTGTAACTTTTACATGACGTAATGTGAAATCTGAATAAAAGCAGTTTTAAAATACTGCAACTAACATAGTCAGCATTATATATGACATATCCAAAGTGGCAAAAGACATAGATAAAAAAAAAACCTTTTCAATAAATAAAATTATATTCTATAATTATGAAACATTATGTCCCATAGGGAACAAAATTATAGTCTCAAAATCAAAGACCTGTCCATGCAATGTTCACTTAGAAACGTGAGCTTATATTTAACCCTCACCAGAAAATATAGACCCAATGTTAAATAATCCAATTCTCACAAATAGCAAGAGGTGGAAAAGAGAAGATAACATTAGAGATGATAAAATAGATTCTTAGTGGATGAGGTTTGAGTTGAGTTTCCTGAAATTGGTGGTTTCACGCAAATTCAAACATTTTGAAACTTGATTTGCAGTTTGCAAAAAAACATTGCCCAACATAATTCCCCACACTGCTGAAGCATCAGAGAGTTGGAAAGCTTAGTCTGGCACTGCCATGTAGGCATCTTCAATATGCTCTGCAGCTATGACATCTTACGGACTATCATACCTTTTACAGTGGTGGTCAGTACGTGGGTCATCACAGTAAGTTCTTATGGTAAGTGTGAAACTCTGTCTCTCTCTTGTATAGTGTTAGTTCTTATGATCAGCAGGGTCCTCTCTCTCTTACATGTAGGATGGAAGCTGTTATGGTTAGCGGGGTCCTCTCTCCATCTTTCTCGCTTTTGTAGAGTGTAAACTCTTATTGTCAACGAGGTCCTCTCACTTGTAGAGTGTGAACTTATGTACAGCAGGGGCCTCTCTCTTTCTCCTGTAGAGTGTAAGTTATTATTGTCAGTGGGGTCTTTTCTCTCTTTCTCATACCTATAAACTGCTAGCTCTTATAGACAGTAAGGTTCTCTCTCTCTCCTCTCCCCCACGTGTGTTTTACGACAGAGGTGTCAAACTGCATTCCTCAAGGGCCGCAAACCATGAGTGTTTTCAAGATTTCCTTAGCATTCCACAAGGTGCTGGAATCATTCTGTGCAGGTGATTAAATTATCACCTGTGCAATACAAGGAAATCCTGAAAACATGACCTGTTTGCGGCCCTCGAGGAATGCAGTTTGACACCTCTGTTTTACGAGCAATTATGAGCTTTCCATTATTGAAATCCCTGCAAATTTATTCACCACAAATCGAATTACTTCAGGAAAATTCAGCAAATATGAATTTCAAGAACGTTTGCTTGTCTCTAGATAGAACGCTAATTACAGAATGGCACCTTCACTCATCATCAACTGATCCCTAAATAACCCTTACCATTCCTTAGGTTAAAAATATAATAAACTAATAAAGGAGTTTAATAAGCAAAAGCGGTCACACCTTAAAGGCAGCCAAAATGAAGAGATCCAGAATAAAGTAAATTAAGGCTTTTATTGGACAAATTATAAAAAAAATGCATAAATGTTCTAGCACCCTAACATAAGGTGGAAAGCTGAATGGTATACATCATTAAATAATGACAAGTGCAAAGTAGTAACTTTATAACGTCATACTGTCAGGTACACCTCTAGCTGCCTAAGCATGCCTCTAATGCAGAACAGTCCTAGTGCATATACACCCAGACATTGTAATGATATCTACCTGCAATCAGCACTTAGGAGGATATGCTGGGAGGAAGTTCAATTTGATAGTCAAGCCAAGAACCTTACTTGTAGATTTGAGTCAAGAGGGTACAGCGCCCGGTATATCAAAAGAGGATATATAAGGGCCAAGAGGGCCACTCGGAATTAACTTTTATATAAACAGAGGAATGAGAGTATGGAAAAAGAAGAAAAACAGATGAGATTCATCTCAACATATAATTGCCAGTGGCAAATGCTGACCAACATTATCCGGAAACATTGGGAAGTGCTAAAGGTCGACCCTATTTTAAAACGTGTGCAACCCCCGACTCCATCTTTTGTGGCTAGGTGATCCCCTAATCTTAAAGACACTTTGGTCAGGAGCCATTACATAGCCCCTAGGTCAGGACCTTCTAGACCTGTGGGTGGAGACCATAAAGGGTTTTTTCCTTGCGGCATGTGCAAGGGATGCCTTAATCACACTAGGTCCACAAAGTTTTGTAACTTTGATGGATCAAGATCATATGAGATTAGAAAGCACCTTAGTTGCAACTCCCGGGGGGTGGTTTATCATGCTCAATGCCCCTGTGAGAAAATATATATGGGGCTCACCACTAGAGAACTGAAAATCAGAACTAGAGAACATGTCAGAGACATCAGTAAAGCAAAGATGGTGGAGGATGATACCACCTTGAAGACCTTACCTAGGCACTTTAAGAAATATCACGATGGACAGACTAAAGGCCTGAGGATTAAGGGTATTGACCAAATAAATCTAGATATACGTGGTGGGGATTTAGGTAGGACCTTGGCCCAATTAGAGAGTAGGTTGATCTACAGCTTGGGGGCGATGACCCCACAAGGGTTGAATGAGAACTTGGGATTCGCCTCATTTTTATGAAGTTTGATCAGATTCTATTGCATTAATTTTCCTTTGTATCCCTATGAGATATTCTTTTATGGGATTTAGTTGGGGTTCTCTTTACAGTCTTATGGCATTTTTAATTGTAAATAGTTTAAACGTTTTGATTTTAACAGTTTTTTCATTAGTTTTCAGGAGTATGTGATGTATGGGAGATTGTCCTTCTTGTGGCCATGGTGAACTGCAGAGGAGATAAATCCTTGTGTCTGGTCGATCTGGGACGATTACGTTCCTTAATGAGGATGGAGTTTAAAGGTCAACATCACCCTTGGAAATGGGATATTCTAACCATAGGCATCATCCCTTCTTTAATATCGTATGGACTATTTTAAGAATACAAAGACTACTTTTTAATAATACAAGGACCGTAAGGACTCTTGCCCTTCCTCTTCCATCATTTTAGGGATGCTATGATTTGGTATTTAAGAGGGTATAGAACTAATGGGGGAGTTATAGGGATAAGGGTATATATATATATATATATATATATATATATATATATATATATATATATATATATATATATATATATATATATATATATATGTATAAGAAAGGATGTATTGGAAAATAACATTGTATTTGGGATATGCATTTTTTATCCAAGATATTTTATCATGAGATCTTTCATATGCACTTTTGTTAATAAATTATAATGCACAGTCACGTTGCGATCACTTTCTCTATTTTTATGGGCACATTCGGCGTCAAGCACTGTCACCATGTGATTATTCCAGTGCAATATGCACTTAATATATGGATGTGCACGTATTTCATGGCTCAAAACCCCCTTTTTTATGCATAAAGCAAGCACACTGGTTATTGCTCTTTTAATGCAGTTTGGCACTATGTCATATTAATAAGTAGGTACTGTATAATTATTGTAGTGTAGAACGTATTTTGCACATTGCATATTTTAGACGTATACAGTAAGCACGCATCAATTGTCCCGATAGTGGATTTAGGCACTATATCCCTTTAATATTAGCTATATAAATAAGCATACTCAGTTTATCGATAGGTTACATTAGAGGTATTCTGGCACTTTTTCTCAGCACTTGGCACTTCTTCTGGGTGGGGTTTATATGCCACGGTCACTGTTCGCTGTTCGTGTGCAATAAAAAGCCCTTTCTTCAGAGTCACTCTGGTCTCCCCAGGCAGAGTCTTTTATTTCCATGGCTGTGTGCATGCACCTGCTCCCCGCCATGCTCAATTCCGGATGCGCACTAATTTGGACCGCTTGCATACCAGCATGCGTTCCAATGAGCGCAGGTCTGGAAATGACCTTCATTCCAGGAAGCGGGTAGCGGTACATGCGCCGTACTAGTCGGGCAATTGCTCTGCATCACTCCGGGTCACATGATTATGTTTATTCATCCCATTGGCGCCTGGTCATGATAAAAACTCCGCACTTACCCACCCCAGACACGCCCCCAGAAGAAGCTAGTTGCGAAACGCGCATTGGGGTGAGGTGGAATGCTGTGCTGATTGCAGGTAGATATCATTACAATGTCCGGGTGTATATGCACTAGGATTTTTCTGTATTAGAGGCATGCTTAGGCAGCTAGAGGTGTATCGGACGGTATGAGGTTATAAAGTTACTACTTTGCACTTGTCATTATTTAATGATGTATACCATTCAGCTTTCCACCTTATGTTAGGGTGCTAGTGCATTTATGCATTTTTTATAATTTGTCCAATAAAAGCCTTAATTTACTTTATTCGGGATCTCTTCGTTTTGGCTGCCTTTAAGGTGTGACCGCTTTTGCTTATTATGTATTCAGAAGTGCCAGTTGTAAAATCTGGACATTTGTTATTAGATTAATAAAGGAGTTTGTATGTTCTCCCCTTGTTTGTGTGGGTTTCCTCCGGGGACTTTAGTTTCCTCCCACATTCCAAAGACATACTGATAGGGAATTTAGATTGTGAGCCCCACCGGGGACACTGATGATAATGTGTGCAAACTGTAAAGCGCTGCAGAATATGTTAGAGCTATATAAAAATAAAGATGATTATTATTATAAATTGGTACAAGGTGCAATATAGAAATGGGGTGAAAGAGTGTCAGCATCATCATTGACAAGGTACTATGTAGAGGTATTTTGTGATCTAAAATCAGTACAGGAATAGGGGATGCGCTTTGTAGGCTACTATGCTGTGATATTTGTATTATATAGACATTCCCGTGTTCCACATCTGAATGTATTGTTGTTTTTACCTATATCTATATATGACTTGTACCAGGGACATACCCTGCCTTGGGCTTTTTTGTATGTAGGTATTATCTGGATACCATCTTTTGGCCCCGTTGACTCCGACTGTCTGATGTAATATGCTCTATATATTTTATCTAATAAAGTTGCTATTTTTGAATTCTATGACTGCTTGGTAGTTGTTTGTTCTAATATAAAAATGGAGTTAGGGAATAAGAAAGAACAACAAATTGATAATAATATTGCTTGGGATATGTAGGGTAAATGAAAGACTATTATTAACCCCGTAGAATGTAAGTCCACAAAGACAGGGTCCTCTCCCCTCTGTACCAGTCTGTCATTGCAAATTTGTTTACTGTTAATGATATCTATAACTCTGTACGTAACCCCTTTTCTAATGTACAGCACCACGGAATTAATGGTGCTATATAAATAAATAATAATAATAACCCAAATAGCATGAATCAACATTCAATATTATACAGCTTGATAGAAGAGAAGAGAGGACCACTTTTTGCTCCCAATTCTAGGGTCCAGATCAGTAACTGAACGTGTACATGAGCTGTGCAAATGGCCGGAGTTTCCAAGTTCCCCTGCATGTTGTTTGATTTGCTGGTCTGGTGTAATGTAACCTGGGTGATGTATAGCACACAGATGATGATGTGCCAGCCCAGCAATTCATAAGCTGATCCTTGATGGTAAGGAAATTCAAGCGGCTGACAGTTGCCTGGACCGTAGACCGGAGTTGCGCATGTCTTCTTGGAAGAAATTGTGATAACATCAAAATATAATATGAGCCATGGATAGACCAGTCAATAAAGTCCCCACAAGTAAACAACTCATTTATCTCATGGTAAAGCATGTTGCTTATTATAGAATGCAAAAGCATCACCTATTAATATCCTCAGGTTCAACGGAGAACAAAAGATGGGGCTATAGAGTGGTGTGCTGGAGGGAGGACAGCGATATCCGCCACTCTATCCTCCTCCTCAAGTGCTTGGTGCACAATATTAGAAATTGTATATTGACTATAGACTTTTTATTTATTCACATATTTTATAATGTATGTAAAGTGTATTGCTTTTAAATGATCATTGCTGCAAGAATATAAGAGCTAAAGCTTAGATCTAATATAAAGGATATTGTATATCACATTGCAGCCTAGAATCTTAGCTTTGAAATGATATTGAGTTCAATATTCTAAGTGAAATATTCAAAGCACAGAACTGTGAGCTAAAAGTGACGTCAAGAATATATATCCCATCCCGTACCTCTGCTTCCTACAGTGATACCAGTGGGGATTCAGAAACCTTTTTTCATGTTATCATCCCCTTTATCAAGAAGATGTATAGCTGCTTTCGTAATAACCCTGAGCACCTAATTAGACCATTTGTTGACTTTTTTCTACTGGTTTCTGGATCATGGAGAGTGTTAATGAATATCTGAAAATATGTGCATGCGTTGTAGATACAGACCAATCCAAAGCAGAATATGTGAGTTCTGAACATTTTAAACATTTTTATTAAAGTATTCTATTTCTCAGTCTCTGCATCAGAATTTAAGGTTTTTTTAACAAATCTGTTTGCGTTAAAGATGTTGGTGAGTGTAGAAATCTTAAATGCCTTTTGGTACATTGTGCCAGATGTCTTTTTTCAGAACATATATTAACTTAGGTATTCGGTGTTTTTTTGTGTTTAACAGCAGGAAATTGTCACAACAGCAAAAGGTGATAATGTCTGTAAACTGCTGTGGGATTAATGATGCTATATACTGCACATGAGTAAAATAAAATAATATACATTATTCCTAACTTTGAACTCACTGATAATGTAATATGCAAAAAATGCCAGAATTCCTTTAGGTGAAAATTGCAAATATTTTGAATTTTATAATTTAAAGTTTATATTTAATTTTTGGTGGCGTTCTAAAATTGGCTGTATGTGTACATGAATAGTCATGTTATTGATGGTCATTACATAACTTGATTCCTGCACTTTATGTGTTCCGTTCCCCTGCAGATGTTATCTTCAGATTTCAAGTGTCTTTGAGCCAATAGGTGGAGACCAGCTACTATGATGTCTCCTATACACAGTACTGACAGACGTGAGGAATACTCTTTATATAGCATATAGGGACCTTACAAAGCAGCACAGACCACTATAGCTGCTAATCCAACACTGAGACAAAAATAAAATACTTATTAGAAAGCGGAACCATTAAGCAGGTCTGTGTGCCTTTCTGCCTGTCTGTGCTGATGGCGTCCCCTCACCCCCATGGCGTCCCCCTGGGGGTGAGGGGACGCCATCAGCACAAGGTAATACCATCTCCTTACAGTTTTATGGATTCAGTGGTCAGTTAGTTTGTTCCTATATGTTTACCCTATATCACTTGTAACTACGGTATTGTGTAGTATTACCACTGTGTGTACTGTACTTAGGTTACCCCTTGGTGGGTAGATAGAGAATCTGGTACCACTACATGTATTGGATATATTAAGCCATTGTGCTAATTACCTTTCACCACCACTTTAGGGGTATTTATCCACTGATACTACCTTAATCCTATTGAGTATGGTTTGTTAATTTTCCCTTGTCTTTTGGTTTCCCCTATGGTAATTTTGCTTTTTATTCTGTGAATTTTAAAAAAATATCAATAAACATTTGGTTTTAATTTATGGGATCTCTTCGTTCTTCCCACTAGAAATTATGTGGGATTAGTTGAGTATGGTGTTGTGAAGTGCCCTCTTGATTGTGTTCAGACATATATAGAGACTATAAACTTAAAGACAACTTTGCTTATTCATATACTTACATCTTCATCTTTATCTATCTATGCCTACACAAACCTTTGATGAACTATGCTATCAACAAGTCGAAAATTTATTTGACCCTTTACTCTGTTTGTGTGAGGCAGCTTAGAGTTATAAATGAAGTTTTATGCAAATAGGTTTAGAAAGCCATAGTAGAATACAGATACAGTGCACCATGGGTAATAGCATAGAGCTCCAAGGAAAACTGTGCTACTAATGTAGCATGTTTTATGTCAAAATGACTGCAGCCACATCTATGCATCTGTATATTTCTTCTTTCTCCATGTCATCCTTCCTCATTTATTCCCATAATTTAAATTGGTCACCCTGACTTCTTTTTCTTCGTTTATTTTTTCTCCTTTTAGGATTCTGCTAGATGAGTACATTCTTGTGGCATTGATTACTGCATAAAACCCTCATTAACACCTCTGTGGAATGCTTACATGTCTAACTAGAGTGCATCCTAAGAACATTTTACTAGCCATGAAACTTTAGAGAATACATTGTCTAAGCAAATGTTCACTGTCTACCATTCCCCAAAGTAATTACATTTTTATTTTTCTAATTAGTCAGCACAGTGGCTTAATAGATTTTCTTTTTTCTGAGTTAACAAGAAAAGTTTGTTTTTTATCTTTTTTACTTTGTTCTTCTATTTGTAAGAAAAATAAACAAATTTAATAAATGTTTATTCAAACTTCCAGTATACGACTGATTAAACTCATGTTTTGCATACAAATCACTTTACTTCGGCCATGCTCTTTTGGGAAATCAAACTGAGTCGGGCAGAATGAATAGTAACATGTCTATTTCTTCTGCATGTAAATATACTGACATAACGCACAAACTGATTAATTATGAACTTAGTAAATAGAAAGATCGATAAGTTAGCTTTCTTACAGGTCAATATACACTCACCGGCCACTTTATTAGGTACACCATGCTAGTAACGGGTTGGACCCCCTTTTGCCTTCAGAACTGCCTCAATTCTTCGTGGCATAGATTCAACAAGGTGCTGGAAGCATTCCTCAGAGATTTTGGTCCATATTGACATGATGGCATCACACAGTTGCCGCAGATTTGTCGGCTGCACATCCCAAAGATGCTCCATACAAGGCAGGATGGATCCATGCTTTCATGTTGTTTACGCCAAATTCTGACCCTACCATCCGAATGTCGCAGCAGAAATCGAGACTCATCAGACCAAGCAATGTTTTTCCAATCTTCTACTGTCCAATTTCGATGAGCTTGTACAAATTGTAGCCTCAGTTTCCTGTTCTTAGCTGAAAGGAGTGGTACCCGGTGTGGTCTTCTGCTGCTGTAGCCCATCTGCCTCAAAGTTCGACGCACTGTGCGTTCAGAGATGCTCTTAGGCCTACCTTGGTTGTAACGGGTGGCGATTTGAGTCACTGTTGCCTTTCTATCAGCTCGAACCAGTCTGCCGATTCTCCTCTGACCTCTGGCATCAACAACTCATTTCCGCCCACAGAACTGCCGCTCACTGGATTTTTTTTCTTTTTCGGACCATTCTCTGTAAACCCTAGAGATGGTTGTGCGTGAAAATTCCAGTAGATCAGCAGTTTCTGAAATACTCAGACCAGCCCTTCTGGCACCAACAACCATGCCACGTTCAAAGGCACTCAAATCATGTGATTGGCTGATTAGAAATTAAGTGTTAACAAGAAGTTGGACAGGTGTACCTAATAAAGTGGCCAGTGAGTGTATATAATACTTAGACAAGGTTCATGATGATTATATATCTGCAGACAAGTGCAGATTAAGGGTAACCCAGGACAGTTTAGACTGCTTGGACCCCCTTGCGTCTGATGTATAATTTGACATATTGCAGGGCATTTTTTAGAAGCCATTTTATAGGTCACATGATGAACACACAGATAATCTGGCGCACATCTGCAGAAACAAGTAGATTTTTTTTACTATTTCATAAGGGACAAACAAAAAATAGGTACAGGTGGGCACCCTCAAAGATATACCGTGGGGAAAAAAGTATTTAGTCAGCTACCAATTGTTAAAGTTCCCCCACTTAAAAAGATGAGAGAGGCCTGTAATTGACATCATAGGTAGACCACAACTATGAGAGTCAAAATGAGAAAACAAATCCAGAAAATCACCTTGTCTGTTTTGGAAAGATTTATTTTGCAAATTATGGTGGACATTAAGTGTTTGGTCACCTAAAAACATGCAAGATTTCTGCCTCTCATAGACCTGTAACTTTTTCTTTAAGAGGTTCCTCTGTCCTCCAAATGAACATTTAATTTTTTTCCACAAAAACTTTACTTTAAACCCAATTTTTTTTATTTTCACAAGGGTAACAGGAGACAACGGACACCCAAAATTTGTTATGCAATTTCTCCTGAGCACTCTCATACCAGATATCTGGTGGAAAACTACTGTTTGGATGCTTGGCAGGGCTCAGAAGGTAAAGAGCGTCATTTGACTTTTTCAATACAAAATTTGCTGGAATAATTAGAGGACGCCATGTCATGTTTAGAGAGCCCTTGATGTGTCTTAACAATAGAAACCTCCACAAATGGCCCCATTTTGGAAACTAGACTGGTGAAGGAACTTGTGATTAGCACCTTAAACCCCCAGGTGCTTTACAAAAGTTTATAATGTAGAGCCGTGAAAATAAAAAAAATCTAATTTTTTCCACAAAAATATGTTTTAACCCCAAATTTTTCCTTTTCACAATAGTAACAGGAGAAAATGTACTGCACAATTAATTTTGCAATTTCTCCTGAGAAGGCCAATACCCCATATATGGAGGAAACTACTATTTGGGAGCACTGCAGGGCTTGAAAGGGAAGGAGCGCCACTTGACTTTTTTAATGCAAAATTTGCTGGAATTATGTGGCATTTTTAGAGCCTCTGAATTGCCAAAACAGTGGAAAACCCTCACAAGTGACCCCATTTTGGAAACTAAACCCCTCAATGAACTTATCTAGATGTGTGGTGAGCACCTTGAATCCCCTGGTGCTTCCCCAAAGTTCATAATGTTGAGCCATGAGTGCCGAGTACGCAGATACCCCATAGGTGGGAAAACTACTGTTTGGATGCACAGCAGGGCTCATAAAGGAAGGAAGGAGTGAAGTCTTGGAAAGCAGATTTTATTGGAATGCTCTATGTGTTTCATGTCATGTTTGGAGAGCTCCTGATGTGCCTAAACAGTGAAAACTCACCACAAGTGACCCCATTTTTGGAACTAGATATCTCAATAAATTTATCTAGACATGGGATGATAGACTTGAACCCACAGTCCTTCACATCATTTTACAAATGTGGTCTGTGAAAATAAAAAATTAAAAATTTCCCACAAAAATGTTGTTTTAGTCCTTATTTTTTTAATTTGTCCAGGATAGCAGGAGAAAATGAACCCCAGAATTTGTTGTGCATTTTCTCCTGAGTACAACAATACCCTATATGTGTTTGAAAACTAGTTTTGATGCACAGTACAAAGCTCAGAAGGGGAGAAGCGACATATTGGAGTTCAAATGTTGCTGGATTGATTTGAGGGTGCTATGCACATTGGTAGAGACCCTGATGTTCCAGAACAGCAGAACCCCCATAAGTGATTGATTTTGCAAGCTACACCTTTCAATGAATGCATCTTGTAATCATATTGACATCACAGGTGTGTCACATAATTTTATACCATTTGGTAGTGAAGAAAAAGTAATTACATTTTAACCACCAAAATTTAGGTTTAGCCCCAAATTTAACATTTTCACACTGGGAAATGGGTAAAAATGGCACCAAAATTTGTCCCACAATTTCTGCTGAACATGGAATTACCACATTTGTAGCTGTACAGTACTGCTTAGCCACATGACAAGAATCGAGAGGGACTAAGCACTATTTGCCTCCTCTAGAGCATATTTTCCTAGAATAGTTAACAGACTCAATATCCAATGCCCTTAAGTACTGGAAGAGCAGAATACCCTCTCTAGTGACCCCATTTTGGAAATTATACCCTTTTGGGAATTTTCTTTAGGTGTAGTGATGATTTTGACTCCATGGATGTTTCCCAGAAAAAAAAACAGTAGTGGGTGTTGCTGAATGAAAATTGCAAACTGATATTCTAGTGCCAGTTTGTTGTAAGCACCAGTATGTTGTAGTGCCCAGCTCATGCTTCTGGAGACTAGTGACTGTAAATTAGGCAGGTTCTCATAGAAATGCCAACTATTTGGATGCTAAGTGTAGTTTAGGCACACTTTGAGGCTCACAAGAGAAGGTGTATTTTGATTTGTCAGTGCAGAATTTGCTGAATTTTTTTGGGTCGCAAGAAGCAATAGCGCTTTCTCTGAGCTTTGGTACTACCAGTAACATGGAAACCACCTATATTTCCATTAACAGATGATGGACCTGAGTGGGGACTTGCTATATTTGCAGATTGAGTTGAAGCTTTTATTGGGAACATTTTCCATAATATTTTGGATCACATTTATACCATGCTCTTTGCTGAGCATTTATATCAGGTTTTCCATCTAAATCTCCAAGTGACATGATTCATATGAAACCCCCGAGGGAGCCACTCACTATAATTAGGCAGTAGAGTTACTCTGGACACCATCTGGCCTCTGCTCAGCATTATCCTTATTTTTAGAAGTGCGCAAAACTGAGGCGGACTGTGCTTTTATGCACGGTTAAAAAGACAAACACTGCCAGATCACAGGTCAGAAGGTGTCCTCAATGACTCCATCTTCCACAATATAGGGAATCCTCTGCTGGGAGTTACAACTGAATAATAAGTTTCCAACATTTACAGGGAAACCTCAGTGTACGTACTGAGTGTAGAATGCAGGATAAATGTGAGCTGAGCCATACTGCGATATTTGGGAGTCAGAATGAAAAAATCAACAGCAGGTGAAGAATTGGTTTTATTTATTTTTTATGCCATTCCTTGCACTGTATACAGTAAGTGATTAGATTACTTTATTCTTCAAGTCGGTGTGATTACAGCAATATCAGATTTGTATCTTTTTTAATGTTTTGCTGCTGTCACACACTAAAAGATGCTTATTATTTCAAACTGTTTTTGCATCTCTAAATTTAGATAGCGATAATTTTTCATATTTTGGACGACAGAGTCAGGTGAGGGCTTGTTTTTTGCTGGACGAGTTGATGTTTTTATTGTTACCATTTTCATGCACATGTCTTTGTTTCATCGCTTTCTATTCTGATTTTTGTGAGGCAGAAAGAACAAAAAACAGCAAATCAGGAATTTTTATTTGCCAATCCTCGTATTGTAAAATTGATAAGACAGCTTTATTCTTGGGTCAGTACGATTACAGTGATACCACATTTATATTTTTTATGTCTTCGCGCTTTTACACAATTAAACCTATTTTATAGAGAAAATAATTATTTTTGCATTGTTTTTTCTGAGAGCTATACCTTTATTTTTCTGCTGACATAGTGATATGGCAGCTTGTTTTTTGAGTGGCAAGATTACATTTTCAGACATACCATTTTTATTTACATTTGTCTTTTTGATCGCATAAAGCATCATTTGTGTTTCGTTTTTTTTACTATGTCCAATGAAATGGTTAACTAGTGAGAAAGTTTTATAGGTCTGGTTGTTCTGGTCACATCTATATCAAATATGTATACTTTTTACATGCACATAATTGTAATATAACAATTACACATAAATGTAATTTTTTTTAATTTTCTATTTTGAAATTTTAAAAAAATATTTCTACAATTTGTAAAACTTTTTTTTTCCTTTTTACATTACATTATCTACCTTGCATAATCTTTCCATCCCCTGATTGCTGATCTTATACTCTGCAATGCCTGGAGTCACCCTGGAGACCATCAGTACAACGTGATCTGATTCGAATTTTGCCAAAGGGAGCAAAGAGGGAGTCCCCTCCTTCTGTGATGCCTATCAATGTTGCAGTGACTATTGACAGTGGCATAACAGGGGTTAAACGTACGCGTTCAGTGCCAGTAGGCATTGCTGCAGGGTGTCGGCTCTCACATAAACCTGACACCCATATTTGATCCCAGTGGTGCTCAGCGTGAGCCCATGAGATTGTGAAGCAGTATATGTACTGAGGTTTGTGGGAATGCAGCTCTTGCAGCACCGTACAAATACTGCACATGTTGGGAAGGGGTTAATAGTGCTCATTTCATGATAATCTTTCAATGTAAAAAGACTGCCAGTCACTCAGTGAAATTATCTTTATTGCAGTGCAAAAGCTGTTCTTGGCAAGGCATTGTCATGTGTAAACAGGACTTATACTGCTGAGAACTATTGCAGCCTATGTGGACTGAATGATCAATTACAGATCGTTCAGTATACATCATTTTCTGTTATGACCCCAATGGCGAGGGTCTCAGAGGAACGTGGAAGTCTGCAGAATACAAAAATCCAGCTCATAGGGCAGTGGTAACTGGGTTGACCATATATCTACTCCTAACGCCAACACTAGAAGTAGCCGGGGATCATTCCTACGTTGATTCTAGATGACACGCGCCAGCCGGAGAATCTAGCTACCCCTAGTAGAGGAAAACAAAGACCTTTCTTGCCTCCAGAGAAGGGGACCCCAAAGCTGGATAGAAGCCCCCCACAAATAATGACGGTGAGGTAAGAGGAAATGACAAACACAGAAATGAACCAGGTTTAGCACAGAGAGGCCCGCTTACTGATAACAGAATAAAGAAAGGTAACTTATATGGTCAACAAAAACCCTATCAAAATCCACACTGGAAATTCAAGAACCCCCGAACCGTCTAACGGTCCGGGGGGAGAACACCAGCCCCCCTAGAGCTTCCAGCAAAGGTCAGGATATAGATTTGGAACAAGCTGGACAAAAATGCAAAACCAAAACAAATAGCAAAAAGCAAAAGGCAGACTTAGCTGATATAACTGGAACCAGGATCAGTAGACAAGAGCACAGCAGACTAGCTCTGATAACTACGTTGCCAGGCATTGAACTGAAGGTCCAGGGAGCTTATATAGCAACACCCCTAACTAACGACCCAGGTGCGGATAAAAGGAATGACAGAAAAACCAGAGTCAAAAAACTAGTAACCACTAGAGGGAGCAAAAAGCAAATTCACAACAGTACCCCCCCCCTTAGTGAGGGGTCACCGAACCCTCACCACGACCACCAGGGCGATCAGGATGAGCGGCATGAAAGGCACGAACCAAATCGGCCGCATGAACATCAGAGGCGACCACCCAGGAATTATCCTCCTGACCATAGCCCTTCCACTTGACCAGGTACTGAAGCCTCCGCCTGGAGAGGCGAGAATCCAAGATCTTCTCCACCACGTACTCCAACTCGCCCTCAACCAACACCGGAGCAGGAGGCTCAGCAGAAGGAACTACAGGCACAATGTACCGCCGCAACAAGGACCTATGAAATACATTGTGAATAGCAAACGACACAGGAAGATCCAGACGAAAAGATACAGGATTAAGGATTTCCAATATCTTGTAAGGCCCAATAAAACGAGGTTTAAATTTGGGAGAGGAGACCTTCATAGGAACAAAGCGGGAAGAAAGCCATACCAAATCCCCAACGCGTAGTCGGGGACCCACACCGCGGCGGCGGTTGGCAAAGCGCTGAGCCTTCTCCTGTGACAACTTCAAGTTGTCCACCACATGATTCCAGATCTGCTGCAACCTATCCACCACAGAATCCACCCCAGGACAGTCAGAAGGCTCCACATGACCCGAAGAAAAGCGAGGATGGAAACCAGAGTTGCAGAAAAAAGGCGAAACCAAGGTGGTGGAACTAGCCCGATTATTAAGGGCAAACTCAGCCAACGGCAAGAATGTCACCCAATCGTCCTGATCAGCAGAGACAAAACACCTCAAATAAGCCTCCAAAGTCTGATTGGTTCGCTCCGTCTGTCCATTAGTCTGAGGATGGAAAGCAGACGAAAACGACAAATCAATGCCCATCCTACTACAAAAGGATCGCCAGAACCTGGAAACGAACTGGGATCCGCTGTCTGACACAATATTCTCAGGGATGCCGTGCAACCGAACCACATTCTGGAAAAACACAGGAACCAGATCGGAAGAGGAAGGCAGCTTAGGCAAAGGAACCAAATGGACCATCTTGGAGAAGCGATCACATATCACCCAGATAACGGACATGCCCTGAGATAGCGGAAGATCAGAAATGAAATCCATGGAGATATGTGTCCAAGGTCTCTTCGGGACAGGCAAGGGCAAGAGCAAACCGCTGGCATGAGAACAGCAAGGCTTAGCTCGAGCACAAGTCCCACAGGACTGCACAAATGACCGCACATCCCTTGACAAGGAAGGCCACCAAAAGGACCTGGCCACCAGATCTCTGGTGCCAAAAATTCCCGGGTGACCTGCCAACACCGAGGAATGAACCTCGGAAATGACTCTGCTGGTCCACTTATCCGGGACAAACAGTCTGTCAGGTGGACAAGACTCAGGCCTATCAGCCTGAAATCTCTGCAACACACGTCGCAGATCCGGAGAAATAGCTGACAAGATAACTCCATCTTTAAGAATACCAACAGGATCAGCGACTCCAGGAGCATCAGGCACAAAGCTCCTAGAAAGAGCATCGGCCTTCACATTCTTTGAACCTGGTAAATACGAGACAACAAAATCAAAGCGGGAGAAAAACAATGACCAGCGGGCCTGTCTCGGATTAAGGCGTTTAGCAGACTCGAGATACATCAGATTTTTGTGATCAGTCAAGACCACCACACGATGCTTAGCACCCTCGAGCCAATGACGCCACTCCTCAAATGCCCATTTCATGGCCAACAACTCCCGATTGCCCACATCATAATTTCACTCGGCAGGCGAAAACTTCCTAGAGAAAAAGGCACAAGGTTTCATAACAGAGCAACCAGGGCCTCTCTGCGACAAAACGGCCCCTGCCCCAATCTCCGAAGCATCCACCTCAACCTGAAAGGGAAGTGAGACGTCAGGCTGGCACAAAACAGGCGCCGAAGTAAACCGGCGTTTCAACTCCTGGAAAGCCTCCACGGCAGCAGGAGCCCAGTTAGCTACATCGGAGCCCTTCTTGGTCATATCCGTCAAAGGTTTCACAATGCTAGAAAAATTAGCGATAAAACGACGGTAGAAGTTAGCGAAGCCCAAGAACTTCTGAAGACTCTTAACTGACGAGGGCTGAGTCCAATCAAGAATAGCTCGGACCTTGACTGGGTCCATCTCCACAGCAGAAGGGGAAAAAATGAACCCCAAAAAGGGAACCTTCTGTACACCAAAGAGACACTTTGAGCCCTTGACAAACAAAGAATTTTCACGCAAAATTTTAAAGACCAACCTGACCTGCTCCACATGCGAATCCCAATTATCAGAAAAAACCAAAATATCATCCAGATAAACAATCAAAAATTTATCCAGATACTTCCGGAAAATGTCATGCATAAAGGACTGAAAAACTGAAGGCGCATTGGAGAGCCCAAAAGGCATCACCAAGTACTCAAAATGACCTTCGGGCGTATTGAATGCGGTTTTCCATTCATCACCTTGCTTAATGCGCACAAGGTTGTACGCACCACGAAGGTCTATCTTGGTGAACCACTTGGCACCCTTAATCCGGGCAAACAAGTCAGACAACAGCGGTAAAGGATACTGAAATTTGACAGTGATCTTATTTAAAAGCCGATAATCAATACAAGGTCTCAAAGATCCGTCCTTTTTTGCCACAAAAAAGAATCCCGCACCAAGAGGGGAAGAAGACGGACGAATATGTCCTTTCTCCAGAGACTCCTTGATATATGAACGCATAGCGGTATGTTCAGGTACCGACAGATTAAACAGTCTTCCCTTAGGAAATTTACTGCCTGGGATCAAATCTATAGCACAGTCACAGTCCCTATGAGGAGGCAGTGCACTGGACTCAGACTCACTGAAGACATCCTGATAATCAGACAAATACTCCGGAACTTCCGAAGGCGTAGAAGAAGCAATAGACACAGGCAGGGAATCCCCATGAATACCACGACAGCCCCAACTTGAGACTGACATAGCCTTCCAGTCTAGGACTGGATTATGGGTCTGTAACCATGGCAGCCCTAAAACAACCAAATCATGCATTTTATGTAAAACCAGGAAACGTATCACCTCGCGGTGTTCAGGAGACATGCACATGGTAACCTGTGTCCAATACTGCGGTTTATTTGCTGCCAATGGTGTAGCATCAATACCCCTAAGAGGAATAGGATTTTCTAATGGTTCAAGAGTAAAACCACAGCGCTTAGCAAATGAGAGATCCATGAGACTCAGGGCAGCACCTGAATCTACAAACGCCATGACAGGATAAGATGACAGTGAGCAAATCAAAGTTACAGACAGAATAAATTTAGGTTGCAAATTACCAACGGTGACAGGACTAACAACCTTAGCTATACGTTTAGAGCATGCTGAGATAACATGTGTAGAATCACCACAGTAGTAGCACAAGCCATTCCGGCGTCTATGAATTTTCCGCTCATTTCTAGTCAGGATACTATCACATTGCATTAAATCAGGTGTCTGTTCAGACAACACCATGAGGGGATTTGCGGTTTTTCTATCACATTGCACCGAATTAGGTGTCTGTTCAGACAACACCATGAGGGAATTTGCGGTTTTGCGCTCCCGCAACCGCCGGTCAATTTGAATAGCCAGTGCCATAGTATCATTCAGACCTGTGGGAATGGGAAAACCCACCATAACATTCTTAATGGCTTCAGAAAGGCCATTTCTAAAATTAGCGGCCAGTGCACACTCGTTCCAATGTGTCAGCACGGACCATTTCCGAAATTTTTGACAATACACTTCAGCCTCGTCCTGCCCCTGAGACATAGCCAGCAAGGCCTTTTCTGCCTGAATCTCAAGATTGGGTTCCTCATAAAGTAAACCGAGCGCCAGAAAAAACGCATCAAGATCAGCCAATGCCGGATCTCCTGGCGCCAGCGAAAAAGCCCAATCCTGAGGGTTGCCCCGTAAGAACGAAATAACAATTTTTACTTGCTGAGCAGAATCTCCAGATGAACAGGGTCTCAGGGACAAAAACAATTTACAATTATTCACGAAATTCCTAAACTTAAACCTGTCTCTGGAAAACAGTTCAGGAATCGGTATTTTAGGTTCTGACCTAGGATTTCTGATAACATAGTCTTGTATGCCCTGCACACGAGTAGCCAGCTGGTCCACACTTGTAATCAAGGTCTGGACATTCATGTCTGCAGCAAGCATAGCCACTCTGAGGTAAAGGGGAAGAAGAAAAAAAAAACTCAGAATCTTCTTTCTTATAATTCTCTTCTGCAATGCATTAAACATTTAATACTGGCCTGGCAAACTGTTATGACCCCAATGGCGAGGGTCTCAGAGGAACGTGGAAGTCTGCAGAATACAAAAATCCAGCTCATAGGGCAGTGGTAACTGGGTTGACCATATATCTACTCCTAACGCCAACACTAGAAGTAGCCGGGGATCATTCCTACGTTGATTCTAGATGACACGCGCCAGCCGGAGAATCTAGCTACCCCTAGTAGAGGAAAACAAAGACCTTTCTTGCCTCCAGAGAAGGGGACCCCAAAGCTGGATAGAAGCCCCCCACAAATAATGACGGTGAGGTAAGAGGAAATGACAAACACAGAAATGAACCAGGTTTAGCACAGAGAGGCCCGCTTACTGATAGCAGAATAAAGAAAGGTAACTTATATGGTCAACAAAAACCCTATCAAAATCCACACTGGAAATTCAAGAACCCCCGAACCGTCTAACGGTCCGGGGGGAGAACACCAGCCCCCCTAGAGCTTCCAGCAAAGGTCAGGATATAGATTTGGAACAAGCTGGACAAAAATGCAAAACCAAAACAAATAGCAAAAAGCAAAAGGCAGACTTAGCTGATATAACTGGAACCAGGATCAGTAGACAAGAGCACAGCAGACTAGCTCTGATAACTACGTTGCCAGGCATTGAACTGAAGGTCCAGGGAGCTTATATAGCAACACCCCTAACTAACGACCCAGGTGCGGATAAAAGGAATGACAGAAAAACCAGAGTCAAAAAACTAGTAACCACTAGAGGGAGCAAAAAGCAAATTCACAACAATTTTCTGTGCTCTGCTTGTGTGAACAGACTATTGCATGACTGACGACTGGTAAATGTTTACTAATTGGTAGTTGTTTAGTGCTGCTGGTGGGTCAGTGTAAATGCAGAATAAAATTTTGCAGCAACTTACTGCAGACGGCTCATCTAATTAGAGACATTTTTCTTGTGTCTTCTCCATCTTATCAAACCTTCAAGTCAATGTAAGCAGGTGCTGAGATGAAGTAAGCAGGGATTGCAGAGCAGTATGGTATAACAATACTATTTATCCTTTTAACAGTAAAAGTTACAGTAGTCTCATCGCAGGGATTTATAAGCAGTGGCAAAGAGCTATTGGAACAACAAGGGTTAAATGAAATAAACAAAACTAGTGCGACAGTCTAAGTTTTAAGCAACACTTATCGTAGCTCCTGGTGGGGTCCTTAATCCACAGTCCGATGGGGGTAGTAGTACCGGCAACGGCTGGTGTAGGGTCCTCAGATGGGGTCCAGGGTTAACAATCCGTCTTCTGGCGGCAGCGGGCGGTCACCGGTTTTACCCGCTGAGTCCCTAGTCCATAAGGCCATGCAATCAAAGTGGGAAAAGCTGCAGAAGTCTTTGTACCGACTGTGGGGTGATGCGTACTGGCCAGCAAAGGAAACCGCACTTCAATGTTCTGAAATAGGGCCAACGCTTCTCTGCACACACCCGATCTTATGTTTAGCCATGAGCACAGCGCTTCCCAAACTCCCTCTCCTGCTGGCATTACCCGAAGGTATCGGCTGCCGTACATCACAGTGCCAAGGCTCGGGGGGGGCGGAGTGAGTTTCTCCCTGACTGCTGGAACCTGACCTCCTGCTTCGCACACTTTTTTTCTGTTTCCAGCCTAAACATGCCTCCTCTTCCGGTCCATTTTTTTTCCCCTGGGAAAACATGGGACGCAGCCTCGACAGTTCTGGACCCAGCTCAGAGCAGGTACCCGCAGCCCGGTCTTACTCCTTACATCATCATCCTAAAGCCATGAGTCACTGCACAGTTACCCACACTGATCACCGTGCCTATGAAAACATAAAGGTCCCATATGTATGCATTTGGTTTCTGCATAAAAATCACACACACTGCATCGCTGAATACAGATATGCACCCAAAACTTAATATATAATTGCCATTGTGCAAACCTCCATTCAAAATACAAATTGATACACCAACACTGTGCCCCCACTAACTGTAATTAGCAACTTTTTTTGCACCCAAAAAAGATAAAGAGCAATTACCAATCTACTTGATCCCCCAAATCATTAATAGGGGCTTGATGAAACAGAAGAATGACTAACACTGTACTCTTCCTGCTCCCCAATTCATTATATATAGATAAACTCCCATAATTTATTATAATATTATGTCTACTCTCCCTACCCTCCAAACCAATTCATTGTAATGTCATGCTCTATCTGTTTTAATCTTGACTAGTTTTTTTCTCCATAGAAAATGCTCACAACAGAATCAACCTATAGATGCAAAAGCTGTACTTGTGTATCACAAAATAATGTTTTTCATTGTAATTCCTATATATACAGCTCTGGCAAAAATGAAGAGACCACCACATCAAAACCCTGTCATGGGCAGCCCAATCTCCAGACCTGAACACCATTGAAAACCTCTGGAATGTAATCAAGAGGATGATGGATAGTCACAAGCCATCAAACAAAGAAGAACTGCTTGAAGGTTTGCGCCAGTAGCAGTGTGAAAGATTGGTGGAAAACATGCCAAGATGCATGAAAGCTGTGATTAAAAATCATGGTTATTCCACAAAATATTGATTTCTGAACTCTTCCTGAGTTTAAACATTAGTATTGTTGTTTCTAAATGATTATAAACATGTTTCCTTTGTATTATTTGTGGTCTGAACGCACTGGGCTTTTTGTTTTAAGTTTGACCATTTCTCCTTTTCAGAAAAAAATATAAAATTTATTGCTTGGAAATTCAGAGACATGTTGTCAGAAGTTTATAGAATAAATGAGCAATTTACATTTTACTCAAAAAAATACCTATTAAGACAAAAATCAGACAAACTGAACATTTTGCAGTTGTCTCTTAATTTTTTGCCAGAGCTGTATATTATTTGCATTCACAGACTATTCATTTTTACCTTACCTGCTTATCGCTGTTTTCTAAGATTTGTCTTATGAATTAATATTTTTATTCACTTCCTGGTGTTAGGGCTGGCAGAACGCACCAAATAATAATAAGGAAGATATAAGGTGCGTTTGCAGCCAGGGGTCCACTGTGCAGAGATGACACCTGCTGCTCGGTAATGGCGGACAGTATATGGGGATATAATATGATCACACGGGTTAGCTTCACCCGATATGTAAGGAGGCAAACCCCGTTGTGTCACAGAGCCGCAATACGGCAGAGTGAACACTAGTATGAGGTCCCACGACTCTGCCCCAAGGACACGGGGTTAGAGTCCCTCTAGACCACTAGCGCTCGGCACCACAACTGCGGTGCCAGGGGAAAAACTAAATAAAGATTTACAGCACAGCGTGTGTACAGCGCCGCTCTGGCAGACACCACTAACCACCCTAACTAGGGCCTGGAAGCACACTGGTTGCGCACGGCGCCACACTGGAGGTCGCTGCTAATAGACATAGAATGCTCGTGCCTAATGCTGGATGGCACAGTCTGGCACTAGATAGCTCAATCACCGAAGAACATGCAACAACACTAGGGATGGGTATGATTAGGAGCTTTCAACAGATGCAATCACACATCCACACACAAGTACAATTCTATACTAGCGTATGGCCGAGCGGCCATGCGAGCCTTTTATAGATGCAGCCTTCCGGGACCTTCCTAGATGTCCAATCGGAGCTGCTACAGGACATGAGTATGTGACCTCTGACCTCCAATGAGAGGTCATCCCACGAGCATGTTCAGTAGATGAAAAGCAGGACTTAGTTTGTTTGATGTCTGCTCACTGCTGATCAATGCTGGTTACAAAGGTTGAGCCTGGGACAGCAGCTGTAACCAGATGCACAGTATCAGCTTGAGCCAGATGCTGGGACCTACGTCTCTGCTGAGCAGACTCCACTGCAGCTGGGGAAGAATGGGAGACCGCAGAGGACAAGGTTTGAGATTCCCCCTGTGCTGCGGCAGGACCTCGATACCTAACACCCGGTGTCATGACTTGCTGTTTTACTGGTTTGTAGAGGGCCAATAAAGGAGTGGAAAAATAACGCATGGCTGCAGTTCCCCCATCTGGTTTAGTCAGCGACCAATTGTGCAATTTCTCCCACTTGAAAAGATGAGAGAGGCCTGTAATTGATATCATAGGTAGGCCACCATTATGAGAGTCAAAATGAGGAAACAAAGCCAGAAAATCACCTTGTCTGATTTGGCAAGATTTATTTTGCAAAATATGGTGGAAAATAAGTATTTGGTCACCAAAAACATGCAAGATTTCTGGCTCTCACAGACCTGTAACTTCTTCTATAAGAGGCTCCTCTGTCCTCCACTCATTACCTGTAGTAATGGCACCTGTTTGAACTTGTTATCAGTATAAAAGACACCTGTCCAAAAACAGTCACACTCCAAACTCCACTATGGTGAAGACCAAAGAGCAGTCGAAGGACACCAGAAACAAAATTGTAGCCCTGCACTAGGCTGGGAAAACTGAATCTGCAACATGAAAGCAGCTTGATGTGATTACATCAACTGTGGCAATAATAAGAAAATGAGGCTTCACTCAAGATCTAACCCTGTGGGGTCAAAATGATCACAAGAATGGTGAGCAAAAATACCAGAACCACACAGGGGACCTAGTGAATGACCTGCATAGAGCTGGGACAACTGTAACAAAGGCTACCATCAGTAACACACTAAGCTGCCAGGGACTCAGATCCTGCAGTGCCAGACAAGTTTCCCTGCTTAAGCCAGTTCATGTCTGGGCCTGTCTGAAGTTTGCTAGAGAGCATTTGGATTATGTAGAAGAGTATTGTGAGAATGTCATATGGTCTGATGAAACCAAAGTAGAACTGTTTGATAGAAACAAAACTCATCGTGTTTGAAGGAGACAGAATGCTGAGTTGCATCCAAAGAACACTATACTTACTGTGAAGCATGGGTGTGGCAACATCATGCTTTGGGGCTTGCTTTGGGTCCCTCTGGATAGGGACCAGGACGATTGATTCAAGTACATGAAAGAATGAATTGGGCCATGTATTGTGAGATTTTGAGTGAAAACCTCCTTCCATCAGCAATGGCATTGAAGATGAAATGTGGATGGGTCTTTCAGCATGATATTGATCCCAAGCACACCACCAGGGCAGCACAGGAGTGACTTTGTAACAAGTATATGAAGATCCTGGAGTAGCCTAGCCAGTCTCCTGATCTCCAGATCTCAACCCCATAAAACACCTTTGGAGGGAGTTGAAAGTCTGTGTTGTCCAGAGACAGGCCCAAAACACCACTGCTCTTTAGGAGATCTGCATGGAGGAATGGGCCAACAGTGTGTGCCAACCTTGTGAAGACTTGCAGAAAACATTTGACCTCTGTCATTGCCATCAAAGGATAATAACAAAATATTGAGATGAATTTTTGTTAATGATCAAATTCTTATTTTTCACCATAATTAGCAAAATAAATCTTGTCAAATCAGGCAAGGTGATTTTCTGGATTAGTTTCTCATTTTGACTCTCATAGTTGTGGTCTACCTATGATGTCAACTATAGGCCTCTCATCTTTTAAGTGGGAGAACTTTCACAGTTGGTGGCTGACTAAATACTTTTCTCCCCACTGCAGTTAGATTAGGGAATGAGGCCTTCTTCTTTGCACCAAAATGTAACAAATGATTTAGATTAGGAAATGTGGCCTCCAGCCTGCACCACAATATTAGTAGAAAAGAGTCAGGTTAACAAATTTGGCCTCCAGTCTGCACCACAATATGTTCACAAATGATTTACATTAGGAAATGTGGCCTCCTACCTGCACTGCGTATTAGCCCAAGCTATTGAGATTAGGAAATGTTGCCTCCTGCCTGCACCACAGTATTAGCTCAAAAAAATTAGATCAGGAAATGTGGCCTCTTTCCTGCCCCACAGTATTTGCACAAACAATTTGGATCAGGAAATTTAGCCTCCTGCCTGCATCACAAAATTAGCACAAACAAGTTAGATTAGGAAATGTGGACTCCTGCCTTCACCACAGTATCAGCACAAATGATTTAGACTATGCAATGTGTCTTCCCACCTGCACCATAGAATTAGCACAAACAATTTCATTTATGAAATGTGTCCTCCTGCCTGCATCACAATATTAGCACAAATGAGTTGGGTTAGGACATGTGGCCCTCAGTCTGCACCATAATATTTGCACAAATTATTCAGATTAAGAAATGTGTCCTCCTGTTTGCACCACAGTGTTAGCCCAATTTATATTAGGAAATATGGCCTCCTGCCTGCTCTACAGTATTAGCCCAAACAATTTAGATTAGGAAATGTGGCCTCCTGCCTGCATTAGAATATTAGCACAAATGATTTAGATTAGGAAATGTTGCCTACTTCCTGCACCACAAAATTAGCAATAACTATTTAGGTTAGGAAATTGGTCCTCATGCCTGCACCACAATATTAACATAAACAAGTTAGATTAGGAAATGTAGTTTCCTGCCTGCACCACAATATTAGAACAAATGATTTCATTTATGAAATGTGGCCTCCTACCTGCACTACAATGTAAACACAAACGAGATAGATTAGGAAATGTGGCATCCTACCTGCACCATATTATTAGCACAAATTATTTAGGTTAGGAAATGTGACCTCCTGCCTGCACCACAGTATTAGCCCAAACAATTTAAATTAGGAAATGTGGCCTCCTGCCTGCACCACAATATTAGCCTCCACAATGTTCACCCAGTGTGCCATCAGGAAAATGTAGCGTCCCTGGCAACAAGTGCTTCACTATGTGTCCATCGTTTACTGGACTATCTCAGTGTCTGCATTTGAAAGGGCACAAGTGATGCTCCTGGACATGTGCTGATTCAAGATAGGGACACCATACCGGGAGAAATAGTGCCGACTGGGAAACAAGTACCAAGGGACTAAATTTGCACACCTGTAACAGGGCAATTTTAGATATAATTTAACACCAACAAAATTTCACAGAAAGTAAGTTATGCAGTATTTATGACAATAGTCAATTTTTTAACAACCAAATTTGTACACCTGTAGCAGGCCAATTTTGGACTTTAATTTAAACCAACAAAATTTCACAGAAAGTAGGTGCTACAGTATATATGACAATAGTCAATTTTTGAAAAACCAAATTCGCACACCTGTAGCAGGCCAATTGTGGCCCTTCTTTCAAACCAATGAAATTTCACGCAAACCAAGTTCTATAGTATTTATGACAAAAGTCAATTTTTTAACAACCAAATTTTTATACCTGTCGCTAGCCAAAATTGATGTTTTTTTCAAACCAATGAAATTTCACACAAAGCAGGTTCTAGAATATATATAACAATAGTCAATTTTTGAACAAACTTATACACCTGTAGAAAGCCAATTTAAGATTTTATTTGAAATCAGCGATATTTAATGCAAACTTAATTATACAGTATACTGTATATGAAATAGTCAATTTTTAAACAACCAAATTTTCAAACCAGCAAAATTTCACACAAAGCAGGTTCTAGAAAATACAGTATATAACAATAGCCAACATTTTAACAGTCAAATTTGTACAACTGTAGCAGGCCCATTTTGTTTTTCATTTCAAGCCATCAAAATTTCACATAACCCAAATTATATAGTATATACAGTGGGTTCCAAAAGTTATCAGACCCGTTTACATTTTTCACTCTGCTTCATTGCAGCCATTTGGTAAATTCAAAAAGGTTCATTTTTTTCACATTAATGTACACTTTGCACCCCATCTTGACTGAAAAAACAGAAATGTGCTAATTTTTGCAAATTTAATAAAAGAGAAAAACTGAAATATCACATGGTCATAAGTATTCAGACCTGTTGCTCAGACCTTTTGCTCAGACACTCATATTTAAGTCACATGCTGTCTATTTGCTTGTGATCCTCCTTGAGATGGTTCTACTCCATCATTGGAGTCCAGCTGTGTTTAATTAAACTGATAGGACGATCCCCAACTCTGATAAATCTGGTTGCATTACTAAGTGGTGATAAATATTACCAATCAGCTCACACTGAGCTGAGAATGAGGACGTTCTCTCGCTCGGCTCATTGTGATATGGTTATGCATGTCCCATACTTGCTGTTACATGACCGCCCGTTCACACTGCCGGAACGAGAGAATTCTGCAGCCTGCACTATGCCGTACTCTTTGTAGCCATGCCAGATTTATCAGAAGAGAGCATCCGAATAAAGCCTTCTAGTATCTGCATAAAAGCATCTAACAACCTGAAGCAAGAGAAAGATCCTTTGGTAGAATTTTAAATAATTTTATCTAAAATGGAATAATTTTCTGCTATGGTTTTGAGAAAGTACTTAGCACAATTAACAAATGCTGAGTCCATTATGGTGATCAAATACTAAATAGGTCATGTAGTAATTAATAATCCATTGCTTTCACATGAAAATTCCATTAAAATTATGTTTTACTGAAATGTGCAGAATAAATCTGTAAGGAACATTTTTAAAAAACATAAAATGCACAATGATAATGGAGCAGAAACTATACACCTGCTTTCTAATGGGTATTAAAATTACTATAAGGCACCACTAGTGTCATTCCATTTGTGAAATGCGAACAAGGAAGAAGCTATTATTTCATGTGGTGTTAAGTCATTTTTATAATTACTCCAATTATTAATCCACAAAACCTATCCAACATGCAAATCACATGACACATGGATCAAAAGTAGATACAAGACCACAATATTAAAGCAACAGTTAAAAATTAGAGTCAGAAAGAGCTTGGATTAAAGCAGAATCTTAATCATAAAAGGTACCAACCAGCAAAGAGATAGACAATGCCAAAATATTACCAGCCAGTATGCCAGTTGGTAAGGGTCTGTTTACCGACCAACCAGCGTCATTAAATGTCTACTGATTGGTAAACATTTATTGATCAATGATCATGTATTGGCCATTTACACGAGTTCTATATGATCTGTAGTATGCAGTAGAATGTTCAGTGTGTATAGGCAGCCATTTTTTTGGCAATGTGAGTCCTGTGTATACTGAATGATTCACCACCAAGAATGATCATCTTTTGCTATGTACAAAAGATCATTTCATACAATGTATGATCATTTTGCTCATTTATTGGGTAGTTGGCCTGTTTACACTAAAAGATTATCATTAAATGAGTGTTTGTAAGAATGCGCCTTCATTATAATCTTTCCGTGGAAAAAACACAAATCTTTCACAGCTTAAGACTATCAGGAAAAAATGCAATTTAACAAAAGGCACAAACTTATTGAACCACATGAAGAACCAAGAACCTAATAAACCTTGTAAAGAACAAGTAATCTAATGATCTTTTTGAAGAACCAAAAACCTAATGAACCTAGTGAAGAACCAAGAAACTAATGAACCTAACAAAGAACCAATAACTTAATGAACCTTGTAAAGAACCAGTAACCTAATGAACCTAGTGAAGAACCAAAAACCTAATGAACTTAGTGAAGAACCAATAATCTAATGCACCTAGTAAATAACCAAGAGCCTAATGAACCTAATGCAGAACCAAGCACAACCTAGCACCTAATGAACCTAATGAAGAATCAAGAACCTAATCAAAAGTATTGCTCAGTCCTACATAGAAAGGTTAGCATAATACATGGAACCAAGACACTGCTAGATGGCAGTGGTAATTGACATTACATAAGCTTTAAGAGTCACTGTATGACAAAATACAGAATGACAGTAACAGTCAAGAAGTTGATGCACACAAGTGACAAAATTAGGATGGCACAGCATAATACTTGGTAATGGACAAGCTCTCTACAGTGCATCCACCATGTTCTTAATGTGGAGAATATAGTAGCTGCAGCATAGTACAGTAGACGTTCCAATAGAGCCGTATTGGACTTCAAACTACAGCTTCTAAGCCATGTGCATTTGGTCTCGAAAGTGGTTTTACGAAATTCCATTTATAAATACTGCAACTAAAAATTCAGAATTAATATAGGGATCTCCCAGCTTAGAAGGTTTCCATTTTTGTGGAGGACTAGCCCCTTTGTGCATTGCATATGCAAAACATTGTCTTGATTGGTCATTGTGTGATTCTTCATTTCTCTCTGGCATATTGACAGGATAATTACTACCTTATTTCCTAATGACTTTCAAGTGATTTGTATTGTCAATAAACATCTAAGTAGGGATTACCCAAAGTAGAAAAACTCTTTAAAATTGTAATTTGCAACCTATAATAAATCAATACATTGACCAATAAAAGTAGACACATTTACAACTGTAACTAAAACATGTTTACAAGTTTGCATCCCCAGTTAATGTGAATATTAATTATATGAGCACATTTATCAATGAAGCATGGGCTGAAAATATTTTATTTCTTAATTATGTGAGAAACCAATTACCTTGCCTCTTCTGTACTAGTACTTAAAAAATACACCTTTTATTTTAGTCTCAGCACAATACAACAAAGTGAATGATTGAAACACACTATAATTTGGAAAATAAGCACACATCTTTATTAATGCTGCTCTTAGCCACTATTAACAACACTTTTATAATTATCTGCAGAAAAAGTAATTCATAAGCAAGGTCAGTGCATTAAATACATCAATTAAGTTCCAAAAATAATTCTGAGAATGAGTAAATTATGTAGATTAAATTAAAGGAGATTAGGTATAGTTCATTTGTTAAAAGTAACATAGGGAATATATATTTCAGGCAGTCAAGACCAGCCCGTACCCCAGTTCTGAATGCAAATAGGAAAAATAATACATGAAAAAAAAGACTAAGTTCAAATTGTAAACTGCAAGATTTTTTAAAAAATTAAAAGAATAACAAATTCAATAGTTTCATTGACTGTTAGGATTGCTGCTTCCAATAGGTGACACTAGAGTTCTAGTCCTCTTCCTCTCTGAAGAGAAAATTTGCATATTTCCCAGAGGAGCATTGCGGCTTTAAGTCTCCTCACCTTGACATGCTTAACATGTCACTCTCCGCAAGGAGAAACGATACTTCTTGGATCCCGGTCAGACGCCTCTCAATCAGCCAAACCAGATCTCCACTTTGCACTGGCAAGGGGCAGTACCCTGAAACACAGTGTCTGCAAATTGAGATTCTGGTTTGGCTTTTATGCTAAGTCATTTGACAAGGCTCGTTAAAGGGTCAACATTGATTGTTAGGATTGCTACTTCCAATAGGTGGCACTAGAGTTCTAGTCCTCTTCCTCCCTCGAACTCGGCTTCAGGAAAATGGCGGCCGCGATCTCCATCTGCGCACGTGCAGCATCCCACGGCCATTTTCCTGAGGCCCCGGGAAGCAGAGCACTCCATCTTCGCACGCGCAGCCTCAGGAAGATGGCCGCCGCCACCGGTAACCAGGGGAATAGCACAGATCGCGCTCTTTTTCGGCCGTTGCGCAGTGCATTCGGCTGCTGCGCATGTGCCTACCACTAAGCCAACGCCGGGAAGAAAAGCAAGAGGTGGGGGAGAAACAGCGATTTCACCACGCCCATTTGACCTGACCTGCGTGATTGACAGCTGAAAAACGGCGACTTTACTAAGATATTTTGGCAGCAAAGGTGGAGAATCAGGGGATTATAAAGGCACTATTGTACAGCATGGCGCAGGCCCTATTGAACACTATTTTTACCTCATATTGGAAAAACGGGGTGACAGGTTCCCTTTAAAATCTAAGGATGGCTAATTGAATCCAGAAAAAAAAATGTTTACCATACATCTGTAATATAACACTAAGCATGTTAAACTCTATGGATGAGTAATTCAAACCAGAAAAAAATCTTTGAACTTTTTTGAGTTTTATATATCACAGTAATGTAACACTAAGCACGATAAACTCTATGATTGACTAATTGAGTCCAGAAAAAAATGTGGAACATTTTTTTTGTTTTATATACCACTGTAGTGTAGCAGGTTATACTCAATGGATGACTAATTCAATCCAGAAAAGAAATGAATGTGCTTTTAGAGTTTTATATACCACCATAATGAAACACTAAGCATGGTAAAATGTACGGATGATTAATTGAATCCAGAATGTTTTTAAAACTTTTTTTGGGAGTTTTATATACCATCCTCAGGTAACATTAACCACATTAAACTCTATGGATGACTAATTGAATCCAGAAAGAAAAATTTATTTTTTTGGTGTTTATATACTATTTTAATAAAACATTTAGCACCTTAAACTCTATGGATGACTAATTGAATCTGTAAAAACATTTTTTACTTTATTTGGAGTTTTATATACAACAGACATGTAACGTTAACCACATTAAACCCTATGGTTGGCTAATTAAATGCAAAACAATTTTTGTAACCTTTTTTGTTACTTTTATATACCACCATAATGCAACATTAACCAAGTTAAACTCTATGAATGACTAATTCAATCCCAGATTTTTTAAATTTTTGTTAGCATTTTATATATTATCCAATGAAACACTATACACGTTAAACTCTATAGATGACTGATTGAAACTAGGAAAAAATGTTGAAGTTTTTTTGGAGTTTTACATACCACTGTAATGTAACATTAACCACATTAAACTCCATGGATGACTAATTAAATTCCCCTTAAATTTTTATTGTTGTTTTGGAATTTTATAAACCACTATAATGTAACACTAAGCATGTTACACTCTATGGATGACTAATTAAATCTAGAAAAAAAATATATATATGTTTTTTCAGTTTTATACATCACTGTAATGGAACACTAACCATGCTGAACTCTATGGGTGATTAATTAAATCATCCAAAAATTTGGAACTTTTTTAAGTTTTATATACCACCATAGTGCAACATTTAACACATTAAAATCTATGGATGACTAATTGAGTCGAGAAAAAGATGAACTTTTTTGTTGCTGTATTATCATTGTAATGTAATACTAAGCATGTTAAACTCTATGAATGACTAATTCAATCCCAAAAATATATAACTTTAAGTTGTTTCGCGCTGTGCATACAATCTCCACCTTAATTCAATAGGACCTGCTTCTTCTTTAATCACATACAACAAATATCGGGAAATCCATCCTCATAAAATCAAATCCAAAATATAGTAGCTATATGTATAAAACAATCAACCCCCTTGCTATGAGTGTGAACCAAACGGTTCAAGTGCCACAAATTTGTCAGCAGTTCAACAAATAGATATACCTATTGCACATGTGCAGCAATTTTCTAGAGGTATAGAATAATTAGTTCAAATGCCTTAAGTTTGTCAGCAGTTCAATATAGTAAAGTGCATAGTGCCAACAGGTACCTCTTTTGGCGATGATGTTGATTTCAAGAACAGAGGTGCAGTCTCCAGATAAAGTCCATGGTAAAAAAAGGTATGAAAATCTCTTCAGGAGTGTAGTCCCGGCTGGTGACATACACCCCCTAGGCGTCCTCACTGAAGGTACGCGACCGAAGCCGGTACACACTTGAAGCCTGTGGTGCTGCAGACACCGAACAGGACCTTGCATGATGTAGGTAGTCATGTGACCAATCGGAGTAAGGGACGCTGTGTGGACCAGTTGGAACTATATTTTGGATTTGATTTTATGAGGATGGATTTCCCGATATTTGTTGTATGTTATTAAAGAAGAAGCAGGTCCTATTGAACTAAGGTGGAGATTCTATGCACAGAGCAAAACAACTTAAAGTTATATATATTGAATTTTTTGACATTTGTGGTTTTTGTCCTGTTTTGCAGCAGCATCGTTTCTCTCCCAACACTGTTGCTTCTGCGCCAACAACTATATATCTGCTCAATCCAAAAAATGTTTTGAATTTTTGGGGGAGTTTTATATATCATGTAATGAAGCACTGAGCATGTTAAACTCTATGGATGACTGATTGAATCTAGAAAAAAATATGGAAGTTTTTTTGGAGTTTTACATATCACCGTTATGTAGCAGTAACCATATTAAACTCCATGGATGACTAATTCAATACAAAAAAAATTTAATTATTGTTTTGGAGTTTTATATACCACCATAATGAAACACTAAGCATGCTATACTCTATGGATGACTAAATCAATCCCCCAAAAATGTTGAACTTTTTAAAACATTTCATATACCGCTGTAATGTAACACTAAGCACATTAAACTCTATGGATGACTAATTGAATTCAGATTTTGCTTTGTAGTTTTATATACAATCGTAACATAAAACTTACCAGGTTAAACTTTATGGGTGACTAATTTAATCCAGAATTTTTTTTCTTTTTTTTCAGAGTTTTATATGCCATGTTAATGTAACACTAACCAAGTTAAACTCTACAGATGACTAATTCAATCCAGAAAAAATTTGAACTGTTTTTGGAGATTTACATACCACTGTAACACTAAGTATGTTAAACTGTATAGATGACAATATAGTAATTTTTTTTACCCCATAAAAAGAATGTGATCAAGTACAGCAGCTATATAATTAGCATCAGACTGCAAAGCCCTAAGCCCTGCCTTGAGGCTGTATTCTGCCACTGTTTCTGCAACTCTCCTTAGGCTAAATGCAGAATGTATCTGCCATAAACAGCAAAGCACAGTATTAGCCTTTAGAATGTCTGTTAGCATGATGGCTTTGCATCCGAACCAGTATTAAAGCTAGAGGACTCTGATTAGATAAACTGTGTACACACAACCTGGATAACTGCTTTATGAGATATGCAATGTCATCAGTGAGACAAGCGTAGTGGCACCAGTCCTTTTAGAACCTTTTATTAGGTAATGCGGCCAATCACAGTAATGACACTACCAAAATGGCTAGGGCATTATAGTGACTGGCAGGCAATCCCCGCATGTTTATTGGCTGAGTAACATTCACCAAACATGCTGGGTGGGGATTTGATCTCCAAATCCAAGTATCAGTCAATGCTCGTCTAGTGCCAAGCATATCTGAGCACCCAGATACCCAAATGATATCTGAATATCACCGAGAACGTTTCCTCATCCCTAGTTATATGGTTTATTATTATTGAGCAAAAACACATACAACAGCACTGTTTTGGCAAGTAGGATGTTTCTCATATTCAGATATTTTATCGGATAGCACTCAGACCAATGTTTTACTATGAGGTAGTGTAGATCTGTTTATTTTCTTCATTCCCCAAAAGGCATGAGAAAAAAAATGACAGCATGCTGTGAGTGGCTCCACAAATCAGACCAAAACATTACACTGCACATGGATGTCATTCAATTGCAGTTAGATTTACGCTGACACATACAATGAAGAAGATAGAGAAATTAAGTTCTCCATCTTCTACGCACCTGCCATATGATTCTCTCATGAGCGAGAATCAGATCACACTGTACTGACACTCGGCTCAAACTCTGACCTTAGTTTGAGCCAAAAGTCAGTTCCATAATTGGTTCAACTCTCTCTAAAATGAGAATCATCGCTCGTGTGCCTGAGCGAGCATTTAGTCCCAAGCTGCTCAATACCTGGAATAGGAGTGGTTTACCAAATATCAGAGTGATTTAATTAGATAATTTCAAATAATTGGCTGATCAACTGGTGTGATTTAGCTACATTGTTGTGTTGGATGGACTTTTTTACATATATTGGATCTATCTAAAACTAGATTTTATTATTGTTAAGGGTTACACAGAAATGTATTGTGATTGTCTTATTTGCAATCGGAATGAAGATAAGATAGATAAGTTTCCAAGTGTAAGTAAGACCCTTAAGCCGGGGTCACACTTGCGCGTGCAATGCAAGATAGCAAGATACTCGCGCAAGTCTCTCGCATCAATTCCCGGCACTGGTGCTGGCACTCCGGACCAGAACGTTCAGTTGCATAAAAAGACATGTAGTTGCACACTCCGGTCCCGAGTGCCAGCAGCAATGCCGAGTATTGAGGAGAGAGACTCTGGTGAGTTTCTCGCATTTCACTCACAAGTGTGACCCCAGCCTTATAGTGACCCTTCAGCTGTATAGAAAACATACCACATGCTTTCCTTTGGAATGTCAATACTAGTAATGCAAAGTTAAGGTCTGCAATCTGTCCTTTTCCCAATTTGATGTCACATTTTCATTAAGAGAATTTTGGAAATGTCAAAGACATAAACTCCTTTAGTGACTTCTCTTTTTGTAGAACCAGTGTATTGTATATGTACAGGTGACTTTTTAACATATTTTCCCAAGGATTTGAAAAAAAAAATAAAAAAATATATGTTACAGTATATACTGGCTGTGTAAAAAAGTATCCCCAAAAAATGCTTGAAAAAAAATGCATAAAGTTAGAAAGCCAAAAAAGAAAAATGTTGCAAAAAACCTTTGTGTGAAGGATGCCATTGTCAAGAGTTCAATCTCTCCGGATTCTCTAGTCTCCAGTGACAGCTGGAAGCCATAGGAATTGTATCTCCTGTGTGTCATGTACATTACCAGCGTCAGACTAGAGTACCTTAGGCCCACCAGAGAAAATCATTCTTGGGGCCCACTATGTAGCTACATTGAAATACTGTAAATACAAGACCAGCAATTATGTGGTAAAACACGCTAATATCAGGGTATAATATAAGGTAGTACACGTCTTAATTATGTAGCAGGGGTTGGTAGCCCCCTCATAGAACATAAAGTAGCCCCTCATAGAATGTAAAGTAGCCCCCTCATAGAATATAAAGTAGCCCCCTCATATAGTATAATGTAGCCCCCTCGTAGACTAGAATGCAGCCCACATAGAATATAATGTACCCCCATAGAATATAATGCAACCAGCCTCATAGAGTATAATCCAACCCCCTCATAGAACATAAAGTAGCCCCCTCATAGGGTACAATGCAGCCCCCGCATAGTATATAAAGTAGCCCCCTCATATAGTATAATGTAGCCCCCTCGTAGACGAGAATGCAGCCCCCATAGAATATAATGTACCCCCATAGAATATAATGCAACCAGCCTCATAGAGTATAATGCAACCCCCTCATAAGGTATAATGCAGCCCCCTCATAGAATATAATGTAGCCCCCTCATAGGGTATAATGCCGACCCCTTCATATAGTATAATGTAGCCCTCTCAGAGTATAATGCATCCCCTCCATAGAATATAATGTAGCCCCCTCAGAGTATCATGCTGCCCCCCTCATAGGGTGTAATGCAGCTCCCCCATAGGGTATAATGCAGCCCTCCCTCATAGGGTATAATGCAGCTTCCCCCATAGGGTATAATGCAGCTTCCCCCATAGGGAATAATGCTGGCCTCATAGGGTATAATGCAGCTTCCCCCATAGGGAATAATGCTGCCCCCTTATAGGGTACAAAGCAGCTCCCCCATAGAGTATAATGCTGCCCCCATAGGGAATAATGCTGCCCCCTCATAGGGAATAATGCTGCCCCTTCATAGTGTATAATGCTGCCCCATAGGGAATAATGCTGCCCTCCATAGGGTATAATGTATCTCCCCAGTAGGGAATAATGCTGCACCCTCATAGGGAATAATGCTGCTCCCCTCATAGGGTATAATGCTGCCCCCTCATAGGGAATAATGCTGCCCCCATAAGGAATAATGTTGCCACCCCATAGGGAATAATGCTGCCCCCCTCATAGGGTATAATGCTGCCCCCTCATAGGGTATAAAGCTTCCCCCATAGGAAATAATGCTTTCCCCCTCATAGGGTCTAATGCTGCCCCCATAGGGAATAATTCTGCCCCCACATAGGGAATAATGCCCCCCTCATAGGGTATAATGATGCCCCCCATAGGGTGTAATTATGCCCCCCATAGGAAATAATGCTGCCCCCCATAGGGAACAATGCTGCCCCAGACTCACTGATATATATATTAAAAAACCCACAATACTCACCTCTCCTCCTTGCTCCCACACTGATTCTGGTGGCAGCTCTGCTCCGATCTCAGGAGCTGTGCTGCAGTCGGCCTTGCACACAGCAGGTACGCGATGATGTGACATCATTGCACACACGCTGTGTGTCAGAGGCAAGGGGAATGATGGAAGAGGGAGAGTCATTTGACGCTCTCTCCTCCAATAATGCATGGTGGGGGCGGTGCTGGCAATGGGTCCCCCTGGCTTATGGTCCCACAGCAGCTGCATGGGCTGGGGAGCCTCTGAGGGGGCGGGGTGGGGGCCCTGGTCTGCGGACCCTGATAGCGGGGAGTGTTAGCTGCAGCATGCAACTAACGCTGCCCGCTATTATAGTGAAATTAATTCACTCCTCTCCACACACATGGGGGCGTGGGGAAGCGTGAATATGCATTTCACTTTAGCAGTGGGAACAGGCTTAGGCTTCCTGTCACCCGCTGCTGATCTGCTGGCACTTGGGGCCCCATAGCAGCTGCGTGGTATGTCGCTATTAATGATACCCCATTGGCTGGGGGCCCCGGGAGCAGCGGTTGGCCCTAGGCAGCTGCCGGCCCTGTATGCCAGCAGGTGTCAGGGCTTGGGCCCACCGGAGAATCTGGGTGTCCCAGTCCGACCCTGTACATTACCCTATATCATATCATTGACTTTATCTTGTCATGGCCTGTTACTTTGTATCTCTTACTACTCTGGGGATCAATTTGGATTAATCTTCATTTTTTTTCTAAATCAACTTTATTTCTGTTTACTCTCACTCTCTTATGTTACTATCTGATTTTCTGGACTTGAACATTTGAACTCATTTTTGGCACTGATTTTGAACATGTCCATGTCTGATTAGCATTTTAAGAAGGTCCTTCAAGTGATTGACCCATAGCTAATGCAAGAGTAAGCCACGGGCCTCTGTACTATAGAAAAGACCATATCCCTTTGTAGGGGAGAAAATTTGAATGTAAGGGAATTTCTTGGATTTGCTAGTGCAAAGTCTGTTCTTTAAAGGGAACCAGGCGCCGCCTCCTCTTCCTTCATTAGCATTCCCGGCGCCTGCTCTGTTATTTTTTTTCGGGCATGCATAGTTGCGCTGCCCTTCGAACTTACAGCGCAGGTGCCAGGGATGCTAATGAAGGAAGAGGAGGCGGCACCCGGCACGCAGAGGGCCTGAGTGATGGCTGTGGTGCATCTGTGTTTGGGGGGAAAGACCTGCCCCCAGGTCTAATTCGAGGTATGAGGGGGTACATTATAAAAGCGATTATTTCAGCTTTGCAGGGACCCGACCTAAAAGAGCCACCTTGACAGAATGCAGCATTAGTGCTGCACAAAGTGGCTCTTTCAGTTAAAAACGCCTGGGGGGGGTGACAGGTTCCCTTTAATATATTTGTGAGTTACTACATTCCTAAGGCCTTATTCACATAGCAGTATCATGCATTAGTATTTGTAAGCTAAACTCACGAGTGCTACCTACACAGAAAATTACTATAAAAAAAAGATTCACATGTCCATGCTTTTGAACGACTTCAGGTTTTGACTTAAAAAACCTGACTAAAAAAACTGATGTGTGAATAAGTCAGTAGAGAAGGCAAAAATATAAGGGCACCGTCCCCATTCAATTATACTCTGTAGCCAATTCATTAAGCAGTTTTCACAAGAATTCCAGTTGAAAAATGCTTTAAATGGCATGAAAAATGTTTATGCAATTTGATATTGCAGAAAAAGTTGCAATTCTTACATTTTTAAGGTATTTCCAATCACCTCCGACAAGGTTTTGACAAGTGACAAGGAGGAGCATGACTGGGACAGCCCAAGGTCAAGTGCACACATAAACCTTTTTTTTAAAATTTACTGAAAAATGTTCAAGATAAATGTGCACCATTTTCTAACTGGCATACATTTTTTGCGGTTGCATATGGAAAATTCAATTCATTTTATGAAGCAAAACATATTTTTTTTCTAATTGAAATACAACATAAAAAAAAAGTATTTTCAGATTCCATATTACAAAAAGGTAATCTACTTTATGGATACATGTGCTTAATTGTAAAGCTATTAAGTGTTCATTTCATTAATAGCATGTGGGGTGTCGGGGTTGTGTTTTCCCAGTGCTAGTAAAAGCTTGGCTTTTTAAAATGTATATGTGACTATAGGGACTTGAAGTAAAGGTGATAATTGCTCGTCATCTGGCTGCAGAAGGTTAATTAGACCTCTTCATCATTGCTTTCAAAAAGAACTTGTGTGCAGTGAGTATGGAGATATTTAACTACAGTCTAAACTTCATTTGCAGTCTCTATGTATCCCTAAAAGGCAATATCAATTATGAAAATGTTTTCTAGCAGAGTAAGGTTGTTGTGCAGCAGAAAATGCAAAGTGGTTTTACAAGAACAATAACAAGCACATCTAATTCTTTGTTTGTGATTCAGATGGTAGAAGTTTGCTTAAAAAGCATTTTTTCAAGGTAAACAGTTTGTTTGCAAAACATCAAATTGTTCATTATGGTGCAAATCTTTCTTTACAAGATTTCACATATTAACTGGTTTACATACTGCACCGAAAATGCACAAAGTTGTCAGCTAGAATTTTACGCTTAGCATTTGCAGTGCATCTTCCAAACATCACACACCACTGCATTGGCTATAAAAATGTAGGTACTAGTGATGAGTGAGCGTGCTCGGAAAAGATGTTATCCGAGCATGCTCATGTGCTAACCGACTGTCTTCAGCGTGCTCGAAAAATATGCCGCGGCTGCATATTTTGCGGCTGTTCGACAGTCTCAACACATGCAGGGATTGCCTGTTTGTTACCTTACCCGAGCACGGTCACTAGTAGATACCACTGAGATATTGAGATCAATAGCATAATTGGAAGGTGGGCACCTCCTAAGGGCTCATTTACATGTCTGATTTTTCCACATATGAGAAAAACAGATCAATTATTCTGATCAGACTTTGAGTTGATCAGAGTATCCACGTGTCATCCCTTTTTTGTTGTGCGTGGAGAAAATGTTTTTCCACCTTCTCCATTCTGACAATCTGTGAAAATAGTATTATCAATGAATGACGTGGCACAACCGTGGGTTGGTGCTCAAAGTAGAGTCCCAGACCTTAAACTATAGTAGACTGAAAACTTGGCACTCATTGGATGTGTTGGCAGGAATTTAATAGTGGTCAAAACACAGTATAACAATGCAAGCGTTTCGGTCAAAACACAACCTTCATCAGTGTCCGACTGCAATGATGTGTTCCAAATACTCAAATGTCCATAGATGAGCAAGAAATTCTATATGCCAGGACCGTCCTTAGGCATGTGAATGAGGAAATAACCCAAATGATGTGGTAATCAATTGCAGTTACGTTAGTTGCCGGTGTGTGAAGGGTATGGAGGTCACTCATCTGACGTGGTATCAGAACCACTGTTCTTGATTGATGAAGGTTGTGTTTTGACAAAACATTTGTATTGTTGTACCATGTTTGGACCACTATTAAATTCCTGCCCACACATCCGTTGAGTGCCAAGTTTTCATTCTACTAATCTTTGCAAATAGAACCACACTTGGATGTCATCCAAATGTGGTCCGCTTTTTTCTTGGATCCATTGACTTGGATTGTCGATTGTGATCCAATGCTTGGATCAAAATCAGCATGAATCTAAAATTTTCTGTAGACATGTGAATGACTCCATAGATTAACACAGGTGCAAGCGCTATTCATGAAAAACACGGATGTGCAAGAAAATCGGAAGTGTGAATGAGCCTTTAATGTAGCAGTTTTAGGTTACGTTCCCATGATGAAGTTTTGGTGAGTTTTTGATGCTATGTACTTTTGCGGCACTAAAAACACAACATCATATATATCAAATTTAAAGAAATCTTACATCAGCTTTGCTTCTCTTACGCAGCGTAAATTGACCTGTGGAATGTGTTTGAATTTTGCAACATGTCAATTTCTCTTGCTAGTATGCTGTAGTTTACTGTATGCATGGATTTTCCCCATAGAATTACATTAGGTGAGCAAAGTCAGCAGGTAAAACAAATGCACATGAATTTGTAGTACAATTATGCTTTGACAATTCACTAAAACGCATATTGTTTGCACCAATAAAGTTTTTCAAAGACATATATTGGGATTTATCAAAAAACAAAATAGGCTTATTTAAAGTATGATACACCAAAAAGAGACAAAACAGCATAAATCAAAAAAGCAATAAAAGACATGTAAAAAATGCACTAAAAAATAAAATGATAAAATAACTCAAGTGATCTAATTGACCTAATAGATGAAGAAATGTTGGAGAAAATCTGCAACATTAAAAGCTCAGTAAATGCTTTGAAGGAACACAACGTAATATTACATCCAGATCTTAGTAAAATTTACCAGAGCTGCCCTAAGATAATGTCTCAATAGGAAGTAGTCCCAAAATCCTCAGGAAATGCATAACACTTCACTAAACAAAATTAACCACAACCTAGTAAATAGTGGATAATACCAGGACAAGAAGAGAATCATGCAGAAAATCTTATTATTTCAAAGTTATAGTTTTATTGGAAAAATACATAAAAAATCTATAAAATGACACAGAAAATGTCATAACAGGGACGATAATAAGCCTGGAGGAACCTAAAAAGTGATGCGAGGGTCAAAAACAAAGTAGCCAAGGGTACAAAGCAATAAGGTGGAAGTACTCACGGTAAATAAACATATATCTATAACTTCCCTTAGTGCTAAGCTAATTTGAGCATCACAATGGTATAATATGAGTAGGTAAAGTTACCTGAAAATTAATCATTTCGACGCCTATGGGGTCCCAGGCACTGTGTCCCACCAACCCAATGTCATTTCACAGGAAAGGGGAGATATATTATTAAATATTTCTATATTTATATCAGAAAAAATGCTAAACTTTTTTTCATGGACCAACACAATGAAAGGGTCTTTCAAACTTATTTTGAAAATATTTAGCATTGAACTGGTGAATGGTGTTCATCAAGAGAAGTTATACTTTATATACTTAGAACAACCTTTTCCATTTGTACTGAACTGATAGAGAAGTGAGAACTCTTTAAAATTCCAGAGTATTTGTGAGACTAATAGTGACAGATGTAAATTTAATTAGGTTGAAGTGCTGAGGCTAAAGTGAATCAAGATTTCTCAACAAAATTATTCTGGTATTATATGCATAAAATAGTATTAGGTCCTGCAATTTCTTGCCTTGAAAAGTCAGGCTTTTTTAATTATGACCAATATTAGCATGTAAAGAGCATGTGTTTTTTTCATAGGTCTAACTAATTGTAAAATTCAACAGAGGCATAAAAAATTACTATAATCAAAATAAATATGGCATCTAGAAACTGAACTTTCCGAAAGATTGCTAACTAACCCATGCAGAGTATAATTTTTTTTTAGTATTCTCTCATTTCTGGAGTATAAATTGCCTCAATTTCTATTTTGCTATCATCTTAAGCATTTATAAAGGTTATTAGTTGTGAAATGTTTCATGTCATGAAGCAGAGAAATGTTTAACTACTGCACAACCAGCTTTGTTACTTTGTAAGGAACCATCATCAACTTGCACAGTTCAACATTGACTTATTTATTAAAATGTTGCTCATGGTAATTTTTTTTATGCTACTTCAGAAATTCATGTTGTTACATATTTCTTAAGGCAACACTTTTAATAAAATCTAATAATTGGTGGTCTCATAAAAAAATAAACAATCGGTCAGGGGAAAGTTTATATAAGATGCAAGAATTCAAAGGGAACCTGTCACCAGGTTTTTCCCATATAAAGTACGGCCCACACTTGTATGCCATCATATTCAGCATTCCAAGATATGGGGAGCAAGGTCAGCTGTGACTTCCCATGCCTGTACCACTGCCAGTGGTCTTGTGATTAGTTCTTCTATCTTCTATCATTCTTCCTGTGGGGTCATCTTTTCACTTGGCCCCATCTCATTATCTGGTATGTGATTAATGTGCGTCACAACGCATGTGGTCACAGGTAATCATGTTCTATTTATATTAAATCTCATATTAGTTTGGGGCTTACTGAATGGAGATTCCATCCAGAGATTGAGAAATACTGATATTATACTTTAATACCCTCCTTAAGAACAGTGCAACAATGTTGGTTCCACTGAAAACTGTAGTTGCTAGTGCCCCCAACAAACAGCCTAATAGTGCCCCCAATATAATCATGCCCACAGGTATTGATATCCTACATGAAATAGTGCATCACAAACCACAAACATGGTGGTTCCAGATAGTAATAGCATTCGGAATGGTAAAGTGCCCTAATTGTGCCCCGCAAAGTAATAGTGACACCTTTTGAACCCCCTAGTGCATTACTGACCACTTTCTGAAATACTGATATTCTTAGTGCCCACAAGCAATAATTCAACTTTTGCATCCTTGCAATACTATTACATCGCATTAATATCTGCAAGTATGTCCCCAGCAATGTCCCACTGTGAACCCTTAAACATTAATATCCCTTTATGCCTCAACACTGTCCAAAACTCCTTTGTAGAAATGCTTTCTTTGTGATCCCTTGAAAAAAATAATATTTTTATGCCTACGCAATTAAAAAAAACTTTTTTGTGCTTTTCTTTCCAGATCCTAAAATACTCTGAAAATAAACATAGTAGTTGAGGACTGACATGACATGAGGTGCACTAGCCTGAGTACATTCTATACAGACAAGTTGATTCTGCAGATGATGAAGAGAAAGATTGTAAATATTTGCCCATGCCTTTGCAATTTAAGCAACAGAAGTGAATAATAATATTAATTCTTTAAAATAAATATCACCAGTGGCCACCAGCTTTTAATAACTCCAGTTGATGACTCTAGTAGTGAATAAATTCTCACTGCAACATTAACAAGTTCTAACATAATCAAAATGTGAACAAATGCTCCTTATAACAGTGAGCTAATACAGTACAAGTCCTAGCATAGCCTACAAGTAAATAAATGACTAGTGTAAGTAGTGTAACTTTATCTCAGAGCTGCTCATAGGGACAAGATGTACTTGAAATCAGGATTCTTCATCTTGGAATGCTGAAGCTCTAATCTGGCTCATAACATATTCTTATGTGGTGATGATATAGTATGGAGATAAACTGCAATAGAAGGAAGGCCTTCATGAAAGACTCATCAGAAGAAAACCTCTCTTGTGTCCTCATCATAAAATTCAATCACTGCGAATGAAGGAAATGTAGGTCAATAACCTATAGTTACCTTCAGTCGCGGTGATGCGCTCCCTGCTGGATGTCCTCATGAACTGCAGCCTGGAAACTTTTTCCCATGCTCCAGGTCATATGAGGACATCCACCAGGGGGCGCATCACCATGACTGAAGGTAACTATAGGTCATTGACCTACATTTCCTTCATTCCCCGGGGTTTACAGGCACGAGCACAGCTGCATTATAGCAAAGCTCCTGCCTGTAAAATATTTTAACCCCTTCAGATGGATTTACCTCGTGGGACGTGACAGTTCATCAGAGGGTATGTATATTGTTGGTTTATTATTTTTCCAAGCGAGGGTCTTCAGGTGGATTGAGAGAGCAATAAAATATTAAAACAACCTGTGTGTTTATTTCATTAAAATACTTTTTAATCATGTGTGTGTGTGTTTTTTAACCCTTTCATACAATTGGATTAATAATGGATAGGTGTCAGAATTGACGCCTCTCCATTATTAATCTGGCTTAATGTCACCTTACAATAGCAAGGTGGCATTAACCCTTCATTACCCCATATCCCACCGCTACACGGGAGTGGGAAGAGAGTGGCCAAGTGCCAGAATTGGTGCATCTTCCAGATGTGCCTTTTCTGGGGTGGCTGGGGGCAGATGTTTGTAGCCAGGGGGGGCCAATAACCATGGACCCTCTCTATGCTATTAATATCTGCCCTCAGTCACTGGCTTTACCACTCTGGTGGAGAAAATTGCGCGGGAGCCCACGCCAATGTTTTCCACAATTTAACCCTTAAATTTAATAGCTACAGCGGCAAAATTTTGCACATACACACTACTAACATTAGTAGTGTGGAATATGCAAAAAAAAGGGGGATATGAGATGGTTTACTGTGTGTAAACCATGTCTCATATCATGTCGGGTTTAGGCAGGCGAAATGAAAAGCCGGCAATTGAATTACCGGCTTTTCAACATTATCGCGCTGAAGCAAATATTTAAAAAGTATGCTTCCCCGTTGAATTGCATTGGGTTTCGTGTTTTGGCTGATCCCCGACCCCGACTTTTCAATAAGATCGGCCGATTTTACTCGACCCGACTTTTGAGAAAGTCGGGTTTTGTGAAACCCGACCCGATCTCAAAAAATGAAAAGTCGCTCAACCCTATTCATCACCTGTCCTGGTTGCAGTGGTATGTCATTGCTGCTCAAAATATTCACCCAGTGGGCCATAAAACTCATGTATCTCAAGTATTGTGTTGGTACATAGTTTCTGCTACAGGTGTCCACAGTGCAGTGAATTTTGATGCTCAAAGACAAGTTTAAGAAGCTTACCGTATATACTCGAGTATAAGCCGACCCGAGTATAAGCCGACCCCCCTAATTTTGCCACAAAAAACTGGGAAAACTTATTGACTCGAGTATAAGCCTAGGGTGGAAAATGCAGCAGCTACCGGTGAATTTCAAAAATAAAAATAGATGCTCCATACCATTCATTATTGCCCCATAGATGCTCCATATAAAGCTGTGCCATATATAATGCTCCATACCATTGATTATTGCCCCATATATTATCCATATATAGCTGTGCCATATAGAATGCTCTGCACCGTTCATTATGGCCCCATAGATGCTCCATATAAAGCTGTGCCCCATATACAATGCTCTGCACCATTCATTATGGCCCTATAGATGCTCCATATAAAGCTGTGCCATATATGCTCTGCACTGTTCATTATTGCCCCATAGATGCTCCTTATAAAGCTGTGCCATATATGCTCTGCACCGTTCATTGCCCCATAGATGCTCCTTATAAATCTGTGCCCTATATGCTCTGCACCGTTCAGTTTGGCCCCATAGATGCTCCTTATATAGCTGTGCCCTATATGCTCTGCACCGTTCAGTTTGGCCCCATAGATGCTCATTATAAAGCTGTGCCATATATGCTCTGCACCGTTCAGTTTGGCCCCATAGATGCTCCTTATAAAGCTGTGCCCTATATGCTCTGCACCGTTCAGTTTGGCACCATAGATGCTCATTATAAATCTGTGCCATATATGCTCTGCACCGTTCAGTTTGGCCCCATAGATGCTCATTATAAATCTGTGCCCTATATGCTCTGCAGCGTTCAGTTTGGCCCCATAGATGCTCATTATAAAGCAGTGCCATATATGCTCTGCACCATTCATTGCCCCATAGATGCTCCTTATAAATCTGTGCCCTATATGCTCTGCACCGTTCAGTTTGGCCCCATAGATGCTCCTTATAAAGCTGTGCCCCATATACAATGCTCTGCACCGTTCATTATGGCCCCATAGATGCTCCTTATAAAGCTGTGCCATATATGCTCTGCACCGTTCAGTTTGGCCCCATAGATGCTCCTTATAAAGCTGTGCCCTATATGCTCTGCACCGTTCAGTTTGGCCCCATAGATGCTCCTTATAAAGCTGTGCCCTATATGCTCTGCAGCGTTCAGTTTGGCCCCATAGATGCTCATTACAAATCTGTGCCATATATGCTCTGCACCGTTCAGTTTGGCCCCATAGATGCTCATTATAAATCTGTGCCATATATGCTCTGCACCGTTCAGTTTGGCCCCATAGATGCTCCTTATATAGCTGTGCCCTATATGCTCTGCAGCGTTCAGTTTGGCCCCATAGATGCTCCACATAAATCTGTTCCATATATAACGCTGCTGCTGCTGCAATAAAAAAAAAAACACATACTCACCTTTCTTGCTTGCAGCTCCCCAGCGTCCGATCCCGGCGTCTCACCGCACTGACTGATCAGGCAGAGGGCGGCGCGCACACTATATGTGTCATCGCACCCTCTGACCTGCACAGTCAGAGCGGAGAGACGCCGGGAAGATGGAGCGGTGCCCGGCGTGTGGATCGTGGACAGGTGAATATGCGATACTTACCTGCTCCCGGCGTCCCGCTCCTTCCCCCGGACAGCTGGTCTCCGGTGCCACAGCCTCTTCCTCTGTCAGCGGTCACAGGCACCGCTGATTAGAGAAATGAATAGGCGGCTCCGCCCCTATGGGAGTGGAGTCCATATTCATTTCTCTAATGAGCGGTCCCACGTGACTGCTGAACAGGGGAAGAGCTGTGGCACCCGGAGACCGTGTAACGGGCAGGGGAGCGTCAGGATCGCCGGGACTAGGTAAGTATGCCTCAGCGCCCTCTCCCCCTCACCCGCCGACCCTGCCACAGACCGTGACTCGAGTATAAGCCGAGAGGGGCACTTTCAGCCCAAAAATTTGGTGGATGGCAATATGATGATGTTGACACTGGGAAGTTACCACTTGGGGATGCAGTTGGCTGACAAAAATAATAAAAAAGAGAATAAGTGATATTGTAACAACTTGAGGCTTGCTATGATTGATGGTTGGTTTACTATTTTCAAGTGAGCAGTTGATGTTTCTACAAATGCTGATGAAGAGCAATCGTTACTAGACTATATGCACCCAGATATCCACAGAAAATTTTCCTCTTGCATAGCCTGAATCATAAGGCAATAACATGCAAAAGTACTCCCACATAAGCAATGCCCATATAAATGACTCAACTCTGCAGTGACAAGACCATTGAGGCAATTTTTAACGTCCTAAACCAATAGTACTTGTGGCATCAACTTCTCTCACTAGATTTTGTCTCGAAGGATCTTTTTAGCTGTACATGTGTATTGCCAAGAACAATACCTCATTTCTTTGATGACTTTAACTCGTTGACACCCCTGTCTGGTTACCATATCTTGAGCACCCTGTATGGTAACAATAGACTGCAAACGTGGCCGTTGTATCTTTTAGCTCAATTTTACTGCCAAGCATAAATATTACTGTCGTTGCTTGTACAAATTACTAGGAAAACATTGCAATCCAAAATGTTGAAAATGCAGACATTTACTTTTCATAGTTGAGCATTATTAAGCAAAAGGTGAACAGTGAACTTCTGGTATAAAATTAATTAGAAGAAAAAAAGCAGTGTCTTCAAAAACGAATCTTTGCTCTGTTCTATTGTATTCCTTCCAGCGTATTTTAAAGGCCTCTGATATTTTGCTATCAATTTGCAATGAACATTGCCTGAAATGACTTTTGATACAATTCATGTTTCACAAAATATAAGATTGTTTGTGTTTAGAGATGGGCGAACATTCGTACTGAACACATGCTGCTCATGCACGGACACTGAACACAGACTTCACCAGGAAAAACGCGAAGACCTAGTGATTGTCACACTGTCATATGCATGTCTGCGTGGCAAACACTGCTTCTGATCGGCGGTAAAATTATCACCGCCGGTCAGAGAGCCGCGGTTCCCACACTGTGAAATGACAACGTGAGAGCACAGCTGTGATCGGAGGTATAAAGTTTACCTTCATTCACTGGTGTTGACTGATGGGACTACTGGTTCCATGAGCTGATGCCTGCTGTTGCTAGTAACAATGAGAGCAGGAGCCGCTGATGGTAGTATTCATCAGCCGGCTCCTGCACTACAAAGAATTAAAAAAAAAAAAAAAAAACAGCGTGGGCTCCCCTGTATTTTTGATAACCAGCCAGGCAAAACTCACGTCTGGGGGCTGCAACCCTCAGCTGTCAGCATTAACATTTAAGTTTAATGTTCACAGATGATGATAACCAAACCTTATCATCAATCTTAATCCCTTCAAGACCTTGCCCTTTTCCGTTTTTGCATTCTCGTTTTTCGCTCCCCTCCTTCCCAGAGCCATAACCTTTTTATTTTTCTGTCAATATGGCCATGGGAGGGCTTGTTTTTTGCGGAACAAGTTGCACTTTTGAATGGCATCATTGGTTTTAGCATGTCGTGTACTAGAAAACAGGAAAAAAATTCCAAGTGCGGTGAAAATGCAAAAAAAGTGCACTCCCGCACTTGTTTTTTGTTTGGCTTTTGTGCTAGGTTCACTAAACACTAAAACTGACCTGCCATTATGATTCTCCAGGTCATTACAAGTTCACAGACACCAAACATGTCTAGGTTCTTTTTTATCTAAGTGGTAAAAAAAAATCCAAACTTTGCTAACAAAAAACCGTAGCGTCTCCATTTTTCGTGATCTCGGGTTGGGTGAGGGCTTATTTTTTGTGTGCCGAGCTGAAGTTTTTAATGATACCATTCTTTTGATCGCCCATTATTGCATTTTAATGCAATGTCGCGGCGACCAAAAAAACTTAATTCTGGAATTTTTATTTTTTTCTCGCTATGCTGTTTAGCGATCAGGTTAATGCTTTTTTTTATTGATAGATCGGGCGATTCATGCGGTGATGCCAAATATGTGCAGGTTTGATTTTTTTATTAAACGAAAAAACCAAAACACAACAAGGATCCCTAAAATGTAACCTTTATTGATTAGGAAAGCTAAAATCAGTTTGCTCCAATATAAGAGACAATAATGTTAGAAGAAAAAATTCCAAAAAATTAAAAACTAACTTACCCTATCAGGTGTCCTAATTACTGCTCCCTACCTGACAGCGGAGGTTGGCACCCTAAGTTTCTGCGGTAGGCGCCCCCACTCCTCGACGGCTGGCCCTAATAGCCCTACTTACACCCTATGTCCCTAATTGAGACCTGATCGTTCTCAGAAAAAATGAAATAAATATAAAAAATCCAAAAAACGTGCAAATGAACAAGAAAAAAGCAAAAACTTGAACTCAGCAAAAAAACAAAATTGTTTTTATCATATTAGACAAAAAGGTCCCCAATAGGGTATAGCAAAACACACTTAATGGATAACAATGCCAATATCCTATTTAAATGAAAAATCTCAATGTCTTGTTTATCCAACAAATATATAAGCGGGCCACTTCATCTCGCCCTACTCCATATAATCATGTATATCATGGGTTTTCAATCAAAATACACTAAAAGCAAACTCAACAAGAAGTAGAAATGAAGACCAGTCCTCCTGCCAAGCTGCCACAAAGCTCCTTAACCCCTTCCCGACCTGTGACACCACGTAGGCATCATGAAAGTCGGTGCCAATCCGACCTGTGATACCTATGTGGTGTCATGGAGGGATCGCGTCCCTGCAGATTGGGTGAAAGGGTTAACTTCAATTTCACTCGATCTGCAGGGATAGGGGGAGTGGTACTTCAGCCCAGGGGGTGGCTTCACCCCCATGGCTGCGATTGCTCTGATTGGCTGTTGAAAGTGAAACAGCCAATCACAGCGATTTGTAATATTTCACCTATGAAAACTGGTGAAATATTACAATCCAGCCATGGCCGATGCTGCAATATCATTGGCCATGGCTGGAAACCCTGATCTGCCACCCCCACTGCCACCGATCTCCTCCCCAGTCCTCCGTCCTGTGCTCCGCTCCCCTCCGCCCTCCTGTCTGCTCCCCCGTCCTCCCATCCACTCCCCCGTGCTCCGATCCCACCCCCGTGCTCCGATCCCAATCCCCCGTGCTCCGATCCCCCAGAATTGTGATCTCCCCCCTCATACTCACCGAGCCTCCTGGTGTCCGTCCGTCTTCTCCATGGGCGCCGCCATCTTCCAAAATGGCGGGCGCATGCGCAGTGCGCCCGCCGAATCTGCTGGCTATAAAAAAAATAGTAAATGAACCCCCTTTATCACCCCCATAGGTAGGGACAATAATAAAATAAAGAAAATATATTTACTTGTATTTTTCCACTAGGGTTAGGGTTAGAACTAGGGTTAGGGTTAGAACTAGGGTTAGGGCTAGGGTTAGGGCTAGGGTTAGGGTTAGAATTAGGGTTAGAACTAGGGTTAGGGTTAGAAGTAGGCTATGTGCACAAGGTGCGGAGTTTGCTGCGGATCGGCAGCGGATTGACCACTGCGGATTCATAGCAGTTTTCTATCACGTTTACAGTACCATGTAAACCTATGGAAAACCAAATCCGCTGTGCCCAAGGTGCATAAAATATTGTTTTTTCCACAGCATGTCAATTCTTTGTGTGGATTCCGCAGCGTTTTACACCTGTTCCTCAATAGGAATCCATAGGTGAAATCCGCACAAAAAACACTGAAAATCCGCAGTAAACCTGCAGGTAAAATGCAGTGCCTTTTACCTGCGTATTTTTCAAAAATGGTGCGGAAAAATCTCACAAGAATCCGCAACGTGGGCACATAGCCTTAGGGTTAGGGTTGGAATTAGAGTTAGGGATGGAATTAGGGCTAGGGTTGGAAATATGGTTAGGATTAGGCTTGTGGTTATGGTTAGGGTTAGGGGTGTGTTGGGGTTAAAGTTGTGGTAAGGGTTGGGATTAGGGTTAGGGTTGGGAATAGGGTTAGGATTAGGGTTAGGGTTGAGATTAGTGTTAGGGGTGTGTTGGGGTTAGGGTTGTGGTTAGGGGTGTGTTGGGGTTAGGGTTGTGATTAGGGTTATGGCTAGAGTTGGGATTACAGTTAGGGGTGTATTGGGGTTAGTGTTGGAGTTAGAATTGAGGGGTTTCCACTGTTTAGTAAGTCCGAAAGGACAGGAACCTCTCCCCTCTGTACCAGTCTGTCACTCTAAACCTGCTTACTGTAAATGATATCTATAACCCTGTATGTAACCCCTTTCTCATGTACAGCACCATAGAATTAATGGTGCTATATAAATAATAATAATAATAATAATAATAATCAGGGGTCTCCAAATGCAACATGGCACCACCATTGATTCCAGCCAATCTTGCGTTCAAAAAGTCAAATGGTGCTCCCTCTCTTCCGAGCCCTGACGTGCGCCCAAACAGTGGTTTACCCCCACATATGGGGTGCCAGCATACTCAGGACAAACTGGGCAACAACTATTGGGGTCCAATTTCTCCTGTTACCCTTGCGAAAATAAAAAAAATGCTTACTAAAACATAATTTTTGATGAAAGAAAAATGATTTTTTATTTTCACGGCTCTGCGTTGTAAACTTTTGTGAAGCACTTGGGGGTTCAAAGTGCTCAACACATATCTAGATAAGTTTCTTGGGGGGTCTAGTTTCCAAAATGGGGACACTTGTGGGGGGTTTCTACTGTTTAGGCACATCAGGGGCTCTGCAAACGCAGCGTGATGCCCGCAGACCATTCCATCAAAGTATGTATTTCAAAACGTCACTACTGCCCTTCTGAGCCCCGATATGTGCCCAAACAGTGGTTTACCCCCACATATGGGGTACCGGCATACTCAGGACAAACTGGGCAGCAACTATTGGTGTCTAATTTCTCCTGATACCCTTGTGAAAATAGAAAAATTGCTTGCTAAAAAATAATTTTTGAGGAAAGAAAAATGATTTTTTATTTTCACGGCTCTGCTTTATAAACTTCTGTGAAGCACTTGGGGGTTTAAAGTGGTCACCACACATCTAGATTAGTTCCATGGGAGGTCTAGTTTCCAAAATGAAGTCACTTGTGGGGGAGCTCCAATGTTTAGGCACACAGGGGCTTTCCAAGCGCGACATGGTGTCCGCTAATGATTGGAGCTAATTTTTCATTCAAAAGTCAAATGGCGCTCCTTCCCTTCCGAGCCTTGCCGTATGCACAAACAGTGGTTTGTGACCACATATGAGGTATCGGTGTACTCAGGAGAAATTGCCCAATACATTTTAGGATCCATTTTATCCTGTTGCCCATGTGAAAATGAAAAACATTGCGGCTAAAAGAATTTTTTTGTGAAAAAAAGTACTTTTTCATTTTTACGGATCAATTTGTGAAGCACCTGGGGGTTCAAAGTGCTCACTATGCATCTAGATAAGCTCCTTGGGGGTCTAGTTTCCAAAATGGGGTCACTTGTGGGGGAGCTCCAATGTTTAGACACACAGGGGCTCTCCAAACGTGACGTGGTGTCCGCTAAAGATTGGAGCCAATTTTTCATTGAAAAAGTCAAATGGCGCACCTTCCCTTCTGAGCCTTGTCGTGCACCCAAACAGTGGTTTCCTCCACATATGGGGTATCAGCGTACTCAGGACAAATTGTAGAATAAATTTGATGTCCAGTTTCTCTTTTTACCCTTGGGAAAATAAAAAAATTGTTGCTAAAAGATCATTTTTGTGACTAAAAAGTTAAATGTTCATTTTTTCCTTCCGTGTTGCTTCTGCTGCTGTGAATCACCTGAAGGGTTAATAAACTTTTTAAAAGTGGTTTTGAGCACCTTGTGGGGTGCAGTTTTTAGAATAGAGTCACTTTTGGGTATTTTCAGCCATATAGACCCCTCAAACTGACATCAAATATAAGGTGGTGCCTAAAAAAAATGGTTTTGTAAATTTCGTTGTAAAAATGAGAAATCGCTGGTCAAATGTTAACCCTTATAACTTCCTAGCAAAAAAAAAATTGTTTCCAAAATTGTGCTGATGTAAAGTAGACATGTGGGTAATGTTATTTATTAACTATTTTGTGTCACATAACTCTCTCGTTTAACAGAATAAAAATTCAAAATTTGAAAATTGCAAAATGTTCTCCAAATTTCCATTTTTTTCACAAATAAACACAAAAATTATTGACCTAAATTTACCACTACCATGAAGCCCAATATGTCATGAAAAAACAGTCTCAGAACCGCTAGGATCCATTGAAGATTCCCTGAGTTATTACCTCATAAAGGGACACTGGTCAAAATTGCAAAAAACGGCCAGGTCATTAAGGTCAAACTATGCTGTGTCATGAAGGGGTTAAAATTTGTTCCAAAAATTGATTTGTCCTGTCACTCTTACCATTTGTTTTAGAGACATAAGCAGATGAAAATGACAAGTTAATCCCAGGTTTTCTACAAAAATCTCTCCAGAATTCAGAGACAAATTGTACTCCACTATCAAGCTCAATATTAACCCCTTCCTGATATGCGGTGTACATGTACAGGGCTGAGGGAGCTGCGTTCCCGCAACCGTAGTACAAGTACGGTTACACAATCATAGGACAGCATGATGAGCACGGCTGTGATCAGGTAAGGGTGTCAGCTGTAGCATTGCATAGGGAGAGGGCTACCTGTGTGCGTCTATCAGCACAATGAACCCTGGTTGCAAGAATAACCGTGGAGTCCTTCAGGGAGGTTGGCTTGTTAGTGGCTGTTCAGATCAGAAGCTGACACGCCTCCTTCCCTGCCTGTCAGATGCAGCTCTGATGCTCTGCAGTGCAGAAGCATTGCAGAGTAGGGTTGAGCGACTTTCATTTTTTTAAGATCGAGTCGGGTTTTGTGAAACCCGACTTTGTCCAGAGTCGAGTCGAGTGCAGTCGGCCGATTATCGCTAAAAGTCGGGGATCGACCGAAACACGAAACCCAATGCAAGTCAATGGGGAAGCATAGTCGGCAGTGAGTGGAGGCCAGGAAAACACCTACAGTGCCCATTTTAATGCCAAAAACATCCATTCTTGTTTCTGAAGCTTGTCAATCTTAATTAACTTTATAATAATAGTTGGGCATTGGAAATTGGGGGTCATTTGGCAAAAGTTGTGGGGGGTAGGGCTGGTTCAAGGTTTTAGTGGGCCCAGGAAACGTGGACTACGTCACGGCGGTGGAGCAGTGAGAGGTAAGTATGTCAAGTTTGCAAGTGCTGTGATCCTAAGCAAGCAGGGGGGGCCCACTCGTTGGCATTGGCACTGGCACAGGGCCCCTCAAAGTACAGCGGTGTGTTTGCACGGCGGGGGCGCCTCCCACCAGCAGCGACACTTTTGCATACTCTGAGGGGCCCTGTGCCAGTGACGTCGCCAACGAGTATGCCCACCCACCTGATGAAGGAACCTGCACTTTCATCTGCACCTTCCTCTTTGTCCCTGTGTAAGGTGGTATAACATGCGGGAAGGGGAACCTTACTTTCAGCAGGGTCAGATTCTGGATGTGTAGAGTGCAAGGGGAATGTAGTGGTCTAGGTCAATGTACCAGCAGACTCATCTAGCAGTGGCTGGGCAATGGGCAGGATGAGTAGGAAACACATATATAGGGCCAAAGAATAAAGTAGGCTAAATGCAGTTCAAAATTGGTAACAGGACTAAACAGGCGGCATTGCTTTGTTCAGTGGAGTAGCAAACCCAGGAGCAGCAGACACTGTTTTAAGGGCCCAACCACACTAGTAGGCCAAATGCAGTTTAATATCTGCTACTATAGGCCAAAAGCCTAAAGACTGAAGCCCAGCTTTATACAGTGGAGGACAACGCCATGGAGCGGCAGAGACCGTTAGTAGGCCCTAACCACCAATTTTTTGTTAAAAAAGCACTTAATGAGAGCCAGAAGGTTGAAGCTCAGACAAGGCAACCTGGAGGAGAACACCAAGGAGGAGGAGAACACTCAGGAGGAGGACAACACCAGGGAGCGGCAGACACCGTTAGTAGGCCCTAACCACCAATTTTTTAAAAAACAGCACTTAATGAGAGCCAGAAGGTTGAAGCTCAGCTTTATACAGTTGAGGACAAACACCAGGGAGCGTCAGACACCGTTAGTAGGCCGTAACCAAAGTTGAAGGCCAAATGCAGTTTAATATCTGATACTATAGGCCGAAAGCCAGAAGGTTGAAGCTCAGCTTTATTCAGTTGAGGACAAACACCAGGGAGGGGCAGACACCGTTAGTAGGCCCTAACCACCAATTTTTTTAAAAAACAGCACTTAATGAGAGCCAGAAGGTTGAAGCTCAGCTTTATTCAGTTGAGGGAAAACACCAGGGAGGGGCAGACACCGTTAGTAGGCCCTAACCACCAATTTTTTAAAAACCAGCACTTAATGAGAGCCAGAAGGTTGAAGCTCAGCTTTATTCAGTTGAAGACAAACACCAGGGAGGGGCAGACACCGTTAGTAGGCCGTAACCAAAGTTGAAGGCCAAATGCAGTTTAATATATGATACTATAGGCCGAAAGCCAGAAGGTTGAAGCTCAGCTTTATTCAGTTGAGGACAAACACCAGGGAGGGGCAGACACCGTTAGTAGGCCCTAACCACCAAATTTTTTAAAAAACAGCACTTAATGAGAGCCAGAAGGTTGAAGCTCAGCTTTATTCAGTTGAGGACAAACACCAGGGAGGGGCAGACACCGTTAGTAGGCCGTAACCAAAGTTGAAGGCCAAATGCAGTTTAATATCTGATACTATAGGCCGAAAGCCAGAAGGTTGAAGCTCAGCTTTATTCACTTCAGGACAGACACCAGGGAGGGGCAGACACCGTTAGTAGGCCCTAACCACCAAATTTTTTAAAAAACAGCACTTAATGAGAGCCAGAAGGTTGAAGCTCAGCTTTATTCAGTTGAGGACAAACACCAGGGAGGGGCAGACACCGTTAGTAGGCCCTAAACACCAATTTTTTAAAAAACAGCACTTAATGAGAGCCAGAAGGTTGAAGCTCAGCTTTATTTAGTTGAGGACAAACACCAGGGAGGGGCAGACACCGTTAGTAGGCCGTAACCAAAGTTGAAGGCCAAATGCAGTTTAATATCTGATACTTTAGGACGAAAGCCAGAAGGTTGAAGCTCAGCTTTATTCAGTTGAGGAAAAACACCATGGAGGGGCAGACACCATTAGTAGGCCCTAACCACCAATTTTTAAAAAAACAGCACTTAATGAGAGCCAGAAGGTTGAAGCTCAGCTTTATTCAGTTGAGGGAAAACACCAGGGAGGGGCAGACACCGTTATTAGGCCCTAAACACCATTTTTTTTTAAAAACAGCACTTAATGAGAGCCAGAAGGTTGAAGCTCAGCTTTATTCAGTTGAGGAAAAACACCAGGGAGGGGCAGACACCGTTAGTAGGCCCTAACCACCAATTTTTAAAAAAACAGCACTTAATGAGAGCCAGAAGGTTGAAGCTCAGCTTTATTCAGTTGAGGGAAAACACCAGGGAGGGGCAGACACCGTTAGTAGGCCGTAACCAAAGTTGAAGGCCAAATGCAGTTTAATATCTGATACTATACGTCGAAAGCCAGAAGGTTGAAGCTCAGCTTTATTCAGTTGAGGACAAACACCAGGGAGGGGCAGACACCGTTAGTAGGCCCCAACCACCAATTTTTGGTTAAAAAAGCACTTAATGAGAGCCTGAAGATTGAAGCTCAGATTTAGACAGTGGAGGACAATTTGAATTAGGGACTGCAGACAGACTTAGTAGGCTATCCCCTGTGGACCATGCATCCACCACATTAACCCATTGCACCGTAATGGACACGTAATGCCTACAGGTCCATGCGTCTGTTGTCAGGTGCACCTTTGTACTCACAGATTGCCAGAGTGCATGGACAATGCGGGCTTTTACATGCTGGTGGAGGGTTGGGATGGCTTTTCTAGAAAAGAAGTGCCGACTGGGTAGCTCGTAGCGTGGTACAGCGTAGTCCATCATGGCTTTATTAATATTAAATAAAATATATAAATAGGCTCTATGAACTTTTAAATAGGTTCCAGGGGTACACGGGCAGCATTGGTGTGGTCAGTGGAGGAGTATTGCAAGGAGTGACCGCAGACAGGCTAACGAAGGCCTAACATAGCAAAAAATAGGCTCATGGCAGTTTTAAATCGGTTACATGGATACACAGGCAGCATTGTGGTCAGCGGAGGAGGATTGCAAGGAGTGACCGCAGACAGGCTAACGAAGGCCTAACATAACAAAAAATAGGCTCTTGGCAGTTTTAAATCGGTTACATGGATACACAGGCAGCATTGTGGTCAGCGGAGGAGGATTGCAAGGAGTGACCGCAGACAGGCTAACGAAGGCCTAACATAACAAAAAATAGGCTCATGGCAGTTTTAAATCGGTTACATGGATACACAGGCAGCATTGTGGTCAGCGGAGGAGGATTGCAAGGAGTGTCTGACACAGTTAGTACTCACAAAAAATAAATAGATGTTAATGTCTCGCAAAACAACCAAAAAAAAAAAAAATGGCATACTTAGTACAGGGGTGGGCTCATCTGCTGCATTTCTGACAAAGTAATTTGGCAGTAACTTAGTATTTACTGGTGTCAATATAGGACACTGACCCAGACTACTTTAACTAGCATCATAGATGTCAACAAATTGGTGTTGTCAGTGCCAGGCATTGAATGATGTCAGCGCATAGACTAAACATTTGTGGAGCTGTGCGAGATAATTTTGCACGTGGTAGAGCACAGTTTGAGCTGGGTGGGGGGGTGGGGGAACTCTCTTGTGTCCGGCGGTACCGTCCCAAGGCCCCTCATGTTACAACGGTGTGTCTGACGTTGGGTGCGCACCACCACCACCAGAGACACTACATTGTACTATGAGGGACCCAGTGGCAGTGCCGTCGACCAAAAGCGGGCACACCCACCTCTTCAGACAAACAGCACTGTAACGGGTGCTTGCACCAAGTGGAGAGACCACGGCCCCGTGGGGGGAGTTTTCCCATTGAGGGAGGTGTAAACATGTCGTATGCTGGACAAACAGCTGCTGCAAATTAAGAGATTGGAACACTCAGTAAGACCAGTCCACAAGCAAGACCTTTTTACAGGAAAGCTAGGTGTCAGCCGGGAAAGGTGGGGCAAAATAATTTGAAATCCAGGAGTGGTTCATTTTAATGAAGGTGAGATCATCCACATTTTGGGTAGCCAGACGAGTCCTTTTTTCGGTTAATATTGAACCAGCAGCACTGAATACTCTTTCTGATAGCACACTAGCTGCTGGGCAAGCAAGCTCCTGCAATGCATATCTGCCAATTCAGGCCAGGTGTCTAATTTGGATGCCCAGTAATCAAATGGGAATGACGCTTGAGGGAGAACAGCGATAAGGGATGAAAAATAGTTAGTAACCATACTGGACAAATGTTGTCTCCTGTCACTTTGAATAGATGCTGCAGTACCTGTCCTGTCTGCGGTCATTGCGAAATCACTCCACAACCTGGTCAGAAAACCCCTCTGTCCAACGCCACTTCTGATCTGTGCACCTCTAACACCTCTGCCCTGTAGCCCCCTGCAGCTTGTGTGAGAACCATCACCGGCGCTGTGTGCTGGGAATGCCTGAATCAAACGGTCTACAAGAGTAGCTTGTTTGGTTGCTAATATTTGTTCGAGGTTCTCATGTGGCATAATATTTTGCAATTTGCCTTTATAGCGAGGGTCAAGGATGCAGGCCAACCAGTAATCGTCATCGCTCATCATTTTAATAATGCGTGTGTCCTTTTTGAGGATACGTAAGGCATAATCCACCACGTCGGCCAAAGTTCCAGTTGTCAAATCTGCGGTTGTGCTGGTTTGAGGGGCAGTTACAGGCAAATCTACGTCACTTGTCTCCCTTAAAAAAACAGAACCCGGCCTTGCAACGCCACTAATTTCTGTTGGCCCAGGAGAAGCTTCCTCATTAAAAAAGTACTCATCCCCATCATCCTCCTCGTCCTCCTCCTCCTCTTCGCCCGCTACCGCGTCCTCTACACGGCCCTGACCAGACAATGGCTGACTGTCATCAAGGCTTTCCTCTTCATCGGCTGCAGACGCCTGCTCCTTTAAGTGCGTCAAACTTTGCATCAGCAGACACATTAGGGGGATGCTCATGCTTATTATGGCGTTGTCTGCACTAACCAGCCGTGTGCATTCCTCAAAACACTGAAGGACTTGACACAGGTCTTGTAGCTTCGACCACTGCACACCTGACAACTCCATGTCTGCCATCCAACTGCCTGCCCGTGTATCCTCCCACAAATACATAACAGCACGCCTCTGTTCGCACAGTCTCTGAAGCATGTGCAGTGTGGAGTTCCACCTTGTTGCAACGTCGATGATTAGGCGATGCTGAGGAAGGTTCAAAGAACGCTGATAGTTCTGCATACGGCTGGAGTGTATGGGCGAACGGCGGATATGCAAGCAAAGTCTGCGCACTTTGAGGAGCAGGTCGGGTAACCCCGGATAACTTTTCAGGAAGCACTGCACCACCAGGTTTAAGGTGTGAGCCAGGCAAGGAATGTGTTTCAGTTGGGAAAGGGCTATGGCAGCCATGAAATTCCTTCTGTTATCACTCACTACCTTGCCTGCCTCAAGATGTACAGTGCCCAGCCATGACTGAGTTTCTTGGTGCAAGAACTCAGACAGAACTTCCGCGGTGTGTCTGTTGTCGCCCAAACACTTCATTGCCAATACAGCCTGCTGACGCTTGCCACTAGCTGTCCCATAATGGCACACCTGGTGTGCAACAGTGGCAGCTGCGGATGGAGTGGATGTGCGACTGCGGTCTGTGGACGAGCTCTCGCTTCTGCAGGAGGAGGAGGAAGAGGAGGAGGGGGGGCGAACGCCTACAGCCAACTCTTTCCTTGACCGTGGGCTAGGCAGAACTGTCCCAATATTGCTGTCCCCTGTGGACCCTGCATCCACCACATTCACCCAGTGTGCCGTGATGGACACGTAACGTACCTGGCCATGCCTACTGGTCCATGCATCTGTTGTCAGGTGAACCTTTGCAGTCACAGACTGCCTGAGTGCATGGACGAAGAGTTCTTTAACATGCTGTTGGAGGGCTGGGATGGCTTTTCTAGAAAAGAAGTGCCGACTGGGTAGCTCGTAGCGTGGTACAGCGTAGTCCATCAGCGCTTTGAAAGCTTCGCTTTCAACTAACCGGTAGGGCATCATCTCTAATGAGATTAGTGTAGCAATGTGAGCGTTCAAACCCTGTGTACGCGGATGCGCGGATGAGTACTTCCTTTTCCTAACAAGAGTCTCATGTAGGGTGAGCTGGACTGGAGAGCTGGAGATCGTGGAACTAGCGGTGGTGCCGGTGGACATGGGTGAGTGACAGAGGGTTGGAGATGTTATTCTTGCCGGTGCCCTACATGCAGTGTTTCCTACTGCAAACCTGGTGATTCCCTGACTGCTTTGGCCAGGCGACGAAAGCTGCACACATACTGCAGGTGGTGCGGGAAATGGTGGGTTTACAGTGAGGGAAGGGATGTAGCGTTGCTGACTAGCTTCATTGGCCGAGGGTGCTGCAACCTTTAGGGATGTTTGGTAGTTAGTCCAGGCTTGCAAATGCATGGTGGATAAATGTCTATGCATGCAACTTGTATTTAGACTTTTAAGATTCTGACCTCTGCTTAAGGTAGTTGAACATTTTTGACAGATGACTTTGCGCTGATCATTTGGATGTTGTTTAAAAAAATGCCAGACTGCACTCTATCTACTATCGCAGGGGTCAGGAACCTTGGCCCTCCAGCTGTGGGAGAACTACAATTCCCAGCATGCCTCAACTGCTGCAAGTTGCTAGGGCATGCTGGGAGTTGTAGTTTTATAACAGCTGGAGAGCCGAGGTTCCCCACCCCTGTATATCGGATACCTTTTCAGGCATTGCAGACTGAGCTTCTTTAACCGGATGGCCACGCTGTCCTCCAACAGGTTTTGGTTTTGCCACGCGTTTTTGGCCAGATACGGGCCCGGTACATGGAACCTGTTGTGATGTTGATGCCTGCTGCGGCTACTCCTCCTCCGTTTCAGAACTACTGCCACCTGCACCCTGTTCCCCCAATGGCTGCCAATCGGGGTCAACAACTGGGTCATCTATGACCTCCTCTTCTATGCCGTGTGCAACTTCGTCTGTGTCACCGTGTAAGCCGGTGGTATAGCATTCGTGACGGGGCACCATAGTCTCCGCTGGGTTTGATTCTGCCTCAGTACACTGCGAGGGCAATGTTCTGGTCTGAGTCAAAGGAACAGCATAGTAATCTGGCTGTGGCTGTGCATCTGTGCACTCCATGTCCGATTCAATTTCTAATGGGCATGGCCTGTTAACTGTTTCACTGTCTAACCCAGGAACGGTATGTGTAAAGAGCTCCATGGAGTAACCTGTTGTGTCGACTGACGCATCCTTCACTGTTGTTCTGGGTGAAGGACACAAGGAAGTGACTTGTTCCCGACCGGGAGCATCCACTGATGATGCACTGCTCTGACATTTGGCACTTTCCGAGGAGGAGGCAAAAGAGCTAGAGGCAGAGTCAGCTATGAAAGCCAATACTTGTTCCTCCTGCTCCGGCTTCAAAAGTGGTTTTCCTACTCCCAGAAAAGAGAGCGTCTGAGGCCTTGTGTAGCCAGACAATGAACCTGGCTCAACAACTCGAGACTTAGGTAATGTACTGCTTTTACCATGACCACCTGATGCTCCACCACCACTACCATCATTACCAGCTGACAATGACCACCCACGGCCACGACCTCTTCCACTAGACTTCCTCATTGTTTGCAAAACGTAACCAAAGTAACGGTATTTGTTACTGTAAAACAACGTATAAGGTGAACTCAAACTTCTGTAGGATTTATATATACCTTTACAGGTGCCTGACACTGAAAGGAAAATCAGGCCCAATGTTACACACTTGGTTTTCTGTGCCCCAATAATTTGAGACAGATGGCACACACAGGATCGGCACTCAAGCAGAAATGCCAATCTTAATCTCCCACTATTTTTTTTTTTCAGGGAGAATTTAAAAAAAAAAAAAAAAAATGGCCAAGTATTACACAGTGGTTTTCGGTGGCACACAATGAGAGACAGATGCCACACACAGCAATGGCACAGAGGCAGACTTGCCAATATTTATCTCCCACTAATTATTTTTTTTTGAAAAGGGAGAATTTACCCATAAAAAAAAAAAATGGCCAAGTATTACACAGTGGTTTTCGGTGGCACACAATGAGAGACAGATGCCACACACAGCAATGGCACAGAGGCAGACTTGCCAATATTTATCTCCCACTAATTATTTTTTTTTTTAAAGGGACAATTTGTAAAAAAAAAAAAAAAAAATCGCCAAGTATTACACAGTGGTTTTCGGTGGCACACAATGAGAGACAGATGCCACACACAGCAATGGCACAGAGGCAGACTTGCCAATATTTATCTCCCACTAATTATTTTTTTTTGAAAAGGGAGAATTTACCCCCCCCAAAAAAAGGCCAAGTATTACACAGTGGTTTTCGGTGGCACACAATGAGAGACAGATGCCACACACAGCAATGGCACAGAGGCAGACTTGCCAATATTTATCTCCCACTAATTATTTTTTTTTGAAAAGGGAGAATTTGTAAAAAAAAAAAAAAAAATGGCCAAGTATTACACAGTGGTTTTTGGTGGCACACAATGAGAGACAGATGCCACACACAGCAATGGCACAGAGGCACACTTGCCAATATTTATCTCCCACTAATTATTTTTTTTTGAAAAGGGAGAATTTGTAAAAAAAAAAAAAATGGCCAAGTATTACACAGTGGTTTTCGGTGGCACACAATGAGAGACAGATGCCACACACAGCAATGGCACAGAGGCAGACTTGCCAATATTTATCTCCCACTAATTATTTTTTTTTTGAAAAGGGAGAATTTGTAAAAAAAAAAAAAAAAATGGCCAAGTATTACACAGTGGTTTTCGGTGGCACACAATGAGAGACAGATGCCACACACAGGACTGGCACAGAGGCAGACTTGCCAATATTTATCTCCCTGCAGTAATGTCAGAAAAGTATGGCAGGCAGCTATAAAAAGGACTGCTGCACACAAAAGTGTGGACAAACACACAATATAGCTGTGCAGAAAGGAAGGAAAAACAGGATTTGTGCTTTGAAAAAAGCAGTTGGTTTGCACAGCGGCGTACACACAAAGCAACGCAGCTATCAGGGAGCCTTCTAGGGCAGCCCAATGAGCTACAGTGCTGTGGAAAAAAAAATGTAGCTTCCACTGTCCCTGCAAACAAAAGGTGGTGTTGGACAGTGGAAATCGCTACAGCACAAGCGGTTTGTGGCTTTATGTACCCTGCCTATCACTATCCCTGCTTCTGAAGAAGTGGCAGCAACCTCTCCCTACGCTCAGATCAGCAGCAGTAAGATGGCGGTCGGCGGGAACACCCTTTTATAGCCCCTGTGACGCCGCAGAAAGCAAGCCAATCACTGCAATGCCCTTCTCTAAGATGTTGGGGACTGAGATCTATGTCATCACGCTGCCCACACTCTGCATCCACCTTCATTGGCTGAGAAATGGAGCTTTTAGTGTCATTGAAACGCGACTTTGGCGCGAACGTCGCGTACCGCATGGCAGACCCCACACAGGGATCGGCTCGGTTTCATGAGACGCCGACTTTGCCAAAAGTCGGCGACTTATGAAAATGAACGATCCGTTTCGCTCAACCCTATTGCAGAGTATCAGATCAGTGATTTGTCATTATCCAGTGATATTCCATCCTGGGAAATGTAAAACAGTTTCAAAAAGCTACTAAAAAGTGTGAAATAGTCTTAACCCCCCCCACAAGAAAAGGAAAAATATGAATCCGATAAATACCTTGATTTATTGAAACAATAACCACTAAAAGTAGACAAATTTGGTATCGCCACATCCATAACAGTCTGCTCTGTAAAACTATCCCACTATTTATTCCCTTCAGTAAACGTCATAAAAAAGGCAAAAAACAATGTTTTATCATCATATTGCTGAACGAAAAATGCAATCAAATATGATCAAAAAGACAAATGTAAATAAAAAGGTACAGCTGAAAAGGCCTTCATGTCCAGCAAAATACAAGCTGTTATACAGCTCCATTAGCAGAAAAATAAAGTTACAGCTTTCAGAATAAAGCAATGCAAACATAGATATTTTTTGTATAAAATAATTGTTATTGTGTAAAAGCTCCAAAACATAAAAAACAAAATAAATGGGGTAACGCTGTAATTCTACTGACCTGAAGAATAAAGATGCTGTTAACCGCTGGGATTTTCTCACTGCACGGGGTAGATCCAAAGCCTTGTCTAGGTCTGTATATGATTGGTTACTCCAGGATCTCCAGCCAAGGCTTTTGTAACCAGTGCTATACAGGAGAAGCCAGTCACTCTGGAGCCTTAATACAGAGTTTTGCTTACTGAGCATGTCCGGGATGTGGCAGCTCAGGATTGGCCCGCTTGTGATGTCGCCCAAATGGGCATAAGTGTTTTTGGCAGAGCCCTATGTATAAAACCCCCAGTGGTGCATACAGGCATGCTAGTATCGTTTGTATGTGGCTATGGAGGTGTAGACCCTCTGTTTGCAAGTCCAGTACAAAAAAGAACAGCATCCCATCCAGGAGATGAAAGATTAAAAGAGCTTTTTTCTGCCATCATGCAACATTTTGATCATAGTAGGTCTTTGTCAAGCCTCTGTCTGCAAGTGTCGTATGTCTGTCAAAGCTTTGGGACTGTACATGTAGGCAGGCAGCTAGCGTCAGTGGGGGCAATCAGCCACTTGGCTTAGCATCTGTTACCTACATGTGCGCGATTAGCATAGTAAAGCTTCAGAGCAAGCTCAACCTTAGTCAGGGTATTATGCTCAGAGCATTTGTTTTGTTTCTGTGTGCGAGTGACACAGCTCAGTTGCAGAGCATCAGTTTCATTTCTGTGTGCGAGTGACACAGCTCAGTTGCAGTGCATCTGTTTAGTTTCTGTGTGTGAGTGACACAGCTCAGCTGTAGAGCATCAGTTTAGATTCTGTGTGCGAGTGACACAGCTCAGTTGCAAAGCATCTGTTTCATTTCTGTGCACGAGTGACTGTATTGCCAAGTTTTCAACACTAAGGTTCGGATTATGGTTTTAAAGAAGGCTACTACTTGCGATATAACGCAATTTTATTTCAAAATACAAATTTAAAGGAATAATATGATTGAATAGTGTGATTGTATACACATTTGTATATTTTAAGATGCAAAGGACATATAAGGATTTAATTCATATAAATGATTAAGTGCATATACTCACATCATCCACCACCAAGGGGCTTTTAAACATCATCCATCTGGAAAATCAGAGAAGCAACACCAAGACAGAGAGACCCTGGAAAATTCACATCACTGCACGGGTGTCCCCACTTATGCAGGTATCACAACACTGTGCATGTGTGAGTACAGGTACACTAGTTTATGCTTCTGTCTTAGTCATGTTTCTCTGGTCTTATATAGTGATTTGCACTATGTGTAACTCTGGTTTCATCCTGCCCTTCAAGTGGCCAGCTTTCAAGATGGGATGAGACCAAGATATCAGTCATACATCAGACAATGGGCCATAGACCCATAGATACATAAAAACTCACAAGGGTTAAATAAAACCACCATAGACAGAGGTTAAATAAACCTTAGTGTTTTACAATAACAAACAGAAACTTAAAACTGTTTGTTAATTGAAAGGTCTTCAGACAATAAATAAACAGTTCTCAAGGTTGTGTCACAATGAGCATTGTCTGTCTGTAAATGTATGACAAGAAATGCTGCTCTGTAAGGCTGTGTGCACACGTAGCATATTTTCGCTTTTTTTTGCGGTTTTTCGCTATAAAAATGCTATAAAACCGCGAAAAAAACGCTACCATTAAGCATCCTATGTAACAGAATGCATTCCGCATTTTTTGTGCACATGCTGCATTTTTTTCCTGAGCGGAATCGCATTCCAGAAAAAAACGCAGCATGTTCATTAAAATTGCGGAATCGCGGCGATTCTGCACCCATAGGAGTGCATTGATCTGCTTACTTCCCGCACGGGGCTATGCCCACCATGCGGGAAGTAAGCAGATCATGTGCGGTTGGTACCCAGGGTGGAGGAGAGGAGACTCTCCTCCACGGACTGGGCACCATATAATTGGTAAAAAATAAAAGAATTAAAATAAAAAATAGCGATATACTCACCCTCGATGTCCCCCGCAGTCTTCCGGCCTCTCCGCTGCACGCTGCCGCTATGGTTCCTATAGCTGCTGGGCGGTGAAGGACCTGCGATGATGTCACGGTCTTGTGATTGGTCGCGAGACCGCATGTGACCGGTCACGTGACCAATCACCGTGACGTCATCACAGGCCCTTCACCGCACAACAGCTATAGGAACGGACGCCGCTGAGGTCTGCAGGTGAGTATAACCATGTTTTTTATTTTTTGTATTATTTTTAAACATACTATCTTTTACTATTGATGCGGCATAGGCAGCATCTATAGTAAAAAGTTGGTCACACTTGTCAATCAAACACTATGTTTGACAAGTGTGACCAACCTGTCAGTCAGTTTTCCAAGCGATGCTACAGATCGCTTGGAAAACTCTAGCATTCTGCAAGCTAATTATGCTTGCAAAACGCTAGTTTTCTGCGGGTATATGCATGCTAATTCTGCATGCGATATACCCGCGGCAGGAGGCGCAGAATTGCCACTGAAATTTCCGCGGCAATTCTGCAACGTGTGAACTTAGCCTTATGGTCTGTATGCATTCTGTATATTTCAATATAGACTCAAAATAGCCATTTTTATATTCACACTACAGTGACACAGCTCAGTTGAAGAACTTCTGTTTCGTTTCTGTGTGCGAGTTCAGTTCACATGTTTGCCTTGTGCCGTTTAACAGGACAAAGCACTTAGTACTCAATTGTACTGTTCCGTCCTGTGGAGAAACAGAGTTTGGAACTCAGCGTCCTGTTCACACTGAGTGGCCTTAACCCAGTGTGTATAGGCAATCGCTCACCATGTGTTCCGTAATTGTTTACTAGCAGCAGTTTTCCATCTCTTCACGGTGCACCCCGGGTTGCGATTGCACTTTATTATTTATTTTATTTAGCGCAATCCGCCAACCCTAACAGATGCCTTATCAAATTTATCACACTCAGTACAGTATAAAATGAAAGCAAAAAACAATTCCTGAATTACAGTTTTTTGTTCATTCAACCTCCAAAAAATTGGAATCGAAAGCAAAAAAAAGTCATGTGCCCCAAAATAGTACCAATAAAAATGTCAAATTGCAAATGCAAAAAACAAACCCTCACATGACTCTGTTGCCTGAAATATGTAAAAATTAGAGCTGTCTAAATATGGGGATATGAAAACACGTTTTTGCAATAAAAAGCGCTTTGTAGTGTGTGACAGCAGCCAAACATAAAAGCCCTATATAATTCTTTATTGCAGTAATTGCACCGAGCTGAAGAATAAAGTTGCCTAATCATTTATACCAAAAGAGAAACATTGTAAAACATAAATTAAACCAATTATTCACCTGCTGTTGATTTTTTTCATTCTGCCTCCCAAAGATCGCAGTAAGACTTTGTGCGCATTTCTCTGAAATACGTGATTCATACAGAAATCCCTGAGGAATATACCCTACAATGAAGCAGATGGAGGAAATATGGATGCCATAGGACCTGTGACCCGCTGATGTCCGTCTTTTTAGGCGTATGTAAAAGCACGGTAATCCACAGTTTTGTGCACTTCTGAAAAGAAGGACAACGCTAAACAGAGGCCAGAGGGAGTCATAGAATCAAAGAATGCTAGAGTTGGAAGGGACCTCAAGGGTCGTGTCCAACCCCATGCTAAATGCAGGATTCACTAAACCATCTGAGACATATATCTGTCCAGCCTCTGAAGACTTCCATTGAATCAGAACTCACCACTTCTCGAGGTTCTTTGATCACCCTCACTGTCAAGGTCCAGAGTAACTCTGCTGCCACAATATAGTGAATGGATCCCTCGGGGGTTTCATGTGTAAAGTCACTCAGAGATTTAGGTGGAAACCCCAAAGTAAGTACTCAACGTACAGCGCTGGATAAATGTGGTTTCATATGTTATGCAAAATGTTCCCAATAAAAGCTTCAACTAAGTACACAAAAAAATCAAGTTCCCATTAAGGTCCATCATCTGTTAATGGAAATATAGGGGGCCTCCATATTACTGGTAGCACAAAAGCTCTGAAAAAACAAAATGGCTCCTCACCCCTCAAAATAAATTGAGCAAATTATGTGCTCCCAAATCCAAATGCCCCCTCCCTTCTGAGCCCCAGTGTGTTTAAATCACAACTAGAGCCCACATGTTTGGCATGCCTGTAGTGATGAGAGCCCGCCTAATGTACTTATGCGTGCCTCCAGAAGCATGAGCTGGGCATAACATACTGTTCAATACAAAGTACTGGTCTCTACAATGGTAGTTTACAATTTTCACTCAGCAACATCCACTACTGCTTTTTTCTGGAAATCACCCATGGAGTCAAAACAATCAGTATTCCTGTAGATAAATTTCCAAAGGGGTATAATTTACAAAATGGGATTACTTGTGAGTAGTGTTGAGCGATACGGTCCGATACTTGAAAGTATCGGTATCGGATAGTATCGGCTGATACCCGAAAAGTATTGGATATCGCCGATACCGATACCCGATACCAATACAAGTCAATGGGACACCAAGTATCGGAAGGTATCCTGATGGTTCCCAGGGTCTGAAGGAGAGGAAACTCTCCTTCAGGCCCTGGGATCCATATTAATGTGTAAAATAAAGAATTAAAATAAAAAATATTGATATACTCACCTCTCCGGAGGCCCCTGGACATCACCGCTGGTAACCGGCAGCCTTCTTTGCTTAAAATGAGCGCGTTTAGGGCCTTCCATGACGTCACGGCTTCTGATTGGTTGCGTGCCGCTCATGTGACCACCACGCGACCAATCACAAGCCGTGACGTAATTCTCAGGTCCTAAATTCCGAATTCTAGGCATTCAGGACCAGCGGTGATGTCCAGGGGCCTCCGGAGAGGTGAGTATATCAATATTTTTTATTTTAATTCTTTATTTTTTACATGGATATGGATCCCAGGGCCTGAAGGAGAGTTTCCTCTCCTTCAGACCCTGGGAACAATACACTGGGAACTTCCGATTCCGATTCCCGATACCACAAAAGTTTCGGATCTCGGTATTGGAATTCCGATACCGCAAGTATCGGCTGATACCCGATACTTGCGGTATTGGAATGCTCAACACTACTTGTTAGAGGAAACTGCTTTTCCAGCACTTAGGGGCTCTGAATATGGAGTCTGCAAACTATTCTAGGAAAATCTGTGCTTCAGGAGGTAAAAAGTGTTCCGTCCCTCTTGAGTCTCACAGTGTGGCTAAGCAGTACTGTACAGCCACATATGGAGTACATTAAGCAGAAATTGTGGGACAAATTTTGGTGCAATTTTTACATATTTACCAGTCTTAAAATGTAAAATTTGGTGCTAACACACAATCTTGGTGGTAAAAATTTTAATTATTTTTTCTTCAGTGCCCAATGGTATAAAGTTATGTGACACATCTGTGTATAAATATGATCACTGCACCCGTAGATAAATTCATTGAGAAGTGTAGTTTGTAAAATAATGTCATTTATGGGGGGTTATGCTGTTCTAGTACCTCAGGGGCTCTACCAAAGTGACATGGCATCCTCATATCAGTGCATCCTAATCGGTATTGTAATAAGGTGCTCCTTCCGTTCTGAGCTTTGCACTGTGCCTCAAAAGTTGTTTTTGACCAATTATGGGGTATTGGTGAACTCAGGAGAAATTGAACAACAAACTGTGCTGTCCATTTTCTCCTGTTACCCTTGTGAAAATACAAAATGTGGAGCTAAAAAACATTTTTGTGGGGAAAATTAGATTTTTTTTATTTTCATGGCTCGACGTTATAAACTTCTGTGAAGCACCTGTGCTTTTAATGGGCTCAATACATATCTACATAATTTCTCTGAGTGGTCTAGTTTCCATAATGGTGTCACTTGTGGAGGTTTCCATTGTTTAAGCACATCAGGGCTCTCCAAACATGACATGGCATCCACTAATTATGCCAACAAATGTTACATTCAAAATGTCAAATTGAACACCTTCCCTTCTGGGCCCTGCCATGCACCCAAACAGTGGTTTTCCCCCACATATGAGGTATCAGCATGCTCATAACAAATGGTATCATCTACAGGTCCTTCTCAAAAAATTAGCATATAGTGTTAAATTTCATTATTTACCATAATGTAATGATTACAATTAAACTTTCATATATTATAGATTCATTATCCACCAACTGAAATTTGTCAGGTCTTTTATTGTTTTAATACTGATGATTTTGGCATACAACTCCTGATAACCCAAAAAACCTGTCTCAATAAATTAGCATATTTCACCCGTCCAATCAAATAAAAGTGGTTTTTAATAACAAACAAAAAAACCATCAAATAATAATGTTCAGTTATGCACTCAATACTTGGTCGGGAATCCTTTGGCAGAAATGACTGCTTCAATGCGGCGTGGCATGGAGGCAATCAGCCTGTGACACTGCTGAGATGTTATGGAGGCCCAGGATGCTTCAATAGCGGCCTTAAGCTCATCCAGAGTGTTGGGTCTTGCGTCTCTCAACTTTCTCTTCACAATATCCCACAGATTCTCTATGGGGTTCAGGTCAGGAGAGTTGACAGGCCAATTGAGCACAGTAATACCATGGTCAGTAAACCATTTACCAGTGGTTTTGGCACTGTGAGCAGGTGCCAGGAAGCATGAAGTGCTCCAAAATCTCCTGATAGCTAGCTGCATTGACCCTGCCCTTGATGAAACACAGTGGACCAACACCAGCAGCTGACATGGCACCCCACACCACTGACTGTGGGTACTTGACACTGGACTTCAGGCATTTTGGCATTTCCTTCTCCCCAGTCTTCCTCCAGACTCTGGCACCTTGATTTCCGAATGACATGCAAAATTTGCTTTCATCAGAAAAAAGTACTTGGGACCACTTAGCAACAGTCCAGTGCTGCTTCTCTGTAGCCCAGGTCAGGCGCTTCTGCCGCTGTTTATGGTTCAAAAGTGGCTTTACCTGGGGAATGCGGCACCTGTAGCCCATTTCCTGCACACGCCTGTGCACGGTGGCTCTGGATGTTTCCACACCAGACTCAGTCCACTGCTTCCTCAGGTTCCCCAAGGTCTGGAATCGGTCCTTCTCCACAATCTTCCTCAGGGTCCGGTCACCTCTTCTCGTTGTACAGCGTTTTCTGCCACATTGTTTCCTTCCAACAGACTTACCATTGAGGTGCCTTGATACAGCACTCTGGGAACAGCCTATTTGTTGAGAAATTTCTTTCTGGGTCTTACCCTCTTGCTTGAGGGTGTCAATGATGGTCTTCTTGACATCTGTCAGGTCGCTAGTCTTACCCATGATGGGGGTTTTGAGTAATGAACCAGGCAGGGAGTTTTTAAAAGCCTCAGGTATCTTTTGCATGTGTTTAGAGTTAATTAGTTGATTCAGAAGATTAGGGTAATAGGTCGTTTAGAGAACCTTTTCTTGATATGCTAATTTATTGAGACAGGTTTTTTGGGTTATCAGGAGTTGTAGGCCAAAATCATCAGTATTAAAACAATAAAAGACCTGACAAATTTCAGTTGGTGGATAATGAATCTATAATATATGAAAGTTTAATTGTAATCATTACATTATGGTAAATAATGAAATTTAACACTATATGCTAATTTTTTGAGAAGGACCTGTATTTTCTCAATATTTATGAGAACACATCTCCAAAGTCCTTCAGGTACCCTGGCAGACCTTTCAGACTTGGAGAGCATTTATGTACAGTTTTTAGTCATTACTTGCAACAATTGAGGCACCTTTTAACAACTTCTTTCTGACACCAATCAATAACAGGATTGATAAGAAGCAGCAAGGTAAGCCCCAACACCAACTCAGCAGGTAAATTATCCAAAATGAAACAGGAGATGGATTCAGAGTGGTGCGCTCCCACGTGGTACGTGAAATCCACCATTACCCTCTTGGCCAAATTCCGGGCTTGTGGTTTCTTGTCAAGGGCGAAGATTTGTATGGGTCTTTCTAAATTAACTGTCCCTAACCCTATCTTCAGAATCAGTCCCAAATAAATGAAATTAGCAGCAGACCCACAGTCAATAAACACCAATGTTGATAACACCTTGTTCTTGAAGGATAACACTGTCTTTATCAGTACTTTATGGTGGGTTTTTCTTATTGCAAGCTGTTAGCTTTCTTAAAAAGATGGATTTCCATGTTTCATCTGAAAGTTCCAAATGTGGTGGATAATAGGATGTGTTGGGAACCAGAATTCCAGAGGATAAGGGATACTCAGAAGTCTTGGAGCCGATTGAGCGAGGAACTTACAAGTATGAAGGAGAGAAGTAGGTCTTGGGAGAACTGGAGATTAAACGTAAGAAAGTGTCTGGAGATTAGTTCTGAGATATATGAAGGAGTCAGATTATGGACTGCTCTGTAGATCAATGTTAGTAGTTTAACCTGGAAATGTTGGGGAATTGGAAGCCAATGAATGGATTTGCAGAGGAGAGAAGTGGGGGAGTAGCAAGGAGAGAGGTGGACTGGAGTGGTGTGAGAATGTTAGCAGGGAGGCTTCAGAGGATGATGCAGTATTTGAGGTGGGAGATGATGAGGGCATACGTTAGTATTAGACTAGTACTAGCAATATGTAATACAAGGTCAAATACTGAGTCATTGGGCAGCTCATTGGAACAACAACCTATGCAACCCATTAAATATTTTACTTTTCATTTTACTAGTCTGAAGCTCAAATGATCTTTAAGAAAAATATCACTCAACTGAGTGATGTGTCAATAAATATTGAAACAAAAATGTGAAATAAAAAACATGCGAAAAGAAAACGTCAGTAGTCTCTAAAGGGCATTTCAAGGTTGCATGCACAGGATCAGTGGGGATCCCTAGGGTCAGATTCCCAGTGATCAGTATCACCTATGCCAAGTAGTCTATATCCTGAGAAGGGTATATTTTATATTTTTTTATTTAATTTAATGTTTCAGTTGTGATATTTCATGTTAGATTTCTGTATGAGTAACTCAAGCTAAACTTGTATTACAACCAGATGTAGGATTAATAATAAATGAAAGTTAGATCAAAATGCAGATGCAAAGAAAATAAAAGTTCCTTTAATGACTTTCTCAAAGCTCGATCTATCAATTTTTATAGGTGTGACCATGGTGTGCTTACAGGTAACTTCATTTCCTGCTTCACTGAGATGGCTGAAAAAAAATCTAAAAGCATGAATATTCATTACATTAAACCTTAAGAGTCTAATTCCACTACATACTCGAAATTTTAAAACAACAGTGAATAATAGCAGCAGCTGATTTCTTAATGAAATTTCTAATTACATTTTTCAAATGTTAATTTTTGAATCTATCAGTAAAATAACTGAATGCACAGTTGGAATACAGAATCATCCAAATACATGTTACTACAAATGAATGTAATATTTTAAGAAGGAAATATAATTTTATGGTAATTATATCATTTTCATATAATATTTTTTAACTTTTGTAGTTTATTATCACAAATTCCATTTTCGTGTGTAATTAAGTTAATAAACTCTTTAAAGCACCACTCCAGCTTTTTTTGTCTTTTTTTCAACTCTGGAGTGGCACTTTAAATGTAAGTTCCCTGTCCCATATCTTATAATCACCGTCCAGTGTATTTAGCTTTTTTGTAGTATTGCTGCACTCCTGTGGAGCCATCTTGTGACAGCAGCTTATGACTGGCCGGAAGGCAGAAGTTACTGTATGTCACAAGCTCTAAATACAATTCTATGACACCCAGAACAAGGCTGTCATAGAATTGTATTGAAAGTAACCTCCACGCCGCTCCATAAAATACAGGAACAGCCAGTAGGTCACTTTTCACTGGAGACTGACGGTACCGATGGTGAAAAAATGATGAAAATACTGGAAGGTGAGTATAAGACAGGGGCGGGGGACTAACATTAGAAGCACCACTCCAGCCATGAAATAAAAAAAAAAGTTGGAGTGGTGCTTTAAAAGGAATCTGTGAGCAGGTTTTTGCTATGCAATCTGAGGACAGCATGAGCTATGGGATGAGACACTGAATTCAAGGATGTATTTCTTATCAGGCTGTGTGCCGATGTTTACTTACACTGAAGGTTTAATCACTAGGAGCTTATCATTGCCAGGTCTTATGTGCATGTGATTGCCAGTCCGACTTCACCTCCTCTAGTGATAAGCAGCTCACTTTCAATAGACTATGTACATCCAGAGCTTGGTGTGGGTGCGGGCTAAAACCTTGATTGTGTCAGGACTGTTGTACCCAATGACAAAAGTGATACATTGCTGGTTTCCGCTTCTCTTTGCCTACATCATGCTGCTCTCAGATAAGTAAGCCAAAACCTGCTGACAAAGTTCCTTTAAAAAATAAAGAATTAGATATCCTTCATGAGTAGGTGCTAGTCCCTGCGTCACAATGTAGATATCCATAATAATGATTTTGTGAGTAGAGTACTGCCAAATGTACTCATAAAGGAAACAGTAACAGAGAGCTGTAAAATACCTCTGATGTTCACAAATTAACCATTTAGATGTAGGCAAAGCATAGCATTTGTCTGCCCATTAGCGCCATACATTGTTATAATGGGGTGGTTATAGCTTACAATATCAAATGGGGGCATAGCAATAATGGCCAGGTTTGTCATTGTTATCTGATTAGTAGGCATGCTATATTGTCTATGAGAATACTGCTGACCATTCACAATATTTTGGAATAACCTGCTGATATTTACCCCTTTAAATATTACTGTGAAACTCTAAAAGTGGCATTTCAAGTGTGTATCCTGGGGAGCTGTAAATCATAACTTTCAGTGATGTTAACAGCAGCATGCGCAAGATAGCCACTTTCATAATCAAGATAGCCATTTTCATAATCAAGATAGCCTTTTTCGTAATCAAGATAGCCACTTTCATAATCAAGATAGCCTTTTTCGTAATCAAGATAGCCACTTTCATAATCAAGATAGCCACTTTCATAATCAAGATAGCCACTTTCATAATAAAGATAGCCACTTTCATAGTCATGTACAAAGAGATATCTACAATCAGAAAACATACTTTCAACAGTTTTGAATGCCATCTTAACTTTCATTTGTTGTAGGGTTGGAAAGCTACAGCAGCTACTATTCTGGCCCTGTCATTTGCCTATTCAACCTCGCGTTGAACCTATTATTCAGTTCCTACACGGGTTCGCTAAAAGGAAAATGATCATCATACCTAAGCTGCTCTAACAGTAGATTATATTAAGTTAAAAAGATAAATTTGTTTTATTTATTTTTTTAAATCATGAGTGCATTATTTGTCTATTCCTAATCTTGGCTCTGATTTTACTTTTTACCAAAACATATTGTTGTCTCTATAGCAAAGTATCTGTAAAATAAGTAAAACATTCTAGTGTTAAAATTAATTCTGAACTCTTTAAGGCTAGGTTCACATTGCGTTAGGGCAATCCGTTTAGCGCTAGCGCTAGCGGATTGCGCTAACGCAATGTTTATTTAGGGGCCACGTTCAGGGGTCGCGTTAACGTCCCCGCTCTCGCAGATCCCCGATCTGCGAGAGCGGGGAACGGACCTCGGGCGCGCCGCGGACGCTGCAAGCAGCGTCCGAGGCGCGTCACAGAAGAACAGCACATCACTAGCGCGAGCCGAAAAAGGCACGCGCTAGTGATGCGCTGCAGGCGAAATTTACATTGCTGTCAATGGGTGCGCTAACGGACCCGTTGCACGGCGTTAATTGCGACATTTTCGCCGTGCAATGCTGTCCGTTAGCGATCACCCACTAACGCAATGTGAACCTAGCCTAAAAAGTAAAAATGAAAAAAATGTTATAGATTTTCAGAAAATTCTGAAAATGAGTCCTTTAGTGCATTGTACAAATCAAACTGATTTTTTTTTCGGTGTCGATACAGAATACACAACGCTTTGCCTATGCAGATTATATAATTTCTCCAGCCAAAAAATCTTATGTGGAAATTTTAATCAAAAGTTGGCTTCAGCTCACAAGTTCTCTTGAAAGGCTTGCAAGGTAAGACATTGCACCTCAGATTATAAATATTTATGTTGAAGTGATACATTACAGACATAGCAAAAATGCAGAATAAATGGAAAGGGTAAAATGTAAGAAAAATTCCCCTTGAACAAAAAGATTTGGCAGTCTTAAAGTTCATGCTCATTATATAGTAATTTCTGGACTCGCTCTAAGACTAGGATATAGTAATTATCCATGGTAAATTCGAGGCTTGTATCATGTACTGTAGTTAATGAATAATGAATGTGTTTCTGCTGATGAGTTTGCCATAATATCTATAATGGCTGTATTTAATATTTGCTACAGTTACTATTTCAAAGTGTGAGTATATTCAGTTATAAGACAAGGGTGCAAATTTTCATATGGTATTGAAGAAACTCGTGTTAGTCATCTGTTGCCTTATAGTGATCTATCATGAATAAATAACATTTTTGCCCAAAAATATAAATGAAAAAAATATTTTTAGATTACTAACTATTAATATAATACATATATACAAATACAACAATGGCACCTCCATCTATATACGCAATCCTATAAACACAAGGAAATCTTATGCCAAGTATGTAAATAAACAAGTATCTTAAATATATACAGTACAGACCAAAAGTTTGGACACAACTTCTCATTTAAAGATTTTTCTGTATTTTCATGCCTAGGAAAATTGTAAGTTCACAGTGAAGGCATCAAAACTATGAATTAACACATGTGGAATTATATACTTAATTTCAGTTGTTTCACACTTTTTTGTTATGTCTTATATTCTAGGTTCTTCAAAGTAGGCACCTTTTGCTTCGATGACTGCTTTGCACACTCTTGGCATTCTCTTGATGAGCTTCAAGAGGTAGTCACCGGAAATGGTCTTCACTTCACAGGTGTGCCCTGTCAGGTTTAATAAGTGGGATTTCTTGCCTTATAAATGGGGTTGGGACCATGAGTTGTGTTGAGCAGAAGTCTGGTGGATACACAGCTGATAGTCCTACTGAATATACTGTTAGAATTTGTATTATAGCAAGAAAAATGCAGCTAAGTAAAGAAAACCGAGTGGCCATCATTAGTTTAAGAAATTATGGTCAGTCGGTCCAAAAAATTGGGAAAACTTTGAAAGTGTCCCCAAGTGCAGTTGCAAAAACCATCAAGCTCTACAAAGAAACTGTCTCACATGAGGACCGCCCCAGGAAAGGAAGACCAAGAGTCACCTCTGCTTCTGAGGATAAGTTTATACTAGTCACCAGCCTCAGAAATCACAGGTTAACAGCAGCTCAGATTAGAGACCAGGTCAATGCCACACAGAGTTCCAGCAGCAGACACATCTCTACAACAACTGTTAAGAGGAGACTTTGTGCAGCGGGCCTTCAAGGTAAAATAGCTGCTAGGAAAACGCTGCTTAGGACAGGCAACAAGCAGAAGTGACTTGTTTGGGCTACAGAACACAAGGAATGGACATTAGACCAGTGGAAATCTGTGCTTTGGTCTAATGAGTCCAAATTTGAGATCTTTGGTTCCAACGACCGTGTCTTTGTGCGACGCAGAAAAGGTGAACAGATGGACTCTACTTTGAAGCATGGAGGAGGTGTGATTGTGTGGGGGTGCTTTGCTGGTTACACTGTTGTGGATTTATTCAAAATTGAAGACATACTGAACCAGCATGGCTACCACAGCATCTTGCAGCGGCATGCTATTCCATCCGGTTTGCGTTTAGTTGTACCATCATTTATTTTTCAACAGGACAATGACCCCAAACACAACTCCAGGCTGTGTAAGGGCTATTTGACCAAGAAGGAGAGTGATGGGGTGCTACGCCAGATGACCTGGCCTCCACAGTCACCCGTTTACAGCGTGAGCCTATGCTTCCACACGCTGGTTGCCGACGAGGTCCAGCAGAGCCGCAGGACCTCGTGCGACGTCACTTACACGTGATGTGACACGTGAACGGCTAACGGATTGCACTCGGTACCAAAAAGAATCTATCCAACGCGTTTCAAAGTCCACGGACTTCTTCTTCAGTCCGTGGACTTTGAAACGCGTTGGATAGATTCTTTTTGGTACCGAGTGCAATCCATTAGCCGTTCACGTGTCACATCACGTGTAAGTGACGTCACACGAGGTCCTGCGGCTCTGCTGGACCTCGTCGGCAACCAGCGTGTGGAAGCATAGGCTCACGCTGTAAACCCAGGAACATTATCGGTGAGTTAAGGGGGGACTGTTACCGGCCGGGACAGCTCTCCACCTTCTCCTCATATACACCTTGGAAAGGAATTGGTTTTAATACCATCGCCTGCACTTACCTAGAAGATTCTTACTGGAACACACCTGAAGGCTGCGGGCAGATCCAGGAGAACTTCAGTGTGAAATATCCGGTAAATAACAAATCTTTTATATATTATATATAAAGCACCGAAAATGTATTAATATATTTTTGATTAGGCAGTTGTGGATATACTTTTTGGTGGATAACACATGCAGATAATTTTATTAATCATTTTTATTCTGTGATCTACAGCGCAGATAGATATATTTATATACTTTATGGTTGGTATTTTTTCCATCCTATATCGGACACTTTTGGTAGTTAGGTCCGTTTATCTGCAGCAGTAGAATTACTAATGCAAATATACTGTGTGCAGCGCCTATAGTTGTTTTTATATTTTAAGTTTAATACCTTGACTTTTTAATTCAGGGTAGAAATGTTCTTTAATACATATAAGGAATCATATTTTAATGTGTTATTTTAACAGATGTTTCACACGATTTATACAGTAAAAGCGGTGCTATTTACAGAATACATTGAACATTTTCTCATTTTTTCTCTCAGCGGTGCAATTCGTAAAAGAACAAATTATTGAAATTTCTAGTTTTGCTATTCTTTATCTAATGAGACTAAAATGCTTAATTTGTCTAAAGCTTAAAAGCGCTCTGCAGCTATCCAATTCTACAGAGGCCAGTGACTAAGCAAATCGATGCATGGTCCATTGCAACCAGCAGGCAGAATATCTATTTTGCATAGAATTGTCTTTTGCACAAAGAGACTAATGCACGCTGAAGGCTGACTTAAATTTTTTCTTTTAAACACCCATGGTTTTAATTAATCTGATGTCAATGTAGATGGCGTTCTCTGAATCTACGGCTCTCTTGCCAACAGACATTTAAATATTTTGATCCATATTTAGAAATGAAGAATAATATAACTTTCTATACGAAAAATGAAAAAATGTTCTATACAAACTTGTAATACAATGAAATAACTCTTAATATTAATATAGTATATTAAAGGGGTTGTCATTTTTAACTTGTAAAATGAACATAACATGCACTGACCACTCCCACTGTGGCTGTTTGAATGATGTCATCACTGGGTCTCCCTGGGTTCACGTGACATTGTTATATCACGTGAGACATGCAGACAATCAGGGGTCACTATTGGATTGCTACTCTCTTACTTTCCGTGGATGAATTTTGGACAAATTGAAGAAGTGAAAGCATAACTGCCCAATAGCAAGAGCTGACTGATTGCAGGGCTCAAGAGACATAATAATGTCACATGAGCTCCAGTAGACCTGGTCCTGAAGTCATTGAAATGGTGCTGGTGACAGAGGTAATTTATTTTACAAGGGGAAACCTTCTTTTTAAAACAAAGCTGTTTGAGCTAGTGGACATCCCCTTTGATGAAATCAATAATAATTGTCCTTAAAAAAAAACAATTAATAGAAATAAATTATTTTTTACATTTACATTTTACATATTTGATGACCACTTTGGTCCTAAGCTACCACCTGTAAGGCTCACATAGCATATTATGTCTTTCTTTTAGGCACATTTTGCTATGGCAGATCTAAACTTAAAGTAATAGTACACTTTTTATGAAATCTCTAAAGCCTCTTATGCCTAGTGCACGTTAAATGCCGCTGACAGACTTTGACAGTGGAATTTAACAGTCAACAGCCGCGGACAAAGCTTTGCTCCACCTTCCTCTGTTAGAGACAGATGATGGCTGAATAACAGAGCCATCATCTACTGGCAAAAAATTGGTTCGACTTGAGAGCCAGCAAAATCAAGGGGCCTGCATCTGACAGACATAGTGCATAATTCTGTATGTCGGTAAGGGGTTAAGTAAGCTTTGCGTTCAGTGTGTTCAGTTACCTTTAACTTTGGAGTTTTCACTACCAATTCTCTCACCTCCAATCACCTCATCAAACTC